>NC_054385.1:121801918-122163585 GCF_017654675.1 Xenopus laevis | reverse complement strand
TGATATAAACTTAACTGTTTCTTTAGTATTCATTTTGGGGGTATAGTTTTCCTTTAACTGCTGCAACCTCAACCACCACCCCAACCCCAAATAAAAATCTAGAACATCTTAGTCAAGTTGTTGGGCAATAAAACACTAATCCAACCTCCTCCCCAAAATGATTGGATCACATAGTTGCCCTATGCAGATCCACATCCAATTCCCAATACTGTTCGTCAATCGTGAAAAAGTCCCTTGGGGTGCCAAATAAGGCCTATGATTGGCTATTTGGTAGCCCCTGTGTGGACTGGCAGCCTACAACAGGCTGTACTTGGTACTATACTTGGGTTTTATGCAATTAAAATTAGCTTTCAAGCTTGAAATTCAAAAATAAGCACATGCTTTGAGGGCCCTGAGAGCAACATCCAAGGGGTTGGAGAGCAACATGTTGCTCACGAGCTACTGGTTGGGGATCACTGCTTTATGCTCAGTAACCACCAAATTTCAGAACGGGGCTACCATTGTGTGTTACAAAACTAATAAAGGAACTGGTAAATGAAACAAGACCTTTTTAGGCAGAAAGAGAAGCCCCGCGGTGTTCCATTTGTCAATGTGGTTAACAGTAAGCCCTATTGCATTGTGGGTGTAAAACACATCTTACATTGGTTCAGTTCTCATGAAAGGCTGTAACTTGCTTCTTTTCTTACAGCTGTGGGGATATTATATTTTTTTCTAATTAGTTCTAAAGAAAATAGTTTGCCTTATACAGGAAGCAGAGCTGTAGCTGTTGTTTTGTTCCATTAGATGCTATTAATTGGCCAAGTTAACTCGTTTGCACTTTCATGGGGTACTATCACGGGAAAACATGTTTTTTTACAAAACATTTCAGTTAACAGTGCAGCCGAATTCTCCACTGAAATACGTTTTTCAAAAGAGCCAACAGATTTTTTTTTTTTACAATTTAATTTTGAAATCTGACATGGGGCTAAACATATTATCAGTTTCCCAGGAGACACAAGTCATGTGACTTGTGCTCTGATAAACTTCCATCACTCGTTACTGCTGTACTATAAATCTGAGTGATATCACCCTCCTCTCTGCACTATTGAGTGCTGATCTTATAGAAAAATTAGTAATAAAATAAATATAAAATATAAAAAATATAAATATAAAAAAAAAGTAAACATCCATGTCCCACTGTGACCCCATTCAGTTACACTGAGTAGGAGAAACAACAGCCTGCCAGAAAGCAGTTCCATCCTAAAGTGCTGGCTCTTTCTGAAATCACATGACCAGGCAAAATGACCTGAGATGCACCTACACACCGATATTACAACTAAATACACTTGCTGGTTCAGGAATTAAATTTTATATTGTAGTGTGAATTATTTGCAGTGTAAACAGTGTAATTTAGAAATAAAAACGACACCATAAAAAGCATGAGGTGATTTGCTCACCTTAACCCTGATAGTAGCATCTCTCAACCTATCGAGTCCTATTAAAATTCAGTAGTTTTCCTTAGGCTAAGGTCACGCGATTTTTAAAAGAAAGTTGCGGCGACAAGGCGATCGCATTTGTGCAGAAGGAAAGTTTAGAGCGACTTTTACCAGGAAGCGATTATCATCCCAGAGTGCTGTGCGCTACGTCCATACGCTGTTTGTCTGTACTGGTGCGGCCTCTCGTAGCGTCTTGATGTCAGCACGAAAATTTCCATATTATCGCGGCTACTATTCTTTGTGTGTGTTTGTGGGAGATTAATGTGCTTCTCTATGTACATGCTATTTCTCAGCTATCGCTCCAAAAAGGGTCTCTGCACGTTTTAAAGCTACATGCGATCTCAAATCGCACTGTGTACATATTAGCTCGCGATTTGCATGAATCTTGATGTGTCGACAAAACGAAAGACTTGTCGCCAGGACTCGCTTTTAAAAATCGTGGGCGACTTGTCGCCCAGTGTGACCTTAGCCTTATGGACTGGCTTTTTCCTTTGTAACAGAAAACAGCAATTAATGGAGGGCATTCCCTTTATACACATTTAACAATGGTGGAAAAGTCAAGGATCTTTCCAAAATAGAGCCAAATAACAAATAATGCAGACTACAAAAAGCTTCTCTGCAGGGGGATTCTCATTGACAATTATTGCAGTAAACATTGTAATTATAAATATATATAATATATATATATATATATATATATATATATATATATATATATATATATATATATATATATATATATATATATATATAAAAAAAGATGCTTGGGTGTCCGCACTCTGTCTTTGTCGCAGGCGAGGTGCACAATCAATTGGAATGATACAATCGATGCAGCGTTCAGCATACTCTGGTAAAGGTGAATTAAAGTGTTTTTATTTGTAACACAGCATTGTCCAACGTTTCGGTCCCCACCTGGGGATTGATCCCTGCATCAATTATCTCTCTCTCTATATCTATCTATATATCTATCTATCTATCTATCTATCTCTCTATCTATCTATATATACGCATATACACATATATGTATGTATAACACTTAGGGGCAAATTTACTTTAGGTTGAATATCGAGGGTTAATTAACCTCCGATATTCGACTGTGGAAGTTAAATCCTTCGACTTCGAATATCGAAGTCGAAGGATTTAGCGCTATACGTTCAATTGAACGATCAAGCAAAAAATCGTTCGATCGAATGATTAAATCCATCGATCAAACAATTTTTGTTCGACCTAAAAAACATTAGAAAGCCTATGGGGACCTTCCCCATAGGCTAACATTGACTTCGGTAGCTTTTAGGTGGCGAACTCAGGGGTTGAAGTTTTTTCTTAAAGAGACAGTACTTCGACTATCGAATGGTCAACCGATTTTTAGTTCGAATCGTTCGATTCGAAGTCGAAGGTCGAAGTAGCCCATTCGATGGTCGAAGTAGCCAAAAAAAACATTCGAAATTTAGAAGTTTTTTCCTCTATTCCTTCACTCGAGCTAAGTAAATGGGCCCCATATTGTAATGTTTATTCCAGACATATGTATTGTAAATTGCATAACTCTGTGAATACATGTAGTGATATACAAATAAATATCTACATACACACTGTATATAAAAAAGCTACTGTAACAAGCTGCCGCCAGGGTGGGAGTCAGTTATAATATTCTTATAACTGGTATGGGGCATGTGTTTCCAAGTGAGGTAGGAAATTTGGGCAGACTTTATACTGTGGTTTTTGACTAAACGGTATATTGTAGCAGTTCTTTTCATGTCTCACGCTATGTTAGTGGTGATACGTCTCCTATGTACAGGCTGGTTTGTAAGACAGCCAATCAGTAAATTAAACTCTTGTCTGCTATTAATGACAGAGTGATAATGTAGGTGTAGTGACATTAACTTTTAGCAGTTAAGAGGAATGAACTCTAAAAAAAAAAAAAAAAAAAAAAAAAAAAAAGAGAAATATGCAAAGAGTGCTCTCCAAAACGGGGGAATGTAATAAAAGTCGCAAAGAGCAAAACAATTCGCACCAATAAGAATAAACATCCACATCTCGCAATGCAATATTGATCCTTAAACTGTTATTACATTGCAAATTTTAATTGCGCACTCTTAAGAAGTGCTTGAAGGTGTCGTAATCTTTTGGAGCAAACATAACGACTTTTTCAGTAAGAAGTTTTATTACATTGACTGCGCATTGTCGCAAACTATAAAATTCGCAAACGGTCATCCATTGTCGGAAGTGGTCGCTAAACAGTCTGTGTTCACAAAAGCTATATTAAATTCGCCCAAAGCAAAATTTGTTTGTGCAAAGGCATAACTTTTCACATTGCGAATAGTTTTTCTGTTACCGACTTTTACATTCCCCGGTAATTTTTTTTTTCCCTTTGATGTCTGCTAGTCCATAATTATAATGCTATATGAACGTCACCAATCTGAAGTGTAGATCTGCTGTTTTCCATGTTGGTTACTTTATACCTGCACTGGGTATCATGTAATGGACACTGGAAAACAATATGGTCGTCACTTTGAACTTATATCATTGCAAATCTATATCAGGAGAAGTGCACATTAAAGCCAGGGAACAGTTACATCAGGTTATGTGAATGTTATCCCTGTGTGCACATTTGTTGGTTTGGAAATACTCATTGTCCAACTGTAAGGTTTACAAAGGGGAACCGCTGTAACCGAGGATAGCCACTCCATGGGGAGTGGATATGGTGGGAGCCCAGGGGTGTAGCCATAGGTGATTGGAGGCAAAGACATGATGATGAAAGTAAATAGTAGATTTATTGGCAGCCAGAACACAGAAAACAAAAAGGCAGGAACAGGCAAAAAAGGCTAATGTGGGTATCCACACGGTGAGGGAAAAAAATGGGGAACACAGGAACAAAAGGTACTCACTCAGGAACAAAATACAAGGTATTGAAAAAATGAAGGTTTCCAGGTAACAGGATACAGATAACAGGATTCAAGAACAAGATTCAGGAACAAGATTCAGGTGATTAGGAATTGGAGACACATGAGGGTAAACGAGGTGAGTGGAAAACAGGGAGGAAACATACTGTGAACAGGCAGATAACAGAAACATTAAACACAAGAGTTGAGGATCAGCCCAGTGGCTCATGAGGTAAATGCTGCAAGTGTCCAGAACGGCACAACAAGAGTTCAAGTCCCAGACTGATCCTGACATTCCCCCCCCCTTGAGGATCGACCTCTGGGCGATCCCAGGATCAAATGGTCCCCCATCCTTTTTAGTCTAAACACTGGGGACATGGACAGACGCCTTGCCAGAAACAGAAACGTGAACAGGAGCTTCCCCAGGATGGGAAAACAGAACAAAGAAGTCGCTGGGTTCAGGAGCCAGATCAGGATCATTGCCAGAATCAGGAGCCAAGACATCACAGCCAGAGTCGGAAGCCAGGACATGAAGATAGACAAGACCAATACAGGCACCCATTACAGGTGGCGGACCAGGAGCTCGGACACCCAACACAGGTGGCGGACCAGGAGCACGGGCACCCAACACAGGTGGCGGAACAGGAGCACGGGCACCCATCACAGGTGGCGGACTAGGAGCACCCATCACAGGTGGCAGACCAGGAGCACAGGCACCCATCACAGGTGGCGGACCAGGAGCACAGGCACCCATCACAGGTGGCAGACCAGGAGCATAGGCACCCATCACAGGTGGCAGACCAGGAGCATAGGCACCCATCACAGGTGGCAGACCAGGAGCACAGGCACCAATTAGAAACAGGAAGAGGCAAGCCAGGACAGCGATACCACCACTTACAGCAATAGACCTGATAGAGACAGGATTAACCGCCCTACCAGGTCCAGTAGCAGGGAAAGTGGAACTATCCAGGGCAGACAGGTCCTCAGGCCCGAAGGCCAGGGCAGACAGGTCCTAAGGCCCGGAGGCCAGGACAGACAGGTCCTCAGGCCCAGAGGCCAGGGAAGATAGTACAGAGGCAGAAACTGGCTTAGGAAGAAGCAGTCATCTGCGAGCTGGCACAGGAACTGAGTCTGGCTGAGCTGCAGGCGCAGAGGCTGGAACTGGCTGGGCTGCAGGCGCAGAGGCTAGAACCGGCTGGGCTGCAGGCACAGAGGCTAGAACCGGCTGGGCTGCAGGCACAGAGGCTAGAACCGGCTGATCTGCAGGCGCAGAGGCTGGAACCGGCTGGGCTGCAGGCGCAGAGGCTGGAACCTGAAGCTAGGCATGGCAACGGGCACAGGCAGCTTTCGGGGAGCCGGCACAGGAGCAAGGTCTGGCTGGGAAGCCGGCACAGGAGCAAGGACTGGCTGGGAAGCCGGCACAGGAGCAGGTGACTGAAGAGCCGGCACAGAGGCAGGAGACTGGAGAGCCAGCACCAAAGCTGGAGACTGGAGAGCCGGCACCAAAGCTGTGGGCAGTGGAGGGTGCTTGGAAACCATAGAAAAACTAATAAACTGGGGTTCAGGTCTGAGAGAAAAAGAGGGGGACCTGGGTTTGGCAGCTGCCACAGGAGCAGAAGGTTGTGGGGGAGACAAGGGCCAAAAAACAGGAGGTGGCCGATCTGACACAGGCCAGACAGCAGTTTGTAGTTCATGTTCATCCTCATCAGAGACAAAATCCTGCCAGACATCATCAGTGAAATGGATGGCGTCTTCTGCCTTATCCTCTCCACCCCAAGGGAGTTGCAGTTTAACAATGGAGTCAGAAAGCATGGAAGGCTTTCCCAAAGGCTTCCTGCAGTCATTCTGTAAGGTTTACAATGGGGAACCGCTGTAACCGAGGATAGCCACTCCATGGGGAGTGGATATGGTGGGAGCCCAGGGGTGTAGCCATAGGTGATTGGAGGCAAAGACATGATGATGAAAGTAAATAGTAGATTTATTGGCAGCCAGAACACAGAAAACAAAAAGGCAGGAACAGGCAAAAAAGGCTAATCAGGGTATCCACACGGTGAGGGAAAAAAATGGGGAACACAGGAACAAAAGGTACTCACTCAGGAACAAAATACAAGGTATTGAAAAAATGAAGGTTTCCAGGTAACAGGATACAGATAACAGGATTCAGGAACAGGATTCAGGAACACGATTCAGGAACAAGATTCAGGAACAAGATTCAGGAACAAGATTCAGGAACAAGATTCAGATAACAGGTCAGGAACAAACAAATCACATTCAATGACTCAGCCCTGAGCAAAGCTCAGGGCGGGGTTTATAAAGGGAAGGTGATTAGGAATGGGAGACACATGAGGGTAAATGAGGTGGGTGGAAAACAGGGAGGAAACATACTGTGAACAGGCACATTAAACACAAGAGTTCAGGATCAGTCCTGAGAGCCCCCAGTGGCTCATGAGGTAACTGCTGCAAGAGTTCAGAACAACACAACAAGAGTTCAAGCCCCGCGCTGATCCTGACACCAACTCTGGAACTTTACCTATATGCTTGATGTATATCTACAGTATCCAGTACAGGTATGGGACCTGCTATCCAGAATGCTCAGGATCTTTCCATACCTCAACTTTACTAGAGAATAATTTAAACATTAATTTAATCTATTAGGATTGTTTTGTTCCCAGTTGGGATTGGGATTAATTATATTCTATCTGAATTGAATGATTTGATTAAAATGGAGTCTATTGGAAATAATGTTTTCATAATTCAGAGATTTCTGGATAACAGGATTCTGAATAACGGATCTGATACCTGTACCACACATGCTAGATTGGAGTGCAGGGACCACCCAACACCTATAATATCCAGTCAAAACCTTCAGTGGGGAAAGTGACAAGAATTCCATACAACTTCTTGGGGGATGTGCCTTACAACTGAATTATAGTAGACAAAAGCATTTTGGGGATATATGATTTTTTTTTACAGATTGCATATGAATTGAGAAGAAAGGAACACCCTGTATTAAAATAGTTGGAGAAGAAAGATGGTATATGGAACGTGGGAGGGAATGCAACTGGTACTGGTAACAGGAGGTATATATAGCGAACCATACCATTTATACACGGTGAACTGCTTTTTAGACCTCAGTCTATTGTCTAGTCCAGACATTGTATGATTTTATAATATTATATGATCTTAAAAGAGATGTGGTCCTTAAGAGAAAGCAGACATAGAAAACACACCAATAAAGGTTAATTACAGTGAATAGTTATATAGGGTATTAAATCAAGAAATTAAATAACAGAGTGAAGGGATATAAAAGGTCACCTGCAAATCCATCATGGCTTCCCTCTGGGTCATTGTTGGTTCATGCTATAATCTTCTCTCCAGCCTATCCAGCACATCTAGTCCCTTCCCTAGCCACTGCCTAGTGTTGACTATTATGCAGGTTTATCAGCTTCTGCCCCACCACAAACTTGCATGTAACCAACTGGTCAGATGAGGTAGAGAGAGAGAAATATCCCACCAAGCCATGGTTCACATCCTGTTTCTTGCATAAAGTAATGCGGTTTATAGCTACCATAGCCATCAAACAACAGAGAAATCATTTAAAGGAAACCCTTTCACGTTGACAGTATGTAGGCAAGGTACTTATTACCCACATGCTACAGTATATTAAACTTTATTTCCATGAAAACATATATAAACATAATGCTACAAGGAGCACTTTCTTATCCTATGTAGAGGAGAACGTTAAAGGGGAACTACTGCGAAAAATTGAAATTTCATATAAGCTTCATCATATTAAAATAAGAAACTTTTTTAAATAAAATCAATTAAAAATGCATCATTGTTTCTGAAATAATCAAGTTCATGTTCACTATCCCTCTCTCAGCATCTGTTTCTCTTCATTCTTTCTTCATGCAGCAGTTGGGTGTCAGATATTCATTGACAGTTAGATCCAATATATCTTATAGGGGGGCTTCCTTTACTAGCAGATGTATTAGAGCTCACTCAAATAACTGATTCCAGTACAAACAAAATCTAACAAAATAACTGCCTTTTGCACAAATCCTGCATGTAGAGAGACATGCTGTCTGGTGATTTTAATAGAGTGAGCTCTAATACATCTTCTAGGCAAAAGGAGCCTCCCTATAAGATATATTGGATCTAACTGTCAATGAATATCTGACACCCAACTGCTGCATGAAGACAGAATGAAGAGAAACAGATGCTGAGAGAGGGATAGTGAATATAAACTTGATTAATTCAGAAACGGTACAGAGTTTTTAATTGATTGTATTTAGAAAACTTCTTATGTTAGTATGCTGAAGCTGATATTAAATTTTCGTGATAGTTGCCCTTTAATTTCAAATCAGTTTTTTCATAATTGAATCTGAAATTTGAACCATATTTTCAAATTTTGAATGGCTGCATGTGAAGGTTTTGATGAGATATGAAGAGATTGTTCACAGAAATCTACTATTAAATTATCTGTTTATTGTAGAGACTTGTGGGCACATTTACTAAGGGTCGAATTTCGAAGTGGTAAAACTTCGAAATTCCACCATCGAATTGAAAAAATTCGATAGTCTAATTTTTTTTGGGATTACATTTAGCAGTTTTCGATCAAATTAAAATCTTTCGATCGATCGTAGAAATCGTTGGAATTGAACGATTCGAACAATCTTAGCGATCGATCGAACGATTTTAAAAAAAAACCCTTTGACTTCTAAAAACTTAGCCAAATGTTGGCTATAGGTTCTAGGAGGTCCCCATAGGCTAACATAGCAATTTGGCGGGTTTAAGGAGGTGAAGTGTCGAAGTTTTTTAAAGAGACAGTACTTCAATATTCGAATGGTCGAATATTCAAAGTTTTTTAATTCAAATCGAAGTCGAATTTGGCCTATTCAATGGTTGAAGTACCCAAAAATTACTTTGAAATTCAACGTTTTTCGAATTAACTTTGACCCTTACTAAATGTGCACCTTGGAGTTAGTGATAAATAGGTTGACTTGAAACCTTGCGGGACCTATAGATTGAGCAGGTTTGGGCCAAGGATAGCTACTTTTGTGGGTTCAAGCAGGTGGTAAATCAAACTTCAAACAGGGCCCCTTACCTTTGGTGATGTAATAATGCTGACCTCTTCTCTGTGGTGGCACATCCCACTCATCAGAGACTCATCAGAAAAGAGTCGGGTTGGGTCAGGGTCATAAAGTAGAAGAGGACTTTGGACTGGGGTGAGTGCAGGTTGGGAAGTATTGGGTCAGGGTTGGGTTGCAAAATATGACCTGCTCATCATTCGTTTACATTGTTCTATTGTTAAACAAACATGAGCTACATTTATAGGGTGGAAAACAATACATTTGATAGGGCTTGATATGGTTTTGATTTTTCGATGTTAGACCTGTTGAATAAGGGCAGTAGGTGCAGAGGAACAGGTTTATGTTTCAGTAGGAAACTGAGTTGTAAGCAAAATAACAGAGATCATAGTTGGTCAATATATTTTTCAATGACATAGCAGATGATACTGAAATTAATGTGTCCGTATTAACATATTGTAATTAATTCTGTGACAGTGAGAATATGACTTCTGCTTATTACAAAAAGACCTGGGCAATAGGGCTAAGTTGGGAGAGACAAGGCGAATGAGCTTTAGCGTGGATAAATGCAAATTCATGTATCCAGGCCATAGGAACAGGTACGTTTGAAAGGCAAATCAGTAATGCAAAAGGAATAGCAATTGAAAACACACCTGGTTTTACTGTGCCTGAAATACTCGCAAAAGTGTTTATAAAATAGATGTTATTAATATTGATGCAATAATTTGGCCTAACATTGGTTAGATGCAAAAGGACTCTGGATCAGCACAATTCTTAAACTCTATTTTGTAGCTAATGCAAGTTATTTAAATCACAATATTGCACAGAAGTTTAATGAACAGCACTATAAAAGCTGTAAATCGGCTAAACCTTGGACAAAAATCAAGCAAAGTTTCGATATGCTTTTAGATCACCATGTACAAAAAATAACATGGAAGACTTGGTTCGGAGATCAGCCAGACTAACTAAAGTACAGGACAGTTAGACTTTCAAAGAATTTGCAAACAAAAGTATATTCTGTGTAGAACAGAGGTGCTAAGCTTAGAGGGGATATGTTCAACCTGCAGATCACTATAATAATGGACCTGATGGCCATTCATTCCAAAAATGAGTTGGATGCCTGTCTTTGACAAATAGCGTATTTAGTTCTACTTTATTAAACAATCATTAGTAATACATTTATGAGTACTGTGGGAAATTCTCAAGCGAAACGTCTTTATTAATATTTACTAATAGCAACAAGCTGTTTGGCTAGTTTCGAATCTATACGCCGAGCAGCATTTCTGAGAAAAGGCCCCGCTATTACACCCACCATTACATAACCCCAACTTCTGATACACTGCTGAGACCACGCACATCCTGTACTGAGTGGATGGATACAGTAACCAAGCGTGTGTCTGTGTAGGACCATGCACATATTTTTAAAGAAATACATTAAAACTTCGTTTTTTTGGGTTAAAAATATCACAATGTCATTTTTGCTCTAAAATGGAACTGCTTTATGTTTGTACCTATAGACACATCTCTGGCCTAGGATACAGCAACTGAATAGGACAATCGGTCACGGAGCCCATCCTGGTTCGACCATTTGGTCAGCATTTAATTACAGAGGAAGAGGAATATATGATATGGTTCATTAAACGGTAAGTACATCTAGAGCACTGGTAAGGCCCCATCTAGAATATGCCGTACAGTTTTGGTCTCCATCACTCAAACAGGACATTATTGTATTAGAGAGGGTACAGAGAAGGGCAACTAAGCTGGTAAAAGGTATTGAAAATCTTAGCTATGAGGAAAGACTGGCCAAATTGGGGATGTTCACGCTGGAGAAGAGGCGCTTAAGGGGTTATATGATAACTATGTATAAATATATAAGGGGATCATATAATAATCTGTCTAATGCTTTATTTACCAGTAGGTCTTTCCAGTTGACACAACGTCACCCATTCCAGTTAGAAGAAAAGAGGTTCCGCCTAGATATTCGGAAGGGGTTTTTTAGAGTGAGAGCTGTGAAGATGTGGAATTGTCTCCCTGAATCAGTGGTACAGGCTGATACATTAGATAGGTATAAGAAGGGGTTGGATGGTGTTTAGCAAGTGAGGGAATACAGGGTTATGGGAGATAGCTCATAGTACAAGTTGATCCAGGGACTAGTCCCATTGCCATGTTGGAGTCAGGAAGGAATTTTTCCCCCTCTAAGGCAAATTGGAGAGGCTTCAGATGGGTTTTTTTTTGCCTTCCTCTGGATCAACTGGCAGATAGGTAGTTAATAAAAAGGAAAAAAAAAAAAAAAAAAAAGGTTGAACTCGATGGACATGTGTCTTTTTTCAACCTTACTTACTATGTTACTATGTTACTATGTTACTATGTTACCTTTAAAATAAGTGAATGTAAAATTGATGAGAGTTCTATTCTAAGAACTTTTGTAATTTACATTTATTATTTATTATTATTCATTCCAAGATATTAAGGGATACGTGTACTGTTAATATAAATTAATTTTGTTCCAACAGCCCCACCTGCTGGACAGTTTCTGATCACCAATTAGTCAAGGAAGTTGTCAGGAGGAAGGAAAAGAGCTTTTCTGATGTTCCTTACATACACATTTTGGAAGATCCCAGTTCCATCTTATTGGTTCATCCTAAGGTGGCAGAGCCTGGTTCACTAAACCATCCAAGTACCCTGTTGCCTTGTATTCCCTCTTATTTTTCTGAAGGGTCTGGACCATCTGTGGGCTGAGCAGTTAGCTACGTTTCTCATTGCATAGACCCTCTCACAAAAGGAAGAGTAGCATTTTGGCTCTTAGAGCTGCAAACAGCCCAAGGGCTGGCATGTAGTTGACACCAGTGTCGGACTGGCCCACCGGGATATCAGGAAATCTGCCGGTGGGCCCAGGTGTCAGGGGCCCTTGTGCTGCTAAAGATTTGGCCTATTTCATGGCCATTCCCTAGTCTATGAGTGGCTAAATAGGTGGAATAATAGATTATAGTATGTAAAGAAAAGAGACTGGGAGAATAGGAGTTGACTGAGGAGAAGAATAATATTTGTACTGAGAGTGGGCCCCTGGTCTATGGTTTTGAGGTGGGCCCCTGGTGTCCCAGTACGACACTGGCTGCCACCATAGTTACATAGTTAAATCGGGTTGAAAAAAGACAAAGTCCATCAAGTTCAACCCCTCCAAATGAAAACCCAGCATCCATACATACACCCCTCCCTACTTTTTTTTTTTATAACAATGGTTTTTTATTAGATTTTCATCACATGTATATCATGCAGATGCAGTAGGAAGATAGCAATTACAGTATTAAAGATTGCAGTATTACAATGTACAAAATGAATACAATCAAGTGATCTACAAAATTATAGCAGACACATAGTAAGTTGGCTATACAATATGTGCTAGAAAAGCTAAACAGTGATGACAGATTAGTGACCCCTCCCTACTTTTAATTAAATTCTAAATACACATATCTATACTAACTATAGCGTTTAGTATCACAATAGCCTTGTCCAAAAAGTCATTGTTACGAATCCTCACCCTGGTGGTCTAGTGGTGGTGCAGTGGGGACAATCGGAGGGGACGCCCGCCGCGTCGTCCTGCTTCTTCCTTGCCGGCCTCCTAGTGCATGCCGTGCGCGCACTTCCGCATTTTATAGGCGCATGCGCGCTGGCGTGATTACGTCAGCGTGCAATGGCATGAAATTCAAATAGTATTTAAGGGACATTTTTTCTTTAGTCATTGCCTGTGATAGGTTATGTTCCTGGTCCCTTGTACCCTGTGTTTGACCCTGCCTGGCTATTTGACTACTCTGATCTCTGGAACCTGACCCTTGCCTGAAACCAACCTCGATTCTGCTTTACCCTCCTGATTGACCTTCTGGTTTGACCTCTGCCTGTTATTTGACTCTGATTCTGCCTCATTCCTTCTGATTGATTTGACCCTTGCCTGCCTGACGATTCTAGCTATCTGCCTGCCTCGACCCGGCCAGTCTGACCACAAATCTGTCTTATCCTATTGTACTGCGACCTTCGGCCTAACTGACTTTAACAAATGTCGTGCCCCTTTGCTTGCCAGAACTCCTCGCCTTGCTCCTCTCGAAAAGTCCAGGTGGCATCCGAGTACGCTGAGGGCTCCTCCCGAAGCCAAAGGCGGTCACACTACTGGTGAAGCCGAGCTGAGACCAGGGAGCCTGGCAGTAGTTCTGGTTTAGGGTGCCAACCGTGACAGTTATCCAAGCCATTCTTATAGTCATTAACTGAATCAGCATCACAACATCACCCGGCAGATTCCACAACCTCACTGTCCTGACTGTGAAGAACCCCCTACGTTGCTTCAAATGAAAGTTCTTTTCTTCTAGTCTAAAGGGGAGGCCTCTGGTACGGTGATCCACTTTATGGGTAAAAAGGTCCCCTGCTATTTGTCTATAATGTCCTCTAATGTACTTGTAAAGTGTAATCATGTCCCCTCGCAAGCGCCTTTTTTCCAGAGAAAACAACCCCAACCTTGAAAGTCTCCCCTCATAATTTAACTCTTCCCTCCCTCTAACCAGTTTAGTTGCACTTAGTCTCTGCACTCTCTCCAGCTCATTTATATCCCTCTTAAGGACTGGAGTCCAAAACTGCACTGCATACTCCAGATGAGGCCTCACCAGGGACCTATAAAGAGGCAGAATTATGTTTTCATCCCTGACATTTTTTTCATACTGAAATGTATATTTATTAAGCAGCATTTTAAAGACTTCCCATTTTTGTTCTGTGTTTAACCCTGTGAAAAGCATTTCCCACTTAATATGTTGCAGAGATGCCCTTATACTGTCAAAGTTTGCACGTCTGAAATTTAGTGTTTTAGTTACTCCCTTATAGAATTGCTTCTGCAACAGAATCTCAAAGGAGACCATGTTATGATCACTATTCCCTAAATGCTCCCCCACACAAATGTTAGAGATGAGTTCAGTATTGTTAGTCATTACAAGGTCCAAAAGAGAGTTATTCCTAGTAGGTTCTTGAACGAGCTGGAATAAAAAGTTGTCATTCAGCATATTTACAAACCTACTAGCTTTTGTCTGTCTTAGCAACCCCATTACCCCAGTCAATGTCTGGATAATTGAAGTCACCCATAGAAACAACTTGACCCAGCTGACGCGTTTCGTGTCATTGGGACACTTACTCATATAGGGGCAAATTCACTAAGATTCAGGCTTAACTTCGCCGCACATCGCCACACTTCGCCAGGCGTAGTTTCGCCAGCGCTCCGTAAATTCACTAAAATCCGAAGTCGCGCACAGGGGTAGCGTAAGGTTGCGAAGTTGTGCTAGCGTTGATTCGCTAAGCGAAGCGAAGTTACGCTAGCGATGGTTAATTTGCATACGGCGCCAAATTCAAATTTCAATGGAGGAATGCGCAGAATCACTACAAATGCCTGGGAAACCTTCATGTGTCCTACACATGTGCCCACTGTATAGTTAAGGTGCCATGAGTTAGGAAATGTAGGGGGGAAGGAGGGGAGCCCCAAAAAATTTTTCTATCTTTTTCAGCCTATCACCCATAATATAGAAAAAACACCAACGTTTTTTGGGACTTAGAAAAAATTTGTGAATTTGCCCCAATGGCTAGCTTATGATTAAATGTCCCAGGGACACGAAACGCGTCAGGCGAGAGATGATTAAATAAATAAAGTATTCATTTTTTATCCATAAACTTTGGTCTGATCAATACGTGAGTTACCAGTGTGCCCTGCACCAACATTTATACTTTGTATACGGTAGTAGATTTGGGGCCATCCTCTCTGTAGGTAGAGGCAGCCTTATACTCAGTGGTGGATATAATGACATAAGTGCTGATCTCAAGTGAGGAGCGGCAGAGCATAGTAATGATCCCTTATGGAATTCTGGCTAAGAATATTACCTTGGGATGAGGCTGGCAAGGTCCTATTTATTTGATAAAATGTAAATAAATGCTGTGGCTATTTTACACCATTTCTGGCTCCTGATGTTTCATTACGGTGTGTAACAATGGAGTTCAATGGGATAGCTGAAGGCGAAGGGCCAATTGAGGAGTCCCCTTGTCATTCCAAATCCTATTTTATGATGTTAGTCAAGCAAAATAAACTTTACTTCACTACATAAATGATTTAAATCTTGTTTTATACAGTCTTAGAATTCACAATGATAGCAAGCAGGTAAGTGTCATTGTGTGGACATTGTTATTAAGACAAGCTTTGCGTCATACCAACATTTTGTTTATGAACCAGAATTGGGGACCTGATGCACATGTTGATGCACTGGCTACACAATTAGATGGGGAGGAGGGAAGGGAAATGAGGAAAGTGTAATGACAGCTAGGAAGTGCTGAATGGAAAGTGAAAGCAATTGCCAGCTATGGGGTGGGCAGGCAAGATATGATTCACAGTTGAGATTTTTAAATTTTGTTTCATATAATGTTTTCAATGGATTTGACCAACTAATCCCTGTCATTCACATGAAAGCGATTGGTTGGTACCACACTAGCAGATGTAATGCTATCTAAGCTATTTACACCATTAAATAATGCAAAGCGAACTAGAATAAAGCAGAGACCTGGGCCATGGGAGAACCTTCAGTAATGTATATTTAACTCGGCTCTTTATTCTTTTGTTTCAAACAGGATCTGCTCATGTGTTTGTGAGAAGGCGCTCCCACTTATCTATATACATGGGCGGATTTTCTTTAAGGCTTGGGGAGGCTAAGCCTTAGGGGCACATTTACTTAGCTCGAGTGAAGGATTAGAATAAAAAATACTTCGAATTTCGAAGTACTTTTTTGGCTACTTCGACTTTCGACTACGACTTTGACTTCGTACTAAAAATCGCCCGACTATTCGACCATTCGATAGTCGAAGTACTGTCTCTTTAAAAAAACTTTGACCACCTACTTTGCCACCTAAAACCTACCGAGCATCAATGTTAGCCTATGGGGAAGGTCCCCATAGGCTTTCTAACCAATTTCTGATCGAAGGAAAATCGTTTGATCGATGGATTATCGATGGTTAATTAACCCTCGATATTCGACCAATAGTAAATGTGCCCCTTTGTGTCAAGGGACTCCTTATTTTGAAAGGAGTTAGCATCATGTAGTTTGCTGCAGCATGCATACAAATACAGAATAAATCTGGTACTAAATCACATTTTAAAGCAGGGCTGTCCAACTGGCGTCCGACAACCATTTTACGTGAAAGTCTGCCTGCTGTGTTTTCTTACCACATGTAATATTTAAAAGGTATCACTACAGAGACTAACTGGCCCCTGCATTGTTTAAACCTCAAATTCAGTCTCTAATCCCCTGTATTGTTCACACCTGTGATCCCCCTGTATTGTTCACACTTGTGACACCTCTATTGTTTATATCCTAAACCCTGTGCTGTTCTACCTGAGACCCAGACTGAAACTGCCCACATTGTTCACCGGTTCACACCTTATTCAAAATGCTAAGGACCACAGAAGTTGGACAGCACCGTTTTAAAGGAACAGGCCAGCATAAAATGAAATTGGGTTAATAGGCTGTGCAAAATAAAAAATATATAGTTAATTAGCCAAAAATGTAATGTATAAAGGCTGGAGTGACTGGATGTCTATTATAATAGTAATGCAAAAAGAAAAATAAATTAACCCTTAAAGTTGCACCACCCCATCATGAAATCCGATGACTCAAGGAACAAAATTAATTAAAACGTAACTTTTAATAAATAAAGTAAAAACGTAGGTCCAGAAGAGCATTTAAAATAAAGTTAGGAGCAGGGAGACAAAGAACCCAAATCAAGTCAGGCAATAAGTACACAGCGTGGGGTGACTATTGGGCTATCAATGGGTAACCAGCCGACCTGCCAGACTTGGCATACGAGTGCTAGTGAGTCTCGATTGGTCTTGATTAATTAGCCATAGGCTAGGTTAATTCTTACACAATAGCTTTCGAGCCTTGGTATTTCTGCCACCCCTTCACCCTCAGGCGCACCCTCCCATTTCCATAGTGAACAACCTGAATTGTTGTATTTAAATGAGTTTCGCATGGGAGTTCAAATTCTATCCCAACCAAAGAAGCCCACCCCTTTACCCACAGAGCTTCCCACCCGTTTCTGCTGTGAAACAATAGCCTAAAAATTATGTTTGATTCGGTCCCCCTGCCTAACAAATCTAAAATGCGCATTTTAGATTTGTTAGGCAGGGGGACCGAATCAAACATCATTTTTCATTTAAATACAACAATTCAGGTTGTTCACTATGGCAATGGGAGGGTGCGCCTGAGGGTGAAGGGGTGGTGGAAATACCTAGGCTTGAAAGCGACCGTTGAAAGTTTTTAGTTTAGTCCACGACTAACCAATTGAGTTCTGCTACTTACTAGCACCCGTATGATACTTACTAGCACCCGTATGCCAAGGTTGGCAGTTTTTGTATATATTGCCCGACTCAATTCGGGGTTTTTTGGTATATTTTCTCCCTCTATGGAAATGGGAGGGTGCGCCTGAGGGTGAAGGGGTGGCAGAAATACCAAGGCTCAAAAGCTATTGTGTAAGATTTAACCTAGCCTATGGCTAATTAATCAAGACCAATTGAGACTCACTAGCACTCGTATGCCAAGTCTGGCAGGTCGGCTGGTTACCCATTGATAGCCCAATATTCACCCCACGCTGTGTACTTATTGCCTGACTTGATTTGGGTTGTTTGTCTCCCTGCTCCTAACTTTATTTTAAATGCTTTTCTGGACCTACGTTTTTACTTCATTTATTAAAAGTTAAGTTTTAATTAATTTTGTTCCTTGAGTCATCAGATTTCATGATGGGGTGGTGCAACTTTAAGGGTTAATTTCTTTTTCTTTTTGTATTACTATTTATCTCCAGAACCCTGCACACCATCTATCTGTTTCTCTCAAACTTAGGGGTGGTGCTCCCTTACTCAGGCCTGCTTACATGTCTAATATAAAAGCCAGAACCCAACTAGCGACTATAAAGGGGGCAGGGGAACATATGGTCCCTTCTTTAAGTCGCTGACTAATAACAGGTTAGAGAGAAGGAGAAAGTTGAGTTCTGTCTATAACATTCAAAATAAGTTCACTTCAGCCTATATACATTATATTTTTGGCTAGATAGACACTGTTTGTCTATTTACCCAGTATTTTTACAATAATCAGTTCCCTTAAAATGGCCTACAGTGTCAGGTAAACAGAAACAAATTAAAAAGGAGGGGGGAGGGTTTTTGCGCCCAGGGGGTTTCCTTCTCCTTTAACCTTGAGCGTCTTCTACAACACAGCAATTCTGTATTAGTGTCATGTTCTATAATCTTTGTTCTTTGATAATAACCACTTGTGGCTTAAATCTAAAACCCTGATATCTACAGGTGCTACCGTATTTCATTATATATTACATACCCTGGCTGTCCAACATGCCCTCAGGTCTGTGTAGCACAGAACTTTCAATTATAACAGTACTGGACAAGGGCGCTACACTTGTGAAGCAACTTCCAGATTTTGTGAATACCCACTCTTCACAGCACCCAGGGGCGCTCCACCAATGAGGCGAGTTGAGACACTCGCCTCAGGCGGCAGCGCCCCCCTGGTTACCAGGGGCGGCAAAAATGCCGCTCCTGGTAACTAAGAGCCGAATTTCCGGTTTTCAACCCGGAAATTCGGCTCTTCTAGTGCAGAGAGCGCAATTGCGCTCTCTGCACTAGCGTCGTGCAGCGCCCCGACCCCCTCCTGCGCAGAAAATGTGAGCGCCGGGAGGAGGGGTCGGGGCGGCAACGAAAGGCCGACTCAGGCGGCATAAAGGCGCGGATCGGCGCTGACAGCACCTTCAAAAAACTGCTTAGATTGCAGCATACATGATACATGCCTGTTTTGTACTTTGATTCAGGGACTGGTCTGATTGCACTCCATGGGGTATATTTATCAAAGAGTGAAGTTAGAGATCACCACGGTCCTCTAGAGTGAACTTTCGCCACTCTTCATTCATTTCTATGGGATTTTGAAAGAGTATTTATCAATGGGTGAAAGTGAGAGGTCATCTTTTGATAAATATGCCCCCTTCGGGGCGTAACCCCTTTGTCAAGCATACGCCCGAAACATTGCATCCACAAATAAACGAGTAAGGTTTTCCCTGCCAGAAATATCCAGTTGTGCCGGTGATTTTCTACTTATCTGTCTGTTGTGGAGGCTGCCAATACCTCCTTCATCGAGCACCAGGTTTCGCAAAATTCGGACGGCCAGGGTGTGCGAGGTGACTCTTCTTGTTTTCTCACTCTCGCTGGAACCAGAGTACCTCACACAAACCATGAAAAACAGATTTAGAGAATGATTCCGCCAGCACCAAACTTTATAGTTCATAGATTGGTTTAGCCACATTTTCAATTATTCTGTTTTTGGCATTTTAGGAATTAATGTTTAGTTGCAAGCTACTTTACACTAATGAAAGAATATGTATGGTTTCTGCAGGTTACAGTAATATATAAAAAAAAATAGAAGCAATACCAATCAGCATATGTAATTTATAGTTTAAAATACAGAATATTGTTGAGGAATATTGCCTAACAGTGTGTTATTTTAAATCTCAATATTTGCATTAAGAAACAATACCAGATTATTCAGCATTAGATTTATCAGAGAACATGGAGATAAGAACATTTTTGGTACTTTATGAGCTAAAAGCAGCACAGAAAATAAAGATAAAAAAAATGGGATAATTGTTGCAAGTAGAGCAGCAGCTGAAGTTGCTGATAGCCCTTTTTTTTGAAGACAAAAAGTTCCATAGGCTCAGCGGCTTTAAAGGAGAAGGAAAGGCTGGAGACACTTGGGGGTGCCAAACATTAGTCACCCCCAAGTGATTGTCGCGATTTACCAAAAACCCAGGGCCGGTGCTCCTATCAGGAGAAATCTGCACCGGCCCCGGGTTATAGGAGCGAGCACCACGGAGATATCTACTTCCGTCTTCGCGCAGCTGACTAACGCATGCGCATTTGAATGAAAAAGCCGACTTTAAAGTTAAAGTTCGGCTTTTAGTTCTAACGCGCATGTGCAGCGGCGCGAAGACGGAAGTAGATATCTCCGTGGTGCTCGCTCCTATAACCCGGGGCCTGTGCAGATTTCTCCTGATAGGAGCACCGGCCCTGGGTTTTTGGTAAGTCGCTACAATCACTTGGGGGTGCCTAATGTTTGGCACCCCCAAGTGTCTCCAGCCTTTCCTTCTCCTTTAATAATGAGCTCAGATGAGCAAACATCACCAAGTTTTGAGGCACAGAAACTACAAGTGCAAGAGGACAGCAAATTCTTCAGGTCCAGAGAAGCCAAAATTCTCTCTGTGTGTCTGTACCCAGCACATCGCAGTGACTCCAGGTGCAGAAACACCCAAGAGTAGAGTGGAGTGGAGGGGCTTGGAGTCATATGCAGTAGCCTACGACAAAAATCCACCCTGTGTGAATTACAATGTTTGTCCATGCCACATAATAAGGGACTGAATCAGCTGTTACTCTGCCAGTGGAATATCAATGGCAAAGAAACTGTTCATGTGACATACGCCTTAGCCTCCCCAAACAAAAAAGTCACCCTCCGCCTATGTCTATATATTCTGTGGCTACTCCATTCATGTATCACTCAGCAATTCATACAGATTCAAAAGTTAAAAGCGTGTGAAATCAACTTTTCAGTGATTGATTCCATCTTGAAAATTACCCATGAACTAACACCGCAGCCAAGGAAACCTCCCTCTTTTGTTTGTATTTATTTTACAGATTTTCCCATTGAAGTTTTTAACTTTTTAATCCCTAAGTATTTGCAGAGTGATGAAATGAATATGATATTAAAGGTGGGACCCGGCTCTTTTGGCCCTGCTGGCCCAGACCCGCTCCTGCGCTTCCACTTCTTTCCGGTCATGCTGCAGCGTCAGAAACAGAAACGTAACTAGAGGGGGGGCGGGCCCTGGCGCAGGACGCGCAGCCGGGCCCCCGCCCCCCTCCGTACACCTGGAACTGGCCGGGAATATGCGGCGCAAAGTGGCGCGCGGACTACGGTGGGCTCGCACCCCCTGCTCCCCCGGTAGTTCCGCCACTGGTCAGAAAATGTACAAGCATATGCACGCACATGTGCATGCGGGGGGAGGGAGGAATTGCAGCATAGAGGAGTTTGCGGCTGGGGGATTGTGGACAGGGGATGGTTGGGGGGCCCCTGAGGCTGCAGACCCCCCAGTCCAACACTGATTAAGGGGGTTATTTATCAAAGGTCGAATGTTAGAGTTTTTCATACCTCCCAACTCTAATGGTTTCTTATTTAAGAAAAAACTAGAATGGAAAACACTTGATTCTGCGACTTCAAGTTACAAAACCCGAAAACTCAAATTAAGCGAGTTTTCCACGTGAAAAAACTCGAAACGGTTGAATACACAACTCGAAGCTTAATAAATCTGCCCCTTAGTGTTCTTGATTAGTAGGCTGGCCAGCCTCAAAGGTTTTTATGGTGAAGTTTATTGAAATAAATTGACTATAGAGAACCCAGCATATTATGTTTATTCATGTTGGCATCTCATTGATTGAAGTTGTTTTTGGTTGTTACTGGTCCTCAGGGCCAGAACTAGGGGTAGGCAGAGTAGACAAATGCCTGCGCTGTCATCTACCCCATGTCCGGTCTCGTCTCTGCCTGACTGCCGCTGGTTTTTATTTGAGTAAATGCGATTCTGCGCATGCATGCACGCCATTTTGCACATGCACGTTCGAGTGCAGTTTCGCACATGCGCAATCGAGCGCACAGTCAGCCGGTCTTACTGTATTAATCCTTTTGGCGATAATATATTTAGGCCGACCAATAAAATCCCTTTCCTTCAGAGGCCACTTCATTATATATGAATTTAGCAGATGATCTGTTCTTTGGGAAGCTAATCATCCATGCAGCTTTGTTATTTTCCACCTGTGAATGATTTATTACTTGGAAATAGGATCATTACAGACGTCAATGGTAAAGTGAGTAATGTACTGCAACATTCATATACAAAAGACTGTTGGTTGGTTACAGTACTCAGTAGTGATGTGCAGGCTGCGGGAGCTGCATGTTTACACGTGGTCGTTTGGGTTCAGGCCTTCTTACACACAATGTTCTCAGGTGACCTTCTACTGCCTCAGTTCCAACTCCACGCACTCCTTTTTTTAAACTTACGCCAGCATTCTCCGCCCCCTTCCTTGACATCAAAGCAGGGGCTGGCACAGGTATATAAACAGAGGAGAGAGCCGGGTTAGGGTCGGGTTTGCAGATCAGGTTAGGGTTGGGTTTGCTTTGATTTTAGTTGACCCACACATCACTAGTACAGGTATGGGACCTGTTATCCAGAATGCTCGGGACCTGGGGTTTTCTGGATAATGGATCTTTCCGTAATTTGGGTCTTCATGCCTTAAGTCTACTAGAATTTCATGTAAACATTAAAAAACCCAATAGGCTGGTTTTGCTTCCAATAAGGATTAATTATGTATATCTTAGTTGGGATCAAGTACAAGCGACTGTTTTATTATTACAGAGAAAAAGGAAATCATTTTTAAAAATTTGGATTATTTGGATAAAATGGAGTCTATGGGAGCCATTCCGTAATTCGGAGCTTTCTGGATATCGGGTTTCCGGATAAGGGATCCTATACCTGTCCTTGGATTCCAATAACAACCATTAGGCACCTTTGTAAGTGAATGCTGGGGATCAACAAAGTGGATATTCTAGTGGATTACTCAGCCAATGTACTAACCTATTTACCAGTGGAATTAAAGCTACTACAGGTATGGGACCTGTTATCCAGAATGCTCAGGACCTGGGGTTTTACAGATAATGGATCTTTCCATAATCTCTCCATACCTTAAGTCTATAAGAAAATCATATAAACATTAAATAAACTCGATTTGCTTTTAATTAGGATTAATTATATCTTAGTTGGGATCAAGTACAACAGAGTATTTGAGAGTACTACAGAGAAAAGCGGAAATCATATTTAAACATTTGTATTATCTGGAGTTCATGGGAGATGGCCTTTTTGTAATTTGGAGCTTTCTGGATAATGGGTTTCTGGATAATAGATTCCATACCTGTATTACAATTACTTAAAACATTATGCTTCTGAACATAGGAACTGTCCACAGTCTCCGTGCCCCTGTCTGGACAGTTCCGCATAAATTTCGGGCGTGCCGCGTCAGATTCAGACGAGCCAGCATCAAATTCAGCATGCCTGCATCAAAGGCGCATGCCACATCAAATGCGGGCTCGGCGGCCCAGCTCAGGTATGTCCAAGGCCCGGCACTGGGCCCAGCGCTCGGGGACTCCTGGTTTAATGGATGTAGATCATAATCGGACATCTTCACTAAAAGTAGCAGTAGTAGGGGCACTCCTGATGTAGAGAGCCATATTCTGAGACAATTTGCAATTGGTTTTCATTTTGAGTTATTTCGCTTTTTATTCAGCAGCTCTGCACTGTTATTGCAACAATCTGGTTACTAGGGTTCAAATTACCCTAGCAACCATGCACTGATGGAAAATAATTACATAAACTGTAAAAAAAACAAACAATGAATACCAAATGAAAAGTTGCTTAGAATTGGCCATTCTATAACATACTAAACATTACTTTAAAGGTGAACCACCCCTTTAACAATGGGGCGACTGATCTGTTCATGTCCCAGTGGCATTTATGTGCAGACAAATAGCACCACATCCCTACCCACATATATCTCCTGATATGAATAGATTCATGGAGTCCTTGCAGGAAAACCTCCTTATATTTGATTAAAAAGTAACTTCATTTAGACTGCATGAAATTATCCAGTACTCCACTAGTTTACACGATACTAAACATTATATTCACACAGGCCCACAGACAGTATTACCTTCACTTAGTGGACAAAATGGAAAAAAAGTTATTATACACTAATCACCTCCTTTTTGAAAAAGGTAATAAAGCGGGCAAGCTGCTGGCCTTTCTGCTTAGGGAATCCACTGCTCCCATCCCAATCACGCAGATACAGTCTACATTGGGTGATCTGCGGGATACCCCTAGAGGCATTACCGACGCCTTCGTACACTACTACCATAACCTCTACCAATCCACAACTACTATGACGCACCAAACCCTAAGTGACTTTCTGAGTAACATTCCCTTGGAAACCCTGACTCCACATGAAAGCCTCTCACTGGAGGTGCCATTATCAGTTGCCAAAATTATGGATGCTATCTCATCCTTCCCTCCGGGTAAGGCGCCAGGGTTGGACGGCATCCCGATAGATTGGTACAAGCTCAATATAGATAGTATAGCCTCTAGACTACTTTGCTTATATGAATCTGCACTGGAGGTCGATATTCTGCCCCAGTCCCTTAGGGAAGCACTTATAGTACTGATACCCAAAAAAGGTGGCGACCTGCTGGACTGTGCAGCCTATAGGCCTATCTCGCTCCTCTGTAATGACATTAAGATTTTGGCAAAAGTGCTAGCCAACAGTCTCACCAAAATAATCTCTTCTGTAGTACATCTTGATCAGTCTGGTTTTATGCCAGGCCGAGCAACTGATGTCAACATACATAGGCTGTTCACCAATATTGACTTGGCCCGACTTGGTGGCTACCCAGGGGTAATAGTCTCCCTCGATATAAAGAAAGCATTTGATTCTGTTGAGTGGAACTTTTTGTGGGGCGTGTTGACAGCCATGGGCTTTGGTCCTAAATTTATAAACTGGGTTAAACTGTTATATGCTAATCCGTCAGCTAGAATTCAAACTAATAAGATAGTCTCCAGCCCTTTTATCTTAGGTAGAGGTACTAGGCAGGGGTGCCCGCTCTCACCACATTTGTTTGCGCTGGCTATAGAACCTCTGGCAACCTTGATACGTGCAAGCCCACACATCACTGGTATGCGCTTTGGTGGGGTGGAGGAGCGGATATACCTATATGCAGACTATGCCTTGGTGTTTCTAGCAGATGCTAAACAATCGCTTGGGGCCCTCCTCAGGATAGTTGACCAGTTTGGAGAATTTTCAGGGCTGCAGGTCAACTGGCAGAAATCTACTTACATGACTATTAATGGACAGCAGCCCTCCCTGCACTCTATGTCTGCAAACTTGAAATGGGTAGAGACATTTAAATATTTGGGAATTTGGGTTTCTCCAAACCCGTACAAGTTTAAGGAACTTAACATTGACCCGGTAGTCCAGCAACTGACCGTGAACCTTACCAACTGGTCGGGACTCCCACTTAATCTATTAGGACGCATCAATCTCTTAAAAATGGTGGTTCTTCCCAAGTTATTGTATCTTTTCCATAATTCCCCAGTTCCCTTGCCCCTAAATCTTTTTACCAAACTTGACTCGCTTGTGTGCATGTTTATATGGGTACTGAAACAGGATAGAGCGTTCGCACACCCACGGCAGTCCTTAGCGATTGTAGCTTGGTGCTCAGTATGAGAGGACACGGCAGCCTCCCAAGCAATTCAGGAAAAAGAAGATACTGGCACACAAAGCATTTACAGCAGGTAAACCTTGCTTTAATTCAAAAAGTGCGGAATGTGCAACGTTTCGGGGTCACGCGTGACCCCGAAACGTTGCACATTCCGCACTTTTTGAATTAAAGCAAGGTTTACCTGCTGTAAATGCTTTGTGTGCCAGTATCTTCTTTTTCATGTTTATATGGGGCAACAAACAAGCTCGTATAAGTCTCAAAACACTGACAGCCCCTAAAACACTTGGAGGTCTGGCTTGCCTGCATTTTCTGTTGTATTATCTGGCGGCTCAACTAGTGTATGTAGCATGGAGCCTTAACCCATCAGCTGAGCACGCTGCCTTCCCTATCTTGGCAGAAGCAGCCGGGTCGGTTGAGGCACTCACCAATACTATACTCCGGGGAACTACCCATAGGGGTTGTCCCCCCTCAACTTTAAAGATGCTACCTTCAATTTGGGAAACAGCCCTTAGGTACGACAAAACACGTCAAATTGATGTCTCCCCCTACACACCTATATGGTGCAATCCTAAACTAAGACACTTTCTGACAATACCGGACCCAGCACTTTGGGCAAGATATAATATCAAATACATTGGCCAGCTTTATGAAAACCAGGGGTTTAAATCATATGAGGACCTGGCAACTGAGTTTAATCTTCCAAGAAACATGTGGTACAGATATTTTCAAGACATGCAGCACTTTGCCAATTTCCGACCGCCCTCAAGTTGTCCCTCTCCTTGTTGAGGAAACTCTAAGGTCACCGAATCAGGGGAAGCTAGAGTCTCGCATTTATAACACACTTAATAAACAAAGGGACAACCCCTATGCACAATGCCATACCAAATGGATACAAGACATACCACACTTAGATATGGATGACTGGGATGATAGTACGCATTCCTATCTGCCTTCAGTAATAGGTAGCAATGATATCCTATTACAATACCGTATGATACATAGAACCTACCTTACTCCGGCGAGGTTGCACTCCATGGGACTTAAAGCTGATAATATAGGCTTTAAATGTGGGATAGATCCGGGCACTTATCTCCACACCTTTTGGACATGCCCGCAGTTGATCAAATTTTGGGACAAGGTAGTTAACTACGTCACACAAACTCTTAATATACCGAGTGTGCGGACACCGGAGGCATGCCTTCTAGGTTTGGTTGAAAACATTACATTTGACAAATACCAACGTATTTTATTGAGGTTGCTGTACTTTTATGCAAGGAAGGCGATTACCCTAGTCTGGAAGTTACCCAGAGCTCCCTCCTTAAAATGTTGGAATGCAGCTCTTTCCCTATACAAATTGACATACCTAAGTAGAGGTTGCCCGGACCAGTTTGGAAAGATCTGGGGCCGATGGTTGGATGAACTCGACACAGCCTCTGTGCAGGACAATGGTTAATGTGCTACAAGATATATATACTGAGTTGCTTATGTTGCATCGCCCTCGGCCTACCCCCCCCTCTTTTCCTTCTGTTACCCTTCCCTCTATCACACCTGCTATCCTCTGTTAAAAAGGTTAAAAATGCTTGTACCATCTTTTCCTGTTTCAGTCTAAGTAGGTATTGCTGCAGTGATGAATATGCAGGGACACGATAGACTGGTGTAAATTTGAACTGTTTAAAGGGGAAGGAAAGCTACGGAGGCATTTTATTGCCAATAGATTAGCTGCAATAGTGCAAGCTAGAATGCTATATTTATTCTGTAGAATGTTTTACCATACCTGAGTAAAAAGCTCTAGAAACTCTCTGTTTGTTTAGAACAGGAGCTGCAGTATTAATGTGGTGTGACATCACTTCCTGCCCGAGTCTCTCCCTGGTCTGGGCTCAGATTACAGTAGAAAAGGGAGGGGTGGGGGGGGGAGAGGAGCAAACTGAGCATGCTCTTGCCCAGGGCAATGAGGTTTAAGCTGAAGGCAGGAAGTCGGATACAGAAGCCCATGTTTACACAATAGAAGGAAAGAAATGCAGTATTTCTTTTGACAGGGGACTCAGAGCAACATTACTTGGGGGGTTTACTGGTATATTTAGATGGACCTTTCTGATTAGGCTTTCTTAGTTTTAACCTTTCCTTCTCCTTTAATACTGGGTTTTTTTCATGGATGTATCAAGCTTGAAAATAAAATCTTTTAAAAAAAACCCATTATATTCAAGGCTGAACAAACAACTTATTTTTATAGTATCCCTTTTATAAAGGAGTGCTCACTAATGGGACGCCATTTTGTCTGGATGAATTGTTCCTTAATCTTGTAATTACTCAGCAAATTCATAAAATATATAATATGCTCTTACAGCTGCAGAATAGATTAGTCTTGTGCATAATGCAGACCTGACAGAATGGAAGGATAAAGGTTTATCAGCAGGATATATTATCCTCTCCAAGCCCTGGTATTTTCCCATGAGAGAAAGAGAGAACACTGGATACAGATATCACAATCACTGATTGGAAGCTTAAAGGAAAACTATACCCCAACAATGTAGGTTTGTATAAAAAATATACTGAATAAAAAATTATTAGCAAGACTGCTGACAGATTTCCCCCAATAGCAAATAACAAAGAGGTTGTAACCTCATCCTGGCCACCCCCTATGCCATAGGATATACAGCATTAATATCTTACCATCCACAGGTCCTGAATCCCCTTTGTTTACCGTGTGACAGTCCAACCTTGGCACAGTCCTTACCAGGCAAAGTTTCACACTCCACTCCTGGTGGATACAGAGAATCACGCTTCCTTTCCCCCCAAGAGCTCATAACTTTTCCCAGGTAGCACTATCTGCCCAAATACCTCTCCTGTTGGACAGAGGTAGTTGCTCCCATGTAGCAGCACATGGACAACACCTGTCCTCACACAGGGGACACATGCTGGAACCTTTCAAAACCCTCCCACAGGCAGATCACTCAAGAGGGCTCACACAGAGCTGGTACTGACAATACCCTTTCCTCAGACAGAACACTAGCCGAGGGCTCACAGAACTAGTACAAGCATCAACAGCGTCTCAGAGAAGTCTTCAATATCAATATCCAATTTAGGTCCAACACTTAGCTGACCACACCTGGGGATTTCCAACCATGTTGGATTTTCAGACAATAGGGGAACTTAACCCTAAGAAATACTACAGGATCTCTCAGATGAAAAAAGGCATGTATATAACTGTCAACTTAAAGACATGGGGAAGTATTGTCTAGTATGGTCAAAAATGTACCACTTTAACGGCCTATAAGTAATAAGCTTTACACAGGTACTGTTTAAGCAGTGTGGGCAGAGCAATATGAAAACCAGGAAGAGTTCACTCTGCCCCCACAGGTAAACTGGTACTGGCCATGGATCACAGTATAATGACACATATATTGTGGGTTAAATAGCGCCAAAGGCACATAAAAGGGTAACAGTTTAAACAACCAAAAGTTTGTGGTCTGTGGGGGATCCCACATAAACACAAACTCTACACAGGTAATGTCCTGGTTCAAGACTCAAGACCCCAGTACTGCATATCCCCTAACATTTGAAAAACAACAAGAAGTAGAAAAACCTGTGCTGCTCTCAGTGCGTTGACATTTTTGGCACGCCCATTTTTTGGCTGGCCACACTCCCAGATTACCATTTAAATTTTTAAAAATTTGGCAGGTTATGAAAGTTTGAAAACATTTCTGGTAGTTTAAGAGCAATGTTTTATGTGTTATAACAGTTTTGCTAATGAAAGTGAATTGCCCTTTAAGCTGCAAGTCACAGTTCTCCCAAGAGACCTGCTTATCTTAAATAGTTACATTTGTTTCTTTGCTTATCTGAAATTGTTACAAATGTATACAAATGTAAGTGCAGTTGCTGACTGTTCTGGGCTCTCTGCCAAAACACCTCTTATTTTAATTAAGTTTCAAAAACATTGAATATTTTTCTGGCGTCAGTGCAGGAGATCAAAGAGAAAGTCAGGACCTTTCAGTAAGAAATCCTGGGAGTGGGAGCTGAGCTGTCAAAATCAGAACTGTCCCGCAGAAAATGGGACAGTTGGGAGGTATGGACTGCAGGCCAGCAATGCCGGTTGCTTTATTACTGTGCTTCTCTGCCTTACACAATCTGCTTTTTTGTATTATATAGTACATGTACCAGGAAGCAATGGCATAACTAAAGAGGAAGCAGAACCCGCGGTCATTGAGGACTTGGGGAAAAGGGGGGGGTGGATCTTGGTGTCAACTTCCTCTCCCGCCCCCGTTCATGCATATCTGCCATAGCAGGTGGAAGCTGACTGGGCCCCCATTTCCACAAGCCCCCCATGACCGCGGATAGTGCATGGCAGAGAGGCACAGTAATAAAGCAACCAGCGTTGCTGGCCTGTAATCCATACCTCCGAACTGTCCCGTTTTCTACGGGACAGTCCTGATTTTGACAGCTCAGCCCGCAGTCCCGGATTGTCACTGAAATGTCCCGACTTTCTTTTTGATCTTCTTCTGCTCCCTGCAGTCAACACCGGGCTCCTTTAAAGATATTTCACTTGGGGCCAAGCCCAGAGTTGTTACGCCAGCTGCCAGGAAGGTTATTTAAGGTTCATTTACAGATAAGGTTTTTAAACTTTCCCACAGTTTATTTATCACTGGAGATGTTTTCTTATGTTTGTGCCATTACTTATAGTTCAGAAGAAGGGGGTTAAGGTTAGATTCATGCTGTTCTAAGCTGCAGCCAGAGCATTTACCTTGCTCATTTCACCCTGTAAAACATCAGAATGTTTGCCACTTTGTACCCTGCCTTCCATGATGTCTGAATTGACACAAGTTTCTACACTCATTTCAAGACCTGCTGATTACCCCCGTGTACGAAACCCCCAAGTGACTCCCCCCCTGCCCATCCTCTAACATGTACATCATTAAAAACAATTGAATGTTTTAGGCTTGGTGCTCCAAACGGTGGATAGCCGGACCAGTTCCTATATAATTATATCCTGATATTCCCTTTCAGAACCACAAAAGCACTTTAATGTAACCAATGCAAAAAAAAAAAAAAGAGATTTACATTCCTTATTAAAAATATTAGACTCTACTGACAATACAAGGTGAGAATAATCTCTAGCTTTCAGATCTGCTAATTAATCTCTATAGGATAGTGATTGTGATTGCTATGGCAGCATTATGGATATATGGACTGAAATCCCTTCTGTAGGATAATTAGGGAGAAAAACAGCAGCTCCGGGGGAAATGATTTCCTCAATTCAAGGAAAAACTGCTTTTGTGTTGGCAGGGAAAAAGGCTGAGCTATAATAATTAAATATGTGCAATTTATATAGCGGATAATGTCTTCCCTAATGTAGAATATATACAAATATACTATATACAAATAGTTTTATCATCTGAATTAGATGATAATTCTAATGATGTGTTGCACTCTACTGCCTTCTACTGTTCTGTATCCTAAATTATTATTATTATTACACCCGGATATTTATATATGAAGTTTTGAAAGTTTCTGCACTTATAATTTATAACTTATAATTTAATCGGTGAACAGACAAAACCAGGAATATAAAGAACAAGGTTCAGCAAGGAGATATTTTTCAATTTCATGTGTTTCTTTTAATAAAACCACGATGCTGTGCACCTGCAGGGTGTAATACTTTATTAATCATATGTCAGTAAAAAAAGGAACAGTGATGATACATACACAGTCTTCCAATTAAATGTGACCACTAGATGGCAACGTTGTCATTATCCATAAAGAGTGGAAGGTTACAATGAAGAATTTGCAATGAGCTAGAAACACAATAGCCCCCTGCAGAGTAAAATTAAACATAACATATTGTAATACATTAATTCATATTATTTTCTTGCTTAACCAGCCCAGATAGAAATGAGAATTATAGTCAATGCCTCACCAGAAGTGATTTTGTGCCAGTATTTGGGCACACGTCCCCATATCTGTGAATTATATGAGCTACACTGGCCGACCTAACACATTTGGGGCAGTGCCCATGTTAATGTGTGTTTATGAGGATCTCAAGGTATGCCTTCCTCGGTTATTTATCACCCATCTTATTTACATTTTCACATGCACAATATATCTTATGAGATCCCAACATGGATGGAAACATCAAATGCACAATGGCTTGGTTCAATTAAAAAAGAAGCACATCAGACTGGAAAGTATCTTAAAGTGCTGATCTTTTATCATAAATATATATAGAGAGATAGAGTTTTTATGTGCATATCCCTAGGCCTAAGCTAATCATATGGAAGGTAAATGAGGGTGCAGAGCTTAGACACTTTTTCTATGGCTGGTGCAAAGAGGAGCACAGGCCCCAGATAAAAAAATACATTAAATATTGGTACCCCATTGTTAAAGGAGAACTAAAGCTTAACTAAGTAGCTAAAAATGTTGTACATTTTGTTTTGTTCTTCTGTACCAGCCCAAGGCAACCACAGCCCTTTAGCAGTAAAGATCTGTGTCTCCAAAGATGCCCCAGTAGCTCCCCATCTTCTTTTCTGCTTATTCACTGCACATGCATCCTGGATTCAGTGCATCTCTAATTTAAAATATTCATAATGAATGCCATTAACGGGCATGTAAAGGCAACAAAATAAGATCCCATTTTTACTTTCTTTAAAGGGATACTGTCATGGGAAAAAAATTTCAAAATGAATCAGTTAATAGTGCTGCTCCAGCAGAATTCTGCACTGAAATCCATTTCTCAAAAGAGCAAACAGATTTTTTTATATTCAATTTTGAAATCTGACATGGGGCAAGACATATTGTCAATTTGCCAGCTGCCCCAAGTCATGTGACTTGTGCTCTGATAAATTTCAATCACTCTTTACTGCTTTACTGCAAGTTGGAGTGATATCACCCCCCTCCCTTTCCCCCCAGCAGCCAAACAAAAGAACAATGGGAAGGTAACCAGATAAGAGCTCCCTAACACAAGATAACAGCTGCCTGGTAGATCTAAGAACAACACTCAATAGTAAAAACCCATGTCCCACTGAGACACATTCAGTTACATTGAGAAGGAAAAACAGCAGCCTGCCAGAAAGCATTTCTCTCCTAAAGTGCAGGCACAAGTCACATGACCTGGGGCAGCTGGGAAATTGACAAAATGTCTAGCCCCATGTCAGATTCAAAATTGAATATAAAAAATCTGTTTGCTCTTTTGAGAAATGGATTTCAGTGCAGAATTCTGCAGGAGTAGCACTAATAACTGATGCGTTTTGAAAAAAACATGTTTTCCGATGACAGGATCCCTTTAATGAAAAAGAAACCTATCTCCAATATACTTTAATTAAAAAATGTGTACAGTTTTTATAAGAAACCTGACTGTATGCAGTGAAATTCTCCCTTCATTTACTGCTGTGGATAGGAATTGTCAGACGGTCCCTAACTGCTGAGCAGGGAAACAATCCTACTTATGAACAGCAGGGGGAGCCCCCCTTACTTCCCAGCCATGAAGAACTCAAGCAGCTTTGTTTATGACGATCCCTAAGCAGCCCAGACCACACTGAGCATGTGCACAGTATTAGTCTTGCAAAGATGTTTAACAAAGTTACAAGATGGTGACCCCCTGTAGCCAACTTTGAAAGCATAAATTATTTGTTTGATTAGGCTGGTGGTGCAGTAAGTTCATGTTTATATTTAGTATACAAAATACAGCATTTCTAGCCTTATTCTATTTTAGATTTTTTATATGCCCTTTAAAAGAGAACAGAACCCCCCTAATATGAAAAGCCCCTTCTACTACTTCCATAGGTTTTTCCATTTGGTTTTCTTCCAGAAGGGTATTCCGACACAGAGATATTTGGCGCATGTGCAGTCCGGTGGCAGGCTGGTGTTCGCGTCAACTGCGTATGAGCCGGAAACTTGGTAAATGGCTGAAAGTAAGGAAGAGGATCCAAAGAAAAGGAAAGATGCAGAAGATGGCACCATTGAGCTCCGCTGCGCTAATCTGCACTGCGAGTTTCACAATTAGGAGCACATTTTTCACTAAAGCACTATGGGGGGCAGAAGCAGGGTGAGGACACTATAAGGGTAGAGGAAGGGGCTTTTCACATTAGGGGGGTTTTATTCTCCTTTAAACTCCAATAGCCTACCAAGTAACAAACTCATGTCAAATCCAACAAAAGTCATATATTTTCAATTAAGCACCAACAATATGTGAGAACTGTTCTGCCCACAGTTAATAGGCATTAAAAACGAATGGCACCTGAGAATATATTTATCCAGAAAGCCATATATACAGATTGCAGGCTCCACCAATATCCTGCATTCATAACATTTATATACAACTGTGCCAGGTTACGTGACTAATGAAAAACCTTGTTGGCACTAATGCTGTATCCCTAACAAACCTCATTTCTCCTCTAATCAGACTGCTGCCAACTCTTTTTATGTTGCTATTAAACTTTTTATACCTTCCTGGGAGCTCTGCCACCGCTTTTTTTTATGTGTCTGTTGATTTTTTATGGGGTTATTTACTGAACTCAGAACTAATCTGGTCTGGCTTTTCGGGACAAAACTAGCAGAACCCATCTCTTTGTATTGCAAAGGTTCATCTCCATGATCTGCACTATAAGACTGGATTGTTTGATATGTGCTCGGAAAGTGTGACTTGTGTAAGTACAATAAGTTTTAAAACCTTTAGAAAATAAAGGCAAATTACACTATGGGTGCTGTCCCTGCTTTTTAATGTCTCTACAGAAAAACGAATACCTTGGAGTTGATATTGATATTCTGTTTTGAAATCAGAAATCTTGTAAATTGCCAATCCCACCAGAGAGTGAGAAGCCACATGCTGAGTTTTACTGATTAAAGAAAACACGATTGCACCTTATTTTAATTCATTTTACCTTTTGAAGCAAGCACTCAAAACACTTTGTTTGTCTTAATTATAATTTTAATATTATTTTGGCGATAGCACTTTGTAGAAATCACAATAGCACTCTAGAACACACAAGAAAAATCTGTGCATAGAATTTCTATGGTTCAAGTCACACACGGATTAGTGCTATAACACTTGGGTGACTGCACTGAATATTAACAATATTGCGCTAGGTTCTGTTATTTGATTTTTTTCTATAGCCTGTGGCGCTGATCTATAATTGTATCTTGATTTGATGGCCCAGTGGATGAACTGTAAAAAAAATTTGGTGGGTGTACTTTGCCTTTAAATCTTGCAAATTAAGTTTGTTTTTGCAGTTTTACTCTGTTATACTTTTCGGGAAAGGGCCTGAAAAAAAATCGAGCGATCCAGAAAAAAACCTCCATAAAATCGCACGATTCTGGGTTTCTCTTGATTTTATCGAGTTTTTACTAGTGATGGGCGAATAAATCCACCTGGCATGAATTCGAGGCGAATTTCCACGTTACTCCGTCAATTTCCGATTTTCACGATTTTTTTCGTGAAAACGTTTGAACTTCACGGTTTTATTGTGAAAACGTTCTAATTGCACGGTTTTTTTGTGAAAACGTTCGAATTGCACGATTTTTTCATGAAATTGTTCGAATTTCAGGATTTTTTTGTGAACTTTCAGGTTTCACGATTTTTCGCAAATTTTTCTTGAATTTTGTGGATGATTTGTGAATTTTTCTGTAAAGCAAAACGGGAGAAATTCGCCCATCTCTAGTTTTTACCCAAACTGATTAAATCAAGCTTTTTTAATAATAAATAAGGTTAAATCAGGTATGGGAGTATGGTCATGGTTTTTTTTATATAAATAATGCTCCATTATTTCAGTTACTTGCCAATATAGAGAGTGATAGGAAGTTGTGTGACACCCCTGCACATATTTGCTTTCCATTTGCATCTTTAACAAGCCTTATCCCATTTCTGTTTGTGTTAAATATTTAATATAGGCGTACGTGATACTATGCTTGCACACACCCATGCTGGGTTGTGCAAACATAAGGGCTGATTTATCATGTATGGAAATACATGCAAAGTTCAGAAAAGTGTTATTTGCATTTTGCACAATGCCCCATGGGTGACTCCCTGAGTTGCAAAGCTTGAACACCTGCTTATGACAATGCTGAAATCTACAGCTCCACACTCTTAAAATAATATGTATCTCAGTTCCACTGGTCAGTATGGGACCCACATTGCAATAATTAATGTACGTCTTACCTATGGTGGCTCTTCTTAGCTGGGGCATCTATTTTCCAGGTGGGCTGCTTGATGTACTGGAGAAACACAGTGAATGAGCACAGTCCTGCTCTATAGTTTTTGTTTCAGCATGTTTTGATCCAAGTGCATTGCCTTGTTTCTGCATTGTCTGGACATGTAATTGCAATAGGATAGGACAGTCTCTAAGACAGTGATCCCCAACCAGTGGCTCAGGAGCAAAATGTCACTCACCAACCCTTTGGATATTGCTCCCAGTGGCCTCAAAGCAGGGACTTATTTTTCAATTCCAGGCAAGTTTTGGTTGCATAAAAACCAGGTGCACTGCCAAAAGAACCTCTTGTAGGCTACCAGTCCACATAGGGGCCACCAAATAGGCAATCATATCCTTTTTTTTTTTGCACCCTAGGAACTTTTTTTCATTTTTGTGTTGGTCTCCAACTCTTTTTTAAATTTGAATGAAGCTCACGGGTTAAAAATTTTGGGGACCCTTGCCCTAAGGTATTCATGGACTCACTTTACAGTTTGGGCTTAATGGATATTGAAAATTGGTGTACCCAGAACAATTAAAGAAGAATCATACCCTATCTTATAGTTTTAACTGATTACCCTCATGCAGAGGTGCCTGTTCCCGTACCTAAACCACATTAGTGCCTGTCCTGACAAATCCCTCCCCCTGTACCACCACTGGGACTGTTGTGACTGGTGAAGTAGGGTTGGTGTCCACCCAGACATGCCACCCTGATTTAACCCCCCCCCCACCCGGTCACCTACAGCTACAGGTCTGTGAGTCATTGTCTATTAATTGCACCCAAAACCTAACTTACCCAAAGGTACAAGTGTTTTTACTCCCAATCAGCTCCATTTCTCTTTTCATGCAGTTCTGCATAATCCTGGACCAGGACATGGGAGTACATTGGAATCCCCAGGCAACACCCTGAGTTTGTGTATTATTGAGGATATGCAACTAGGGCTGCCATCTGGCCAAGTAGTTTAAGCACCCAAGGCAATACTCCTTGGCCAAGCACCTCACCACAATGCACCCGCCATTCTGAAACCCACCTCAGTTGCTCTCAATGTATTTGCCTGTTGCTTGCTACACTTCTCCCTGTACTCCATTGGGAATTGTTATTCTCTCTAATCTTGTTTGCCTAACAGGAAAACTATTTTTACCTAGTCCTCCTGGGGTTCCAAGTTCCAATTGCTAGCTTAACAACTTGCAGTCTAGAAACTCTTTAGTACATTTACACATTCATTCTCTCTGATAACTAATTAGCCATCTAATTCAATTTTGTGTGCTTAAATTCTCAACCTCAAGCAACTAGGGTCTGTATTAAATGCTAGCATCTTATCAATAAGGTGTAAGGCTACTATACCAAGTGAAATTACACTGATTGGCCTTTTGCTAGAGCAATGGCTGCTCCTCTTTGCCCCCCCTCCCCAAACTGGAATAGTTAAATAGCTGAAGGCATATAACAGGCAAGAGAATAAACCACTGCAGCCAATATAGGGGTTGCATAAGATATACATAGTTGGTCGGGCAATAGGGTACAGGTATTGCAACTCGTTATCCAGAAAAGCCATTTCCCATAGATTCAGTTTTAATCAAATAATTAATTTTTTTTAAATGATTTCCTTTTTTTCTGCAATATTAAAATAGTACCTTAAAATTGATGATAACTAAGCTCCATGAATCCATATTGGCGGAAAAAGAATCTTTTCGGTTTATTTAAAGTTTAAATGATTTCTTAATAGACTGAAGGTATGGGTATCCCAATTACAGAAAGACCCTTTATCCAGAAAACCCCAAGTCGCAAGCATTCTGGATAACAGGTCCCATACCTGTAGCATGTGAGGCACATGTGAGTGAGATGTTGATGTGGGAGAAAAAGTATCACTGTCATCCGATAAATCCACAAATATCCTGCATCCTGGACATAACCAGCGTGGGAAAGGAAAAGTAAATACCAAGAGTAAATATTTGAGATGAGCTCATGTTTGGTATTGCCTTTCAACACATCATGATAACTGAGGAACAAATATAATGGATTAAAACAGAATTAAAGAAGAAGAAAAGTCGCAATCATTTGGGGGTACCTAACATTTGCCCCCCCCCACCAGTGATTGACACTTTCTCCTTTGAGGACCAACAATTTGAATTTGAAAAATATTTTGCGGGTTGCTGGCAGTTTCGGGTTGAGCTCTTCTTCTGCTTTCCCCACCCGCGGTCTTACTCTGCTGGCTTTTGCTTCTGGCAACCTTCATTTATAGGCCTGACTCACCCTGGCTTCATTCGTGCCACCAGAGATGGGCACTGGTCTATAAATGGAGGTTCCAGCAAAGTTTGGATTGGGTGTGAGTTGGTTAAGGTCGGGTGTAGCCCAAATGTTTGTTGACGTGCACTTACCCATCTATTTAACCTTTCACTCTCTACTGGTACTTTTCCATCTTTATACAAACAAGCACTAATCACTCCTATCCTCAAAAAAACACCCCGGTTTCCCTTCTTTCATTCATGTCCAAATTACTGGAAAGGCTTGTTTACAAACACCTGATCCAGCATCTCACTCACAACTCCCTCCTCGACCCCCTCCAATCTGGCTTCCGCCCATCACACTCAACTGAAACTGCACTCACCAAAGTAATCAATGATCTTCTATTGGCAAAGTCACTATTTCATACTAATCCTTCTAGATCTCTCTGCAGCCTTTGACACAGTTGACCACACACTCCTCCTAGACATTCTACACTCAGCTGGCATTCGTGACACTGCTCTTTCATGGTTTACATCTTATCTGTCTGACCGTTCCTTTAAAGTTGCCTTCTCTAACTCTACTTCTACTACTTTCCCACTCTCTGTCAGAGTTACTCAGGGTTCTGTTCTAGGCCCTCTACTGTTCTATACTACTTGGCTAGGAAAACATATTCAGTCATTTAGACTTCAGTATCACCTTTATGCTGATGACTCCCAACTCTACTTGTCTACTCCTGATCTCTCTCCTTCTGTCCTTTCCCAAGTTACAGACTGTCTCTCTGCTGTCTCCTCCTGGATGTGACAGCGCCACCTGAAACTGAACCTTTCAAAAACAGAACTCATTATATTTCCTCCAAGATCTTCCCCTGTCCCTCAGCTATCACTCACCGTAAACAACACCACCTTTCATTCCACCACACAGGCACGCTGCCTAGGAGTCATCTTAGACTCTCATCTGTCTTTTTCACCACACATTCAAACACTTGCAAAATCTTGCCGTATTCAACTGCGCAACATTGCCCAAATACGACCCTATCTCAGTTCAGAATCAACTAAAACACTGATTCAGTCTCTCATCATCTCCCACCTTGATTACTGCAACCTACTCCTGGCAGGTATTCCAACAAAATCACCTTTCACACCTGCAATCTGTTCTAAATGCGGCCGCTAGACTCATTCATCCATCTCGCCGCTCAACATCAGCTGCTCCCATATGTATGTCCCTTCACTGGCTCCCAATCTCTTCTAGAATCAAATTCAAATTACTTACACTCACATTCAAGGCCCTTAATAATGAAGCCCCTCCCTATATTTCATCTCTGATCTCCAAATACTCTCCTTCACGAAACCTACGCTCTGCTTCTGATCTTCGCCTCGCTTCTCCTCTGATCGCTTCTGCCCATTCTCATCTACAAGACTTCTCTCAGGCGTCTGCTTTTCTCTGGAACTCTCTGCCACAAGCTGTCAGACTTTCTCCTTCTTTCCAAACTTTCAAGCGCTCTTAAAGACCCAACTGTTTCAAGAAGCTTATTCAATGTACCTTAATTAATCAATCATTGCTGTATCATAAATCACAAATTGTTTCTAAAATTCAAATGTCTCAATTGTACCCAAAACTTTACTTTGTAAACTCTAATTTGTAGGGCCCTCTAATCCTATTGTATCTGTAACCCTTGTTTGTTATCCTCCATTTATTCCCTGTTTGTTATAAATAAGATAAAGCACTGCGTAACTTGTTAGCGCTATATAATAAATGATGATGATCACTATTATACACAAGTGGTATCTATAGACAGAGCAGTAAACTAAAGATGGAGAAGGGTTTTTTGCAGAGTTTTCCTTTGTGACACACTGGTTACTAGCACGCACTCCCCAGAGGAGCCTAGGAAACCTGAGAAAAACAAACTATTCAGTTAAGGCTATTCAATATGCAGGCCCAATTATCTAGCTGAACTACAACAACCCCGTAACCATTAAACAGCTAAATGTAAATGAACTGTCTTTACAGTGTGAAATCTATTCCTTCTTATATGAAAAGTTCAGATGTCCCTGTGTTTTTAATCATAGACACAGCAGACTCTGTACTTTATATAGAGGGATTGGAAAGGGTTGTGACTGATGTAGAATTAAACTTATCATTGGATTATTGGGGGGATGTATAATAATAGTAATGGAAAAGGACAGCGGTGAATACAGGTATGGGACCGGTTATCCATATTGCTCAGGACCTCCTGGGGTTTTTCGGATAAAGGATCTTTCCCTAATTTGGATCTTCATACCTTAAGTCTACAAGAAACGTTAAATAAACCCAATAGGCTGGTTTTGCTTCCAATAAGGATTAATTATATCTTAGTTAGGATCAAGTACAACTGTTTTATTATTACAGAGAAAAAGGAAATCGTTTTTAAAATTTTTGATTATTTGGATGAAATCGAGTCTTTGGGAGATGTCCTTTCCATAATTTTGAGCTTTCTGGATAACGGGTTTCCTGAAAACCAGATCCCATACCTGTAATTGATTCAATTAATATTTCTGATAGACCTACTAATAGGAATTATTTTTAAAAATGTCAGTTCAGTTGCACAGGCAAAACATGAATCCACTTCTTCACGGGGGCCATATAATTGTATTACACAGAGATTTACTGAAGCATCGAATTATGTCGTTAGTCCTTCATGGCACATATTGCTTATTCAGTCTGTTTAAAAAAAAAAAAAAAGTTGAAGTTACAAGAACAATCCAAGTCTGGTACAGTTTAGGTTACCCAATGACAAATGTTCATGTTCCCCTATAAAGTAAGGGGCCCATTTACGTAGCTCGAGTGAAGGAATAGAGGAAAAATAGTTCGAATTTCGAATGTTTTTTTTGGCTACTTCACCATTGAATGGGCTACTTCGACCTTCGACTACGACCTTCGACTTCGAATAGAATGATTCGAAATAAAAATCGTTCGACTATTCGACCATTCGATAGTCGAAGCACTGTGTCTTTAAAAAATTCTTCGACCCCCCAGTTCGCCACCTAAAACCTACCGAGGCCAATGTTAGCCTATGGGGAAGGTCCCCCATAGGCTTCCTAACAATTTTCTGATCGAAGGAATATCCTTCGATCGATGGATTAAAATCCTTCGATCGTAGGAATAGCGCTAAATCCTTCGACTTTGATATTTGAAGTCGAAGGATTTCAATTCGGCAGTCGAATATCGAGGGTTAATTAACCCTAGAAGTGAGAGAGGCCCATATTTAGGTGGCTAGAGTCTGTGGTGACTAGTGACGGGCAAATTTATTCGCCAGGCACAAATTCACGGCGAATTTGCCCATTTCACCACTGGCAAATACATTTGCGAATTTGCAGTGACGTTTTCAACGTCAGTGTCAAAATTAAACGCTGGCAACAGTTCCTATGCAGGCGCCCATTTAGAAGCCAACTTTGAATTGTCACTGGCATCAAAATCGCTGTCTCCTGACCATTCGTGGTGAAGCGAAACGGGACAAATCCGCCCATCACTTGTGGTGACAAATGTTCTCTTGGAGTCGACCAAAGCAGACATTTGAGGGACAAAATTCTATTACACAAGTACAATTTATTTCTAACTGCTGATGCTAGAAATTGCTTCTTGGTTGTAAGCCTTGCATTCTGGTGGCTATATTAATATTAGATTATGTCAGCAAATTTAGGAGGATGGTAGCACTGCTGTGTTCAGCCAGTCAATAAAAGATGGAGGCTGACACGAGGCAGAATCTGCACAAAAGCTAGGGATAATAAAGTAAAAGTATGTAATTATATACAGTATTCATTTTTCAATGTTTATATCTAATTTAGAAAGTATCAAATGAAGACTAAATTATTGTTGTCTCCTTTAAAATGTCCCTGTCAGCATGTTATTTATTGGCGTCTGCTAGACTGTTGGTTGCCTTACTGACGCCAACACAAATTTAGTTTATTGTGCTGCTGAGTGATCATTGATATAATATATCTACAAAAGTAAAGCTAAGTTACAGCTGACACACATTATTGTTTGTCCTACAAGCATTTGTATTCCCTAGTTACATTATTATGCAAGAACTGTATGAAGTTGCCAGCGACAAACGGTTTATTAACCCCAAAAGAGCCAAAACCAGCACAGAACACTCTTTTTTTCCTATCTGTAATTATCCTTAATTGTATTTGCATGTTGGAAGGCAAATGAATGCACTGCAAAGGCCATAAATTCTGCACATATTTTTAAACTCCCATTTGGTGGACATTTGCTCGTAAAACCAACAATTGTCCTGAGGAGGAGGGTCTAAGAAACTTACCCTGGTGGTCTAGTGGGCAGCGGGGACCATGCCGCGTCCTTGGCGTAGACGCCCGCTGCGCCGCTCCTATCCTGCCTTGCTGGCGCCATCTTTGTTTCCTAGGGTGCACCTCTTAAAGGCGCAGGCGCGCTGGTGTGATTGCGCCAGCGCGCAATGGCGCGAAATTGTGCACGTTTTGGAGCCAATTGGATCCCTATTTAAGGCCCATTCAGACCTGTAGCCAGTGCCCGTTATAGGATCATATCCTGAGGTTTCCTGAGCTTTTTGCTACCTGTTCCTGAATTTGCTATCCTGACTGATTATCCGTGTTTGACCCTGCCTGTTCCTGACTACTCTGCATTCTGTATTCTGACCCTTGCTTGCCTACGACAACGATTCCTGCTTAACCCTTTGATTGACAACCTGGTTTGACCCTTGCCTGCCTGACGATTCTGATATCCGCCTGTCTCGACCCAGCCTGTCTAACCATCCTTCTGCCTTATCCAGTCTGTCTGATTATCTGGTTTTGACCCCTTGCCTGCCTGACGATTCTGTTATCTGCCTGTCCTGATCAAGTCTGTACCGTTTCCACCAGACGCCTTGTCCTTGACCTTCTACCCAAAGACTCTTGCTATCCGGTCGTGCCCCTTTGCCTGCCAGAACTCCTCGCCTTGTACCCCTCGTTAAGTCCAGGTAGCACCCAATTAAGCTGAGGGCTCCTCCCGAAGCCCAAAGGTGGTCACACTACTGGTGAAGCCGAGCCGAGACCAGGGTCCTTGGCATTTGTTCTGGTATTGGGTGCCGGCCGTGACAGAGGGTCTGACCCATCTCCTCTACCCAATCAGTGAATATACACCAAACGTACTAAACATGCAAAAATCAGGGGTAGGCTACAGAGGGTGCTTAGCAAAGACCAAATATTAGTCTGGCTCTCTCTTCAACATCGCATACAAGAAAGACTGGAGGCGGGAATCATGTGGGAATTCCTGGAACTAGCTTGCACGTATATTAGAACAGGAAAGTACCAGGGATAAGAAAGCACTTACTTAGCCGGTTTTAAATATATGGCTTCCTTGTGCCCCTGAGATCTTCAGTTTGAACTTTTCACCTGATCTGGAACAAAATGGAGAGCACAGTTTGCGCTTACTGATGCTAAAACTGGGTGTACTTGTGTTTTGTAAATTATACACATTCAATTTACAGTTTGAGTTCTTGAGCCGTTGTGCTAAGAGTCAAAATAAATGCACTGCATTTGGATATTTTTCCTTTATTTAAAAATAAAACCGATACTTACATTTTTTCACACAGTAGAAAACAGCAATCCATAATAGTATCTAAAATACCCCCATTTTTATACGTTGGTCACCTTAAATATTGATGCTTTTTTGTAAAGAAAAAGCTTTGATGAACTTCCTGATGGCAATTATTAAACAACTGGAAGAAATGGTGTTACAGAGACTTGTGCAAAGCTACTTTAAAAATGTAAGGCAAATATTGCACCACTTGCCTAAAAGGAATCAAAATCAAACAAGTGGTATTTTATGTACAGTAGAAACCCCATATTACATCCCCTGATTTTTAAGTTTAAGTAAAATGGGGGTGAAATGTGTCTCTATATATTTTCAAGGTAAATAAGTTGAACTTGCAGTGCAACTCGGAGTTGGATATTTAATGCACTTAATCGGGTGAAAATAAAAGCCCATATGCCTGTAAAAAAAAATAGTTGACAGGATCTCCTATGGAATGAGGACAGCGTTAACACGTTGATGTAGTCCTCATCTGACAAGCCTCTGTAGATTCCAATGCTTGATCCCATCTTTGGTGTCAGGGCCAATGATCAGATCCACCTGATATGGACCTGCATATGGGTGACCAAATCATTTCCAGATCCACTCATTGATGGACCTCACCATAACAAGTGGATCTGGCAGTGTATGGCTAACTAACAGCAAGTAAATTTGACTTTGGACAAAAAAGACATCTCTTTTCCGACAGTGACGCAGCACAGAACTGCGCTGAGGAGCCTGCAGAAAGGGGTTCTTAGCTTAGGGCCCTACATTCCAGTGGGCCTTGGGAACTGAAAGGTTGGAGAAACATGTTTAGAAGGACATCTAGTCCCACTAGTGATTGGCCATCGAACAATGGGCCGGATCAGTAAGTGTTCAAAACAGCAGAGCCATTTTTTACAACAAAGGATTCAAGGAAAAATTACTGTCAATAAAATTATACACTTGTTAATACATATTAAAATGATGTCACATATAGGCTCCTCAAAGTGTAAATAGAATAAAAACAACATAAATATATAACACTTTAAAAACTTGATAAACAAATAGCATGCGTACCAGTACTTCATAAAAATGACATTTTCAGAATTTGACAAATGTTTGATCTCCTATATTTCACTGTAAGTTAAAAACTTGATAAACAAATAGCATGCGTACCACTACTTCATAATAATGACATTTTCAGATTTTGACAAATGTATGATCTTTTGTTTTTCAGCCAAAGAACTAAAAATCTATATCTGCAGACATTTTAACCCGAATCTCAAAAGTCTCTAAAATTTTATGTTTATTTTTTTTTAAAAAAAAGCTTGATAAGCCACCCACTAGAACACGAAAACACATATTTTCACATATTGTTTCGCCTTGATTCGCCACAGAAATGACGCCCATAGACTTGTATGTTGTCTCACGTAAAAAAAAAAATGATACGCCTCAAAAAAAATTAGCTGTGTGTCAAAACATTTTGCCGTCTGCAAATTTTTGGTAAAATGAAAAGGGTCAAATTCGCCCCCAAGCCTACATATCACTCACACATAAATAGAATTGATCATGCATTGATGAACCAATATACCCTATCCCAACAATGAAGAGTTGGCATGACAAGCTATATTAATCTCGGACCACACCCCATACAAATTAACAAGACTACCCTATGAATGGCGTATGTCCAAATTTCTGGTTCATTCACAAAGATTAAGAAACAGTCTCGTAGACACATGGAACAATATATTGTGAAACAATATAAGGAAGATAACAACTACCTTGTTAACATTGCCATATGATTTTGGCTATCCTATCATATATTGCTAAATGTTAAAAAAAAAAACCCTCATCATTTCAAATGAGTATAGTGGAAGGCAACCAATGCATATAAAAGACATCAGCCAACAAAACTAAACTAAAACAGCATAACGTTTTATTGACTGAAACAAACAAGGTTGATTTTTGGCATCCACAACAAAAGCTACCCTCCGTCTTACACAGGCACATACGAGTATGATAAATTCCCCTGATTTACCCCATGATATGACTATGACCTGTATCATACTATTATCTAAATCAGGTTGCGATTACCCCACTCCCCATATGAGTATAGAGAATCCCTCACATGCAAAATGGCCTCATATGGGTGGAGAAGAGAAGAGGTATATGCCCAGTGGCCCTCAACAGTTGCACCCTAGGCACGTAGCTTTTCTGCCTACCCCTAGTTCTGGCCCTGGATATCACACTAAAGCAGTCTATGCTGAATATGCATTACAAGGTCCTTAATAAAGTGTATGATGAAAGACTCAAAACAATGCTTACAAAGATAATATCACCTGATGTTGTGTACACAACATCAGAAACTTCACAGCAGCCGTGATAAAATACAAACTCCTTCCACTTGTGTTTTTTAGTGTATTTATATACACTACAAAACACAAATCACCAAAGGTGTCTAAAAAAGCAACAAACCCCACCCACCAATCAAGCTAACACCAATCATTATTTATTTCATCATTATTTGGTCAGCTTTATATTCGATATTCATCTTACAGAGCTGACATGGCAATCTCTATACACACTGCAATTAGTGTAAAGTACAATTAAATCCAGTGCTCACCATTCATTATTATAAAACTATCAGTTTTCATGGCCAGTTTCATCACTTCTCTACATCAATATTAAATAACAGCAATTGAAAACAGTTACAGCACTATTGGGTATAGCAAATCACATCATAAGAGTAATTCAGACCAAGTGGAATGCGAGGATGCAAACTCGGAGAATTCATAAACCACCATGCAGTTCCTCATTAAAAAGTTATGAATTCTTCAAACACGCATGTAATATGAATAAAGAAGTATTTTTTAAAGAATGAAGTCTGTATAAGAAATAATGAGTAAGGGGAAAACTGTTTGATACTACTTTTGTTTCTTTGTTTTGTTTTTCTTTTCTTCTTCTGATTACTGGCGTTTCCATCTTTTACATTAAGCACAATATGTCATTAACAACTTTTTTTCGATATGTAAGTGGCTTTACAGTAATATATGGACTATGGACAAAGCAACTCTAAGAGGCAGATCAAGGGTCGAATTTCGAGTTCATGGGAGTTTTTTTAAATTTAAATTTCTTATTTAATTTACATTTTTTAAACACAGGTGAATTGGATTGACCCGAAAACTACATTTCAGTTTTACAAACTCGTTTCGAATGTCGGCAGGTTTTAGGTGGCGAATATTCGAATTTGAGTTCTTAAAGTTTCTAAACAAAACTCAAATCAAATTTTAACAATTCCCGAATTTGACAATTTTGGTCATAAAACAATTCAAAATTGAAAGTTGAAAATTTGAATTTTCACTGCGACCCTTGTTAAATCTGCCCATTAATCTTGTTCATGGTTTTATGAAATAGAAATAGACATTTTTAAAAAGATCCAATATTCCCACAACTAAAAGAGAAAAACAGTTTGATACTGCATTTGTTTCTTGGTTACTGCCGTTCCCATCTTTTACAGTAGGCAGGATATGTAATTAACTTTTTTTTCGTAAAAAATGGCTTTACAGCAATATATGCAATATATGCAATAATATGGACAAAGCAACTGTAAATCTTGTTTATGATTTAAAAAAAATATAAATTAAAAAACAAAATCTAATTTTCCCACAACTAAAAGATAAAAAAAAGATTAAATTCTCCTTAGTACATAATCAGGAGGAGGGTCACAGAGAAAAAGAAGGGATTTCTAAATTTTAAAAGGAAAGAAATAGAAGCTTTGAGAAGACTGGAGACAATTTCAGATATTGCAATTACACCAGCAGACAAGGGGAGGGGAGTAGTAATATGAGATAAGGATAACTGAATTTACAAAGAATTACAAAAGAACCCACTAAATGATTTTAAAAATAAATTAGACACAAAGATAGCGGAAGCAGCTAGAGTTGGTGTTTTAACACAAATAGAGAAACAATATTTAGAAATAAAATATTGTATCCCTAAAATTCACAAGAATTTAGTGGAAACACCTGGAAGAACCATTATTTCAGACATTCTTTCATTAACCAGTAACCTTTCACATTTTTTTTTATATGAAATTACAACCATATGTTAAAAAAATTGCCTTCATGTCTTCAGGATTCTACCCAAGTGCTGAAGATAATGGATGGGATATAATGAGACGATGAGAGACTGCTGACCACTGTAGATGTAAAGAGTTTGTATACATCAAACATGAACAGGGATTTGCAGACACTATTTAGCCTCTGATGAAGGAATTGATATGGAATGGTAGAGAGTTCGAATTAAATGCATGAATTGGGGAGTCTGTGAGTAGACGCACATTAGGAGTGAGCACATTGATAATTGAATATTTGCTGGTCACATAACGGTTTAAAGCAATATACATATTTTTATTTCATTCCCTGTTACTTATCTGTTATTTATCCTTCACATGCCCATTCAGCCCTACTTTGGAAGTCTGAAAGTGAAGTGGGGTGCTCCAAAACAAACAAACACATTTTTCTGGACTTGGTGTTCCAACATGATCTGGTGTGGGGTGCACGTGTTCAAACACCTTTTTGGGTACTTTTTATTGTACTAATTTGTTTACTTTAAAGGGATACTGTCATGGGAAAACATGTTTTTTTAAAAATGCAAAAGTTAATAGTGCTGCTCCAGCAGAATTCTGCACTGAAATCCATTTGGCAAACGAGCAAACATGTTTTTTTTATATTTAATTTTGAAATCTGACATGGGGCTAGACATATTGTCAGTTTCTCAGCTGCCCCCAGTCATGTGACTTGTGCTCTGATAAACTTCAGTCACTCTTTACTGCTGTACTGCAAATTGGAGTGATATCACCCCCTCCCTATCCTCACAGCAGCCTAACAACAGAACAATGGAAAAGTAATCCTAACACAAGATAACAGCTGCAGTATATTTCCAGAACATGGCCCACAGACCCATCCACAGATCTATACCTCTCTCAAAACAGCAAATGAAATTGTCCAAAATTTGACCACCTTCTGAATTGTAATCTGGATCACTCCCTTTGACATGGCACTAAACAAGAGATCAATTAAAAAAATGTAAAATTACACATTAAATTATTGACATATGGAATATTTAAGGGAACCATACAAACCTGCTCCTGATTAACAGTTATGGCAATTCATTTTAAAAACATTTAAAAAAAAAAAAAAAACAATAGCGTTGAGGTGAGTGATTACAAATTCATTATGAATATGGTTTAGGGTTATCACCCAACTCTGCTGCCTGTATTTTGCACGTGCCACCCACCTTATTGCCCTGTAATTAGTTCTCACTGTGAGCATACGGTATCCTTGTGATTGGGAGCAGTGTTCTCTGCATCTTGAAGATATTGATGCTGCAATTTGGAAGATCCAGTTTCGTCTGCTGCCAATAGGCCTGCACAGGTTCCATGCAATTTAAAGTAGGGCTGATACAATTGTTCTTTATTACATTGATCATTGTATGTTTTTTCCACACACATACACAAGTATGTTAGGCTTGCAAAATATGGCAAGATACCCTTATAGACTGTCAAGGGTCTGACTGAAAACTCCAGTGATACAACAGGTCCTGTATTCAACCCAGAGAAGAAACAGATTTGTGGACTTGCCTAAGTGTATATTATATGCAGCCAGCAGTATTTGGAATGGAGAAGTCATTAGTATAGCCATAACATAATCCAGTTGCTCAGAAAAAAGGTAGGATCAGAACTATTCACAATTGTGGCACTAGGTCCCACTATTCCCCAGATACTCTGAGAAGCCCACTGAGTCAGACAGTGGAGACATTGATTTTTTTCGTTGATTGTGCTTGGAGTTTTGACACCATTCATTTGTTGTGGTTGATCTGTAAATAAAAAAATAAATCAGATTTGAAGCCTGTTGACGGTAGTAGGTTAATCAAAAGCCTGGAGAAGTAAATCTGATTAATCAAGTGGAGGGAAAATATTCTATTAGGTGAAATAAGACGTTGCTGGATTTCTCTCAGATACAGTATGGAAAACTGGAAGCCAAATTTATTTCCAAGTTTTTTCCATCAAAACTCCAATGGGAAATCTAAGGGCCAGATTCAAGTAAGGCCATCCTGCCAGAAACCGAAGCGTTCCGAGTGCCATCCCGCCGGCAATTTACATTCTAGCCAGTGTAAAGGCAGTTCGGAGAGATTAGTCGCCTGATTTGTCGCTGGCCGACTAATCTCCCCAAATAGCAGAGTGGGCCATCACCTTTAATGGGAAAAACTTATCTCATGGTTTATGTTATGAAAACTTCATGGCAAAAACTTCATGGCCCAAAGGGCCAAATTTAGTTTCATGAGAAAAACATCTCAAGCTTTACCACATGAAGAATATGGAAAAATCTGGAATTGAATTAGGATAAAAAGGATAAAAGTTGGGTGCCTTATTGTTTATTATTTTGGCTTAATCCAACAGTCAGTGTATCTCAGCGTGTAACAAAAAAAAAAATATTTTTTTGTAACATAAGTTTTTCATCAAATAAAACGTTCAAAAGTTTACATTGAATAAATAACAAACAGTATGCGTGCCAGCTTAGTTTTACATATGTAGTTAAGACATATAGGAATATATAAGTAGATTGACGGTGTTTGGTAAATTAACCATTCAAGAGTAAGTTTCGATTTATCATTATAAGAAGGGTCTGTCTTGAAGGGTCTGTCTTAGCTTTCCCTTATCTCCTGCTTCAGGTTTTACTGAGAGTAACTATGTTTGGAACCATTCTAGCTCCTATTTCGTAGTTCCCATAGAGTCCATATTTCCAGGAATTGTGCCGTAGTGTTTTGAATATAGGCTATTCTAGATTCAAAGTTTTTGTTAGTATCAATTCTGGTGAGCACCTCTGTTATCGTTGGTGAGTGTGGTGTTTTCCATGTTGCTGCAATTGTCTGTTGGGCTGCAGTCAATATATGATTTACCAGTTTTTGCATCTTCCTTTTTACTTTGGGGAAAGGTTTGCCAAGTATAAAAGTCGGTATATCCTTTGATATAGGCCGGTGTAAAACAGTGCCAAGGAGCTTTGCCACCTCCTCCCAAAATCATTGTATTAAAGGGCATGTCCAAAAGATGTGAAGAAGCAAGCCTATTTCCCCACATACTCTCCAGCAAGTGGCAGAATGATCCAGAAAAAAATCTGTTCAGTTTCTAGATACTAGAACATCATTATCTTGTATATATGTTCCCTCTGTTTGACACATTACCAAACCTCTAGCATTCCGCCGTAGAGAACCCCATTCATCTTCTTTTAATGGCTGTGGTAGTATGTTATTCCACTTCCCCATATATGAGTGGTGTATTGGGGTCTCTTGTAGTAATTTATATATCTTGGATATCAAGCCCTTTTGTAGCCTTCTCTAGCTACCTTTTCAAACACAGCTGGTGCAGTGGTCTGTGCGTTAGCACTATATATATATATGGCGTAGTAGAGTTTTCGGTTCCGACAGTTGTGTCAATTCAAGACAAATTTTTCATGTAGTTTACAGATTTTTATATTTTTAAATATTTTTAGAAAAGTGCAACCACATTGCAACATTTCGCCAGGCGTAAATTCGTCTGGACATCGCTAATTCACGAAGATCCGAAGTTGCGCACAGGGTACCGAATGCTGGCGAAATTACGCCAGCAAAATTACGCTCAGCAGTTCGAAGTTATGCTAGCGTTGGCTAATTAGCATACAATGTGCAGTTAAAGTACAATGGACGTATATGCTGCAGCAATTACATTACACAAGCCCAGGGAACCTTAATAAAATGTTATAAAGTTGTTATATTGCCCTACACATGAGCCCACAGTATAGTTTATGTTCCATATGTAAGGAAATGTAGGGGGAAGGAGCATACACCAAAAAAAAATGTACAATCTTTTTCAGTCTGTCACCCTTTAAATAGGAAAAAATGTTTTTTAGGACTTAGAAAAATGTTCAACTTTATTTTGAGGAACTCCTATCTACTCTATTGCACTTCGCCTGGTCTGAGGTGGCGAAGGCAAGTCTGGCGATAGAGGTGACGGTCAGTAAAATCAAAAACTTAGTAAATTTGCATAGTAACGCTCTTTCACCAGACCGAAAATTCGCCTGGCGTTAGAGTGCGAAATTGCGCCAGAGTCTATCTTCTTGGTGAAATTACGTCAGCGAATTTACGGCAGCTACCGTTAGTAAATCGTTGAAGTGCCAAAATGACATCACGCTGGCGAATTTTTGCCACTTTACCCTTTAGTAAATTTCCCCCTTAGAGCGTTGGTCTCTGGGAGGGTATGTTACATTGGTTGAAGCATGCAATCCGGCGTGCCCATCATGCTGGAAAGCACAAGCACACCAGCTGGTGGCTGGTATGATTGTCATGCACCTAATTTTTGCCTATTGCCATGGTCTTGCAGATGGTAAGTTACTAGGTAACTGTCATATTACGGTTGATGTTTTATCGTTATAATGCTGTTAATATGGAACTGCTATTTATTTATATACTGTATTTATGATTATGTATTGTTAATGAATTAACACAGCATACTTCCACTTGCAGTGGTTAAAAGTTCAAGCAGCTTTATTTCACTGGCTCATATCTTATCCTGACACGTTTCGTGTCATCCCACACATAGTCATAGGCATGTATGTATTGCAGGCGCTTATGTATTGTAATAACGCCGTGGCCAACAAAGATTCCAGTTGTAAAACAAGTGGTAAGAGTTATTTATTTCTAGGCCAGTTTGGGGAAATGAGGCAGGTATTTGTCTCTGCCCATGTCATGTCATTTTGAAAACAGCCTTCCAGCAGCCAGCTGATTACATCATTATACCTATATATGGCAATAGATTGATACAAAAATATTCAGATAATGGCAGAAAGGGTCACACAAGTGGGTGCTATTGCACACTTACTCACCAACTACACCTTCACATTAATTTCAATATTCACAGAAAGGTGGGCATATTCTGCCTCTTCACTTTTTCGGTTACATGCCATGTTACAGTGACCATTCATAGGTGCGTTGCCCTGTATACAGCAAACAAACAAATGCTTACAAGACTAAGCTTACTAATAGATGATACATATATGATAACACATGAACTTTGCTCTTGTGGTTTAAAGGAGAAGGAAAGTCTAAAATTAGGTAAGCTTTATCAGAAAGGTCTATATAAATACACCAGTAAACCCTCAAAGTAATGCTGCTCTGAGTCCTCTGTCAAAAGAAACACCACATTTCTTTCCTTCTATTGTGTACTCATGGGCTTCCGTATCAGACTTCCTGTTTTCAACTTAAACCCCCAGGGCTTGGGCTTGAGCATGCTCAGTTTGCTCCTCTCCCCTCCTCCCCTATCTGCTGTAATCTGAGCTCAGAGCTATGAGTGAACAGGGAGAAAAGCAGGCAGGAAGTGATGTCACACCAAGCTAATATGGCAGCTGCCATCCTAAACAAACAGAGACAGCGTCTACAGCTGTTCTAAAAAAGCATTTTAAAGAATAAAAATGGTGTTCTACAATAAACTGCCTTGGCAGCTTTCCTTCTCCTTTAATTTTTAATCTCTTGTTTGGGCCTTAGCATTGCACAGAGGTTCATAAAGCAAATTAGATATTCATATTAGGGAAATTATTTGTGAAAGTACTGTGAGTCCTGCCAAGCTTTGGATCATATTGTACTGGGTTATGGGTACAGCAAGAGAGCTCAGTACAGGGTTCCTGTGCACTGTGTATTGACTGCACTTCATTGTATGGAAGGGGTATGCAAGGGGATGTCCAGCTCATCTGTATGTTTGCTTTGGCAGGCAGAAGCAATTAACCTTATAAACACAGTCACAACCTTTTGTGCTCCATTTAGGGGGCCCACCATTGTTAAGCAAAACTACAGGGGGTGCAGGTGCATTGTAGAAGAAGACATAAGACATAATAATAAGACATAATATAGATCCCTACAGATCTCTTACCTGATTCATAATTCTCTTAGGAAACTCCTTAAAGTCACTGTATGTAACATTTTCTTTAGGAGTTTTTATACACTAAGAGAGAGAAAAATACAGCATTTACTATTGTGATATCTGCTAAATAAGCTCCTTAAAATAACATTTTATAATATAAAACTTTAAATAATATTCTTTTGATTGCACCCCCAGTTCTTCATCACAGTTTTGAAAGGATTTGAACAGGAAAAAGAATGTGCAGTTTTTGCTTGATAATATTAATTTGTAATCAAACATCAGAGGGTGGAAACAATTGTGTTATTTTGGTGTTTGGTGCTAGGGTTTAATGCCTACAGAAGTGATAATGTGAAAAAGATGTACAAAGAGCAGAAAGAAATATTTTGGAAGATTTCCTTGCATTCATTAGGACACTGAAAACATGACCTTTAACAATATTAATAACAATTATTTATAAAGTGCCAATATACAGGTAAGGGGCCTGTTATCCATAATGCTCAAGACCTGGGGCTTTTCTGAATAACAGATCTTTCTGTAATTTGGATCTTCATACCTTAAGTCTACTAGAAAATCATGTAAACATTAAATAAACCCAATAGGCTGGTTTTGCTTCCAATAAGGATTAATTATATCTTAGTTGGGATCAAGTACAAGGTACTGTTTTATTATTACAGAGAAAAAGGAAATCATTTTAAAAATGTGGATTATTTGGATACAATGGAGTCTTTAGGAGACGGCCTTTCCGTAATTCACAGCTTTCTGGATAATGGGTTTCTGGATAATGATTCCCATACCTGTATTCCATTTGTATGTACACATCAGACATACAAATACATACAAATACTGAAGCCAAATACCCATACTGGTTAGGGAGAGAAAGGCTAAAAGGACATGGAAGACATGGGGGGTTATTTATAAACAGTAGGCAAATTTGTACCTGGGCAGTAGCCCATGGCAACCAATTAGATGATTGCTATCAGTGTTCATCCTGCAGCTGGTTGAAGAAAGCTAATCACTGATTGGTTGTTATGGGTTACTGCTGAGGTGAAAATTTGTCCGCTGTTTATAAATGAGCCCCATGGTGTCTTAAAACAGAAGTTATTCACATGTTTCATGCAATATACATAGCACTGCCTTTGAACCAACATTAGGAGGATTAACCTTCATCCTGCCCATTTTTTAAAAATGTGTAGGGATGTGTAAAATAGCAATCCCCAGTATTATTAGCAGGCAGTCCCTCAGTGTTATAGACACCTAACATGGTCCTAAAACACAGTTGGGAGGGGTAACTGTTTCCTATTCCTGCTTTAAGCTATGCCCCTTGCTGTTTCTCACAGTCACCAGCAGATGGAACTGTGGTAGAGTATAAACAAAAATCTGAACAATTCTTTCAGTGTCCATCTTGTGCTGACTCTAGCCTGAGCAGGCAGGCAGAGCTTGAGTGGAACCTAGACAGGTCAGGTCTAGTAAGGATAGGCTACTCACCTTTATAGGTCACATTGTTCTTGTTCTTGAGGGAACTTATAGTGACCAAAGGTGCTGTGAGTATTGCCTATCCACTGTTGATGTATGATCCTGTATGTTCTCTTTATGTACACTCCACTGAGGATTGTATGTTCAATAAATCTGTTCTATGGTTAAGTTATTAGAACCACTGGCGCCCAATTATTTGCACCATGAATCCAGTTACAGTTGCACTACACCCTGCCTCCACATTGCTGCGAGGGCTCACTCCCTAAGATTTTAAGGTCTCATCCGGGGCATATTGACTGGTAGTGGAGCTTATAGTAGAATAAGGTGCACTCAAATTTACTGTAGCGCTACATGTTGGCGCCCAACATGGGGCCTGTACAGGGTAAAACTGTAACACCGCACTGCAGCCTAGTGTGACAGGTGCTGCAAGTGCGGACTCAATAGATAAAAGGCCAGGAAAGAGGTGGGTGACTTCTGTGGTTCTTCTCTCCCGCACAAATATTCTGGCGAAATCATAGTATAGTACTGCGCTTACAGTGAAAATGCCTACTATACTGCCCCAACAGATGAAGGGCCATTCCCCTTCAGTTAGCCCGGGCTTGATAAATTCTGATGCAGTGTATGCCTGGGCTATCAAGGAAGGCATTAACCCATGCCGAGCGGTGGTGATAGATGGAGTTCACCCACTCGCTCCTGTGTACTTAGCTGCATGGCCCTTAAGTATGTTCCCATGATTTGTAGGGTACCGGTTCATAGCCCATGCCTCTTCATGGATTCAGGACAATGTGCGCTATTGTGGCAAGTGGAAAATAAGCTCCCTGATGATGGTGAGGGCCCCTCCATGATTTTCCCCCATGGGTTGCCGGATGGTTGCCTCTGTGTTTATGCAAGCCTGCCAGCATGGTCCCCCAAAAAGGAAAAAATGGTTGTGATAAACCCTTCTATTGTGTATCTGTGGGCTCTTTTGGAGAAAGTGGAGCCTTGCAGGCAGTTGTAGTTGATGGCATACCCGAGCGCTGCCCCCCAGACAGTGTGCATCACGCTCTTATGGATAACCCATTATTCAATGGGCTTGAATATGTCACCCAGGGACCCTCAATGGAAAAAGGAAAGGTCAGGTTCCTATACTGGGTCCCTGATGAGCCTTGCAAGGAAACTTGGCCCTCCAGGGTGTATCCCATAGGAGCCCCTGCAGAAGGCTGCCCGTGTGCCTATCAGGACTATTTTACACCGCAGCAAATTAGAGATGCAAGTGCGACGGATTTTTGTAATCCGCCCTCTGAAGATGAAGAGAGTGTCGGAGTTACTGGGTCCGTTGACCAAGTAGATTACCCGGAAGAATCCGGGGTCCCCACTGGCGAACTACCGTCTGAGCCGGATAGCCCGGTAGAGTCATTACACAGGGACTAATTGAATCCACTGATAGAGGGGATTCCTCGACAAGGGAAGGTCCCTGCTGCTGAGCTAATGTTTGATCCTGAGAGCCCAGTTGCGCTCCCCTGCCATAGAAGCTGCCTGTGTTAATATAATGCCCAAATGTGCCTCTGCTGAGAGTGATCCACCAGGGGGAGTTTCCAAAGAAGTTGCTGCTGTGGAATTTTGTACTGCGCCATGCTCACCGTCAGTACCCTGCTTAGTAGGGGTTAAATTGGTGAGAACGCAAAAAAGACAAAGGACACGTGCCAGACCAAACAGAAGAGGTGTTTTCAGAGTCATGGCGAGGCGCCCCAGTCTAGAAGATAATACCACAGCCATTTTGTATCTTGCTTCAACCCTGCTGGAGTTAGCGGAGGCGAAAAAGCAGATGGCAGAGCCTGTTGTTGAACTGGAGGTTCAAGCACCTGAAATAAAGCCAGTGCCGTGCGCTCCTACTCTTGTGGAGCATGAGCGGCAGTATGTATATCAAGGGACTTTCTCACCCAGTGCCCGGGGAATGATGGTTCCAGTATGCGGCCTATGGGACCTGGAAGCGCCCAATGCCCTAAAGGATCCCGGTGGAGCCTGTTTGCAATGCGGCTCTCAATTATGGATGGTACCTTTTCATCGGGCTGACCAGCTTCCATTGGTGGGAAAGACCGAGGATGAGGTGAGCGGTAACTCTACACTAATCTACGAAAAAAAAGAGGATGCCCCAGGGGTGTCAGCGGCTGCGACTCCCGCACCGGACTCCCATCTAGCTATTCCCCACAGTAAGGTCTGCAGTAACAAGGAATGTGCATTCCCCTCCGAAGTTGTTTCGCTAGAAGGTGAGGCCCTAGAGACCACAGATGCGGTTAGTGGTGTAATACCGTCCGGCTGGACAGTCAATGCGGGCGTTACCCCTGTCCTAGAAAAGCCAGATAGTGGGGGTGACATTATGGCGTCGCTAACGCCCCTACCCTCAATGGCAACAGTGACGGTTGCACTAGTGGGAGACGCAGACAGTGAAGTCGTATCAGAGCCTACTGCAGATTTCAGGCCTGATGCTGTAGCGGTATTTCCTGATGTGGAGACCCTGCAGCCTGAAATGATGTTGGAGCTTGTGGAGTCGGATACCTCACAGGAGGTGAATACTGCAGATGACGTGTTTAATGTAGAGGAGAAAAGCCCAGAGGATGAACTGGAAGATACCTCCGTGCTAGGCCCCAAAGAGTGTCCCTCAACCAGTAAGGTGTGGTTGAGTAATTCGGGATCTTGGGTGGACTTAACCCTTACCACGAACACTGCCCTTACCACAACGACTTGTGCTCCAGTCTTAACTCATGATATTGATTGGCGCAAGTTCTCATTTGGGCGAATTGGGTCCAGAGATCCCCCACTGCCTGAGAGTCAAGTGGAGAAAGAGCTGACTTCCCTCCAGGAGGAGGATGAAGACTGGAAGTCAGTGTCAGAGAACACTGCACAAATTAGGTGCTAGTGTCAGAGATCAGTGGTTAGTGAACCCATAAAGTCTTCAAACCCCAAAGTGATGGTGCATGTAACCCCTAGTGAGCCAGGGGAAAACACCCATGTATCTGAACTTTATCATTGATAAATATTGAACATTGATGAGATCCTGAGGAAAGAGAAAATGCACCATAGTTGTCTCACCAACCAAAATTAATTGCGGTTCTTATATAGACTGAAATGCTAAAGTATTTGAGGAAAATAATATGTCTAACTTGTGCCTTCCTTTTCAGAGATTCATTGACCAAGGGTACCTGGACAGTACCCAAGAGTGGTTATATAATGTGATGAATGTTATGGTGTTGCAATAAAGATATGCAATGAGCTAATATAGGCACAGTCCAGTGACAGTAAACTGTTTTTCTATGCTGCTGTTTTCTTTCAGATATGCCATTGTACCTGGGTACACTCAGGAGAGTGACCCCGAAGAGGTTATAAGGTAAATATCACTTTTGGTAAAGTGTTTGGTTCTAAAAGGGTTTCTAGCAAGATGTGCCTTAACTGCTTGATTTTCAGGTTAACCATGGTTCCCTGGTAGGCCTATGGAGAGGCTACCGGAGAGAATGTTAACCGTACTGTAAATGCAATACCGTGTTATTGTTGTAAAGTATTTTGGTGCTTGTTATTTGAATATGTTCCTTGCCGGGACGTAAAGATTTCACCAGGGGGAGACTGAAGGGATGTGTAAAATAGCCATCCCCAGTATTATTAGCAGGCAGTCCCTCAGTTTTATAGACACCTAACTGGGTCCTAAAATACAGTTGGGAGGGGTAACTGTTTCCTATTCCTGCTTTAAGCTATGCCCCTTGTTGTTTCTCACAGTGACCAGCAGATGGCATTGTGCTAGAGTATAAGAGGCTCTAAAGCCATGCTTTCATTTTAAGGCTCCTACGAGGATTGTAGTGGGATTAAGATCCCAGGGTACTAATTGCCCAGAAGTAGGGACTAAGTGTACAGACCTAGGGTAGAGTATTCCCCTCAGGTTCCACTTAGGGAAAAGGCTGAAAGCTGGTTGTACCTCCTCAAGGCTGCATTCATTCTTCTTGAAGGAATTTATAGTGACCAAAGGTGCTGTGATTATTGCCTATCCCTTGTAATGTATGATCCTGCAATGCTCTCTTTATGTACACTCCACTGAGGATTGTATGTTCAATAAATCTGTTCTATGGTTAAGTTATAAGAACCACTGGCGCACAATTATTTGCAACCTGAATCCAGTTATAGTTGCACTACACCCTGCCTCCACAGCGCTGCGAAGGCTCATTCCCTAAGATTTTAAGGTCTCATCCGGGGCATATTGACTGGGAGTGGAGCTTATAGTAGAGTAAGGTGCACTCAAATTTACTATAGTGCTACAAATGTAATTTAGTTTTCCTATATTTTTGCCATTATTAAGCACTAATTTGAAAGTTGGGCTATGTTCACTCATTTCAACTTCTGTTTCCTTTACAAACAGGGCAATTGGTTCAGAGCTCCCTATCTAACTTAAAACAAACCTCTCCCTTATCTAAGCAGCAGCTATTGAGCAGCTCATTAAAGGACCAGAAACAGTAATTTAAAAAAAAAACCCACCAACACAGTTTAAACTTTTAATTCGCAAAGCTTTTATTAAGAAATTACTTACCGATCCTCTGCATGCGTTTCTCTTCTTAAACGGCGTCAGGGCGACGATCCATCGTGCGGCATCGATTTCTCCTCCCTGCCTTCTATAGGAGGTAGCCAGGGAGGAGAAATCGAGCACCGCACGATGGATCCCTTAGATGTGTACAGGGGCGCTTCTATAATGAGGCGGCCTGAGAATCGACCCTCAGGCGGCAAAATTCGGATCAAGACAAGGGGCGGCACTTTAGCCGCTGCGCTGCTGCGCAATATCTGCAGAGTTTAAAACTCTGTGTATAAAATAAAGTGTGCGGACAGTGCGGTTAAGGTCTAACCTGCTTGTGACAAAAACGTCCGTGACAGAGAGTAGCAATCCCTCCCTTCCTGCTGCCCTCATTGTCCGGTCCAGTGTGGTGCGTCGCTGCGCACATTGCTCTTCTGCTTACGTCACCACACTACAGCTCCGCGCAGATCGCGTGAATTCTTGTGCTCGCTAGGTATTGGCTGCCTTTGGAAATGGAAGGGAATGGACCAGTCTGCTGGCATCTTTTGTGTGCTGCAAGCTCAGGGCAGGCAGAGACAGGGGTTTATTCAGAACTACTCAGGTACATGAATATTTGGAATAATTTTATACTACTATTTCTGCCTGTTATTTGAATTCTCAGTGTGTGTCATCATCAAAAGCCAGTATTTATAAAAATCATCGCTTGGCGCAACCCAGGTGCCCTTGCCTATTTTATTGTGCCTATACTGTATATATAAATGTAGATTAATACCCAAAATAAAATTGTTGACAATTGATTAATAAATAATAGAGGCTTACGTAAAAAAAAGTAAAGTAAAAAAAAAAGGCATGTTCCCTGGTTCATGCATGAAGTAAAACATTTTTGTGCAGATTAAGTCAAGCCCTGCCTAACTGCTAGTTATTCCATAATTGGAAAGCCTCTCTCAAATCCAATTAGCCTCAGACATGTGAACAATTTCTGACTCATTTATTCAATTTAACTATATGATCCAGTTTATTTATACAGTATAAACACTGTGTTGCTTGTATTTGCATTGCAGCATTTCATACTCAAATCCACATATAGGGGGTGTGGCACTGGGCGTGACAGGGGCTCATTGCCATGGTTTCGCCTCAGGCAGCAGAAAGGCCAGAATCACCCCTGGATGTGTACCCAGTAATGAGACAAGGGGTGTAATGATCAGTTTTCTGTGATTTTGGAGACAACTTTGTGGTGAACATGGTTATTGGCTGCCTAAGATACTTTTAATAACCAATCTACATTGTTTGAGTGAAAGTTTGGCTATTATAGTGTAGGAAATTTCAATGACACTCTCTAGGCTATTATTTCCACTCCACTTTCCACTATTTTAGGGGTGAAATACTTTCACAGAGGGGGTTTACAGCTGGGTTGGGGGGCCCTGAGGCAGCAGCCCCCGTGTTGCGCCAATCTGATGCTGTGTTTATTGGCCTTGGCAGTTTGGAGATTGTTTGCAACTCTACATAAAGCAGATTACATAGGGTACAACAGATTATGGGTGCAGAGAAAGTTAGTGATACAGAAAAAGACAAGTCATTCTATGGGGCAAATTTACTAAAGGGCGAAATGACTAACGCTGGCGAAAATTCGACAGCGTGACGTCATTTCGGGACTTCACAGATTTACTTACGGGCACTGGCGTAACTTTGCTAGTGAAGGAGATAGACTCTAGCTCTACTTTGCATGCTAACCCTAGGCGAGTTTGCGCTCTGGCGAATGGACGTAACTACGCAAATTCACTAAGATGCGGATTTTAGTGAACGTTACCTCTTGTGCCAGACTTGCCTTCACCACCTCAGACCAGACGAAGTGCAATAGAGTAGATAAGACCCAAAAAACAGTTTTTCAGGGTGATAGGCTACAAAAGATCATACATTTTTTTTAGGGTACCCAGCTTCCCCCCCTACATTTCCTAACATATGGCGCATAAATTATACACTGGGATCATGTCCAGGGCAATATAACAACTCTTTTATTAAGGTTTTTTATTAAGTTTAACTTCCCGCCGTATGCAAATTAGCCAACGCTAGCGCAACTTCTCTTTGCTTGCCAAATGAACGCTAGCGAAACTTCGCCATTGTTCAGTGCCATGGACGCAACTTTTGATTTTAGTGAATTAGCATTGTCCATTCGAACTTTCGCTTGGCAAAGTGTTGCGATATGAGCGAAGCCATCGCTGGTGAATTTACAGAGGTTAGAGAATTTGCCCCTAAGTGTTTAGAGGCTAGTGGAGAGAGACAAACAGGATGGGTCCAATGTAGCTTTTTCAGAATGGGATTGACACAGGCCTGTTTAAATAATAAGGGAAAGTAGCAGAAGTTAGAGAGTAATTGAACATATGAGTACGTTGCTGGAGTAAGGACGGAGCACACTGTTATAGTTATGGTGAGGGCATGGTGGGATCAAGTAAGCAAGTTGTAGGTGGAGAGGACAGGAGAAGCATGGAGATTCAGTTACAAGATCAAAAGAGTTGAATAGGGAAAGATGAGATTTTGGAAGTTGAGTATATTGTTATCTGAAGGGTGGGACAATTGTAGATAGATTTCACTTTGCTAGTCTTTCTCATCCCACTGCCTTAGACAAATAGGATTAAATCAGGCCTGAGATGGCAAAAACAGTTTAGCAAAAGTTAGCCAAAAAATTGTGTAAAATATTCTATATTCTATTAGCTGATTAGCTATTAAGTGTCATCGAGGAAAGTTTGCAGATTTAATGCCATAAAACATACCTTTTTTATGCGTCTTCTGAAACAATATAAAGTTCCAACTACAAATATCAAAATCCCCAAAATGGTGATTATTAAGAGTGCAAAATAATATCTTTGATTTGCTGAAATGACAAAAACAACAAAGTAGATTATAACATTTTAATCTCACTATAATAAAAGTTACAACAGTTCAGCTAAACTTTCCCTATTTTCTTGTATCTCACCGCTAACTATATTTTTCTTTTCATTATAATGTGTCTCGTTCAATGGAAAGGGTCATAGGTGGTTAAGTATATATGTGTGCCGGTAACTAAAACAGCATGGTTCTATCAGGAGTTTTTTAAGGCATAGTTCGTGCAGTGTTAATGTGGCCATACCTTGGATTACCTGATAACCATACCATATACATGTATACACCTTTTAGTTGTTCTGTTCTTCTGGTCAACAATGATCTGAACAGCAATAAATGACAATAAGCCATAGTTGCTTTTTGCTTCCTTTTGTCTGACCAATCAGGATTGCAGAATTATTTGTTATTTTGTAAGGGTTAAAAGGATGGTTCACCTTTAAGTTAACTTTTAGTATGTTATAGAATAGCCAGTTCTAAGCAATTGGTCTTCATTTATTTTATTTTTTTTCTAGTTTTTCAATTATTTTCCTTCTTCTTCTTCTGACTCTTTCCAGATTTCAAATCGGGGTCACTGGACCCTTCTAAAAACAAATGCTCTGTAAGTGCTACACATTTATCGTTAATGCTACTTTTTATTACTCACATTGCTATTCAGGCCTCTCCTATTCATATTTTAATCTCTTATTCAAATTAATGCATGGTTGCTAGGGTAAGTTGGACCCTAGCATCCAAATGGCTGAAATTGCAAACTGGAGAGCTGCTAAATAAAAAACGAAATAACTCAAAAACCACAAATAAAAAATGAAAAAACCAAATGCAAATTGTCCCAGAACATAAGACTCTTTACATCATACTAAAATTAACTCAAAGGTGAACAACCCCTTTGACCTAGTCACTAGGTATGCATATTGAGCATTCTGACATATACACATGTGCCAATTATAATAGAACATGTGTCTAATGAGTTTTAAAAAAATGTTAATTTTTTAACTTTGTTGAAATAAATGTATGTCTTAAAGATGTGTATATAATAGATCATCTCTGGTGGTATTTTCATGGTCTAACAGATGGCTCTACAGCTTTTATGAGCAATTGGTTCATCTAATGTACTCCCATATGTCTTTCTGCAGACATAAATGGCTTGTTCCACTTTAAGGGGCAGATTTACTAAGCTCGAGTGAATGTTCGAAGTTAAAAAAGTTTGAATTTCTAAAGTAATTTTTTGGATACTTCGACCATCGAATAGGATACTACGACTTCGAATTTACTTTGACTTTGATTCGAAGTAAAAATCGTTCAAATATTCGACCATTCCATAATCGAAGTACTGTCTCTTTAAAAAAAACTTCGACTTCATACTTCGCCAAATTGAAGCTACCAAAGTGCAATGTTAGCCTATGGGGACCTTCCACAGCACTTTTTTTTGATCGAATAGAAATCCTTCAATCGATCGCTAAAAATCTTTGGAATCGTTCAATTCAAACTATTTAATCGTTCGATCTAACGATTTCTGTTCAATCGATTGAATACGCTAAAAATCCTTCGACTTCGATATTCGAAGTCGAAGGATTTCAATTTGAGGGTCGAATTTCGAAGTTTTTTAACTTCGAAATTCGACCCTTAGTAAATCTGCCCCATAGTTAACTTTTTGTATGTATGCAATGTCCTACTCTTTTTTACAACTTTTCTATTGGTTATTTTTTTTTTTGGCTTGTAAATTATATGCCTTCCTCTTCTGCCTCTTTTTAGATTTAAATTTAAATTGGCAGCTAAAAAAAAAAACTATTACTCTGTGAGGCTACAATTGTTAATTTGTTATTATTATTGTTATAATATGTAGTATGTTATGTTATTCTACATCATGCTAAAAGTTTATTAAAACATGAACTACCCCTTTAACACGGCATTGCAAATTATGCCTGAAAACTTTCATCACCATAGGGTATAGTATATTTTTCCTTTATCACATCTGCATGGTTGATATTGTAGAAATGCAACTGATCAACTTGTAAGTCAGTGTTGAATTTTGTTGGATGGTAGCTTCTGACAGATTGTAAGCTCTTTTGGGAGAGCCCCCTCCACCTTTAATATCTATTACCAGTTTCTATGTATCTAATTCTGTACGTTCTTTGTATAAACCCATTCATTTTATGCTGGCAATCTAAAAATCTAAAAATATATGATAATAATAATAAACATAATGTAAATATAGTGCAAATTGCTACAGATGCAGAAAGGGTCAGCTCAAACGTTACAATATTTCTGCAATTTCCCATATCAGGGTATAATTGTTGTACCTTGTGGAGTTGGAGACAATAATAGTTTGTCAACTAATTTGTTAGCAAGTGTGAGGCTGAAGAAAGTGGGGGTCATTTATAAACACTGGGCAAATTTGCACCTTGATAGTTACCCATTGCAACTAAACAGACTTATACTTTCATTGTTTTCCTTAGAGCTAGCTGAAAAAACTCATTGATAGCTGTGGGTTACTGCCCAGGTGCAAATTTTCCCAGCGTTTATCATGACCCCCAGTGACTGCTAGTGAAAAAAGTGTTGTACAATCGAATGTGCTTTAAAGGAGAAGTCAACCTGTACAGGGAAAAAACCCTCCCCCTCCCCTGTGTAGGCCCCCTCCCTTTATCCCCCCCGGCCTACCTGCCCCCCCTGGGCAAATGCCCCTATCTTGTTACTTATCCCTCCTTCCAGGTCCTCTGCTGTGGAGTTCACAGGCGCCATCTTCTCCTGAGCGCTCTTCTTCCTGCTTTGACCCGCATTTATTGGCGCATGCACAGTACGAGGCATTTACCGGTAAGGATCTTCTGCGCATGCTCCGAAAGTCACAAAGTTTCCGAAAAAAAAGATTGGAAACTTCGTGACTTTCGGGCGCATGTGCAGTAGCTCTGTAACAGCAAATGCCTCAAACTGCGCATGCGCCAAAAAATGCGGGTCAAAGCAGGAAGAAGAGCGCTCAGGAGAAGATGGCGTCTGTGAATTCCACAGCAGAGGACCTGGAAGGAGGGGTAAGTAACAAGTTAGGGGCATTTGCCCAGGGGGGCATGTAGGCCGGGGGGGATTAAGAGAGGGGGGCCTACACAGGGGAGGGGGAAGGGTTTTCCCCCATACAGGTTGACTTCTCCTTTAATCATGAAAAAAATAATACGTATAAGTACTAAAGAAGGTACAAACATCAGTGTAGGATACTGTATGGTTCATTTATGAATGCAAGTGAAGTGTGCAAAATGTAAGTTTGGATGCAATTTACCATGCTTTTTACCCATAATGCAACATTTCCCCAATTCCAGCATTGGGCATTGCTCCATTTCTGATGCTCAACGTTAAAATGACATTGGTGTGATGTTTTTTAGGTTCAATACTACTGTGCCTATTGATGCAGCCTGCAGTGGGATCTCTGGAATTACCACCAACTTCATCGCAGCAGTAGTTGCATGGTACCCCTACCTCAATAGGCACACTTACACATGATTCATCAGAAAAGCTGTCTGGGTGCAATGAAGCTTGAAGCAAATACAAAGAAGCACAGGGATCATGTTTGAATGTGAATAATCAATATGCAACTGCAATCATTTTAGCAAATGTAAACTTGCATCTGTATTAAAAAAGGCCTACTTTAATTTAAAAATTCTACTACTTGCGCACAGTTCATCAAACTGGGCAAGAACAATGGAGCTTGGTGCAAATACATGCAAGTCCAAGGAGTGTGTTTTTTATACGCAATTGCGCCTGTCATCATAAATGAGCCCTTGTATGTAAAATGTTGCAAGTAAATCTAAATGCACTTAACCTTTAAGCAACAATTATAATGTTTGAGAAGGTACAGTAAGTAACTATGCATAATCTTTATTCCTTGCCAAGCTACACTTACATACACTACAGTACCTATATCAGTTTTAAACCCTTGGTGTCTCTTATTTATATAAATATAGTATCCAGTTTGTTAGTACTGGGCATTTCTCTTAATACCTTCTTGTTTTGTTCCTGTTTGCGTCTCAACACATGGATATAAAAGATTTGACACATTGTTGGTATGAGCAGGATTTTGTACCAAGCAGAGAAATTGTGTCTCCAATATCTTATCCTTCAGTGATACACTGATTGTGCTGCCATTTTGCTTTTGATCCTAATTACCTTTGATTTACAAAAACTCTGGATCCAAAACAGATTATTTTTGTTTATTTGCCCCCCATACATACCTTTTGTTTGTGTCTCATCACATGGATATAAAAGGACTGACACATTGTTGGTATGAGCAGGATTTTGTACCAAGCAGATAAATTGTGTCCCCAATGTCTTATCCTTCAGTGATACACTGATTGTGCTGCCATTTGCATATAGTATGTCAGTGTCTTTATCTCTGTAGATCCAACTGTAGGACACACTTGTTGAGTTGGATGGGACAGAACAATGAAGATGACAGAGATCAGTGGAATTCTCATCTAATGTCTTATTTATAACTGGTGTAGGGAGAGGGAGAGACTCTGCAATAAAAGTTAGATACAATTTTCAGAATTCATAGACCAAATAATGTTTACACATCATTCAAATAATTATTCAAATAGTTATTATGAAAACCACTTGGCCGTTGGATGTTGTTTGACATAAACCGTGGGCCAAAGCCTACTTGCTGGGCTAGCCAAAGCCAGTTTATAACCTAGTGGTCCTTGGTTTATCCAAATATCCATATCCAGAAATCTTACTATAAATATACTATTGCAATTTAAGGAGCAGATTTATTAAGGTTCGAGGTCTCTTTTCCATCAATATTTGAGTTTTCAAGTTGTATTTTTTGGTCAAAAGTAAAATTTTGGGATAAAAAAAACTCAAATTATTCTAGTTTTTTTAATAAAACTTGAATATTCAAGATTTATTATACTTCGACCCTGGAAATAGCTCAAATCTGAAAATACAACATCTAAAACCCATCAAGGTCATGTAGGAGTAAATGACTGTTTGAAGATGTTAACAGCCCGTTTAATGTTCATTTTTTTCAGAGGGCTTTGCCTAAAAACTCATTCATATGAAAACCGATTCTTTGCATTTTCGAGTTGCTGGACTCAAACTCTCAAAATCAGATTTTTTCCATTCAAGTTTTTTCTCAAGACACCATTCGAGTTTAGAGTTCATTTGAGATAAAAAAATTGTAACCTCTGATAAATAACCCCCCACGTTTTTTAAATGATTTCAGCTTTATAACCTATTTTACTGTTATATTTTTGGTTCTGATGCTCCTAATTCTTATTACCATTTATTCATGAAGAAATATTTTATGTTCAGAGATAACTAAAACCACATTTTAGGGTTATTATATCTTAAAGCTTTCACTAATTTGCCTAAAATAATGTATTCGGCATGTTTGAGCCTTTCATGAGTCTTTCACTAGTGATGGGCGAATGTATTCACCAGGCGCAAATTTGCCAGTTTCCCCACCGGCAAATGGACAAAGTCGACTGTTTAAATAGACAGTACATGATAAATTTGGAATTTGGACTATTCCATAGTCGAAGTACACAAAAATAGCTCAAAATTCGAACTTTTTTCATTCGAAAATTCACCTCGACCTTTGATAAATCTGCCCCTTAATTTCTTTTTCAGTTGTTCAATTTTTTTCTTTCTGTGTATTGTCCTCTGAAACGCCTGCCTTGTAGGTTTTGTTTTCTCTGGAAAAAATGCGCTTGCGAGGGAACATGATTACACTTTACAAGTAAATTAGAGGACATTATAGACAAATAGCAGGGGACCTTTTTACCCATAAAGTGGATCACCGTACCAGAGGCCTCCCCTTTAGACTAGAAGAAAAGAACTTTCATTTGAAGCAACGTAGGGGGTTCTTCACAGTCAGGACAGTGAGGTTGTGGAATGCACTGCCGGGTGATGTTGTGATGCTGATTCAGTTAATGACTATAAGAATGGCTTGGATGATTTTTTGGACAGACACAATATCAAAGGCTATTGTGATACTAAACTCTATAGTTAGTATAGATATGGATATATAGAATTTATGTGAATATTTGTCAGGGTGTGTGTAAGGACACTGGGTCTCATTAGGAGGGGTTGAATTTGATGGACTTTGGTCTTTTTTCAACCCAAGTGAACTATATCACTATGTACAGTTATGGGACCTGTTATCCAAAATGCTCAGGACCTGGGGTTTTCCAGATAAGGGATGTTTCTGTAATTTGGGTCTTCATACCTTAAGTCTACTAGAAAATCATGTAAACATTAAATAAGCACAATTTGCTCCCTCCATAGTAAATGAGTCCTAATAAGTCCACAGTCAGAATTTAGGCATTTATGCACTGTTTATTTATGTTTATTTATGTTTATGTGGCTACTCCTAATGGCTTGTGTCATTCTCTGTGTAACAATAAATTCAGTTCCTCCATACAAGTCTGTCTGCTCTGAGCTGTAACAACTCCCTCATGTACATACACTCACTTACTTACCATATACAGTGAGATTATAGGATATGTCTCTTATTTCTTCATTAACATTAATCTGTGCAGTGAAGACTCCACTATCCTCCATTCTCAGCTCTCTGATCTGTAATGAGGTTCCACTGTTAGATCCTTCCAGGCGGTTGATGAAATAATTCTTATTCACTCTGATAAACTTCTGCTCTCTGAATTCAGCCAGGATTGTTCTCTTCCCATTGATATGATACATCCATGTGACTGTATCAATGGGATGTGTGAGATTCAGACGGGGTGTCAGTGTGACAGTCTCCCCTACACGGCCAGTCACCTGGAGAGGGATGTCTCCTCCTGCTGTAACACATACAAGTAGGGAATCAGTGCTCACACTCACATTTTATGGGTCAGGATTTGGATACTATAAAGAGTATTTGTCTTAGGCCCTCAATACTTTGGCAAGAATTTGTCCTTTGTGAAATGAAAAACCATGAATAGTCTCAGACATAAAGGGAATTATTGGAATTGTAGCTGAAGGTTATTAGGTTTGTAACTTGGTGTAATGGGGAACAATTATTTCCCTGTAGTATGGCCAGATTACACACCACCAATTCAGGGAGACTTTTTGGCAGGCAAATTAGTGTTAAATAAATTAGAGAACCACAAAGGTCTTGTGTATAAACTTGCAAGAGACTTTATTTAATAGTTAACAGTGCAGTGTTACCATTCTTTTACCTGTCACAAAATCACCAGTTCACTTAAACAGATAATTTACAGATTATTCTCTTATAGCATGTTACATTTGCCCAACTCCCTGCATCTCTCCTTTACTCTGGGACCTTCCTGGCTCTGGTCCGGGTTGAAGCACATGTTAAAGGAGACATGTCTATTGGTACAAGAGCCATACTTAGCCATACAATTCTACACTGTGTACCTAACTGGGCAATGCTGTTATGATATTAACCCTCCTTCCTCAGCTGTAAAGCATCAGCCCCTCTCTGCTCCCCACCACACAGCTGTGGGGTCTGCTTCCTCTATAGTCATGCCACTGCATGCTCAGAAGGCAGTTTTTGGCCTTCTTCCAATTCAATGAGAAGGAAATCTCAGTCTACTAAAAGTGAAGGCAGAGATGTAGCCAGGAGTCATCATGCTATAGTTCCAGAGGTACCCAGGGCACAAATAATCACTCACCCCAAATCTCCCCTTAACTGACCATCAGGCTGGGCCCACTTAGCTCATAACAAGGTTACAGATATATAGAAATATTGGGGTAACAGCCACCCTGCTATAGTTCCAGGGGTAATCAAGGCACCAATAAGCACTCACCCCAAATCTCCCCTTAACTGTCCTTCAGGCTGGGCCCACTTAGCTCATAACAAGGTTACAGATATATAGAAATATTGGGGTAACAGCCACCCTGCTATAGTTCCAGGGGTAATCAAGGCACAAATAAGCACTCACCCCAAATCTCCCCTTAACTGTCCTTCAGGCTGGGCCCACTTAGCTCATAACAAGGTTACAGATATATAGAAATATTGGGGTAACAGTCACCCTACTATAGTTCCAGGGGTACCTTGGGCACAAATAAGCACTCACCCCAAATCTCCCCCTAACTGACCTTCAGACTGGGCTCCCTTAGCTCATAACAAGGTTACAGATATATAGAAACATTGGGGTAACAGTCACCCTGCTATAGTTCCAAGGGAACCCAGGATATCTCCCCTTAACTGACCTTCAGGCTCCTTTTAAATCCCTCCCAACACTTGAATGTTAAAAAGAGGTACAATTTAGGCCATACACCAATACCCTGAAAGTATGTCTTATATCACCAATCGTTCCTTCAGTGTCTCCTACAATGGAGTAGCATCTTCTCCCCTACCTCTTTCTGTTGGGGTTCCTCAAGGCTCTGTCCTGGGACCCTTATTATACTCCCTCTATACTTCCTCCCTCAGCAAATTAATCAACTCGTATGGTTTCCACTACCACCTCTATACTGATGATACTCAGATCTATCTCTCATCTCCTGATCTCAACCCAGAACTCCTAACTCGCGTCTCCTCCTGCCTGTCCGCTATCTCTACCTGGATGTCGCATTGGTACCTTAAATTAAACCTCTCTAAAACTGAAATGGTTCTCTTTCACCCAACTAACACCAGTAGCATCCCCGAAGTATCCATCATAGTTAACAATCCCACTATCACCCCTCTCCCCAGGCCCGGTGCCTTGGGGTTATCCTAGATTCTGCCCTGTCATTCACTCCTCATATCCAGTCACATCACTTCCACCTAAGGAACATATCCAAAATATGATCATTTATCACCCAAGATGCTGCAAAATTCTTATCCACACTCTCGTATGATCACGTCTAGGCTACTGTAACTCTCTTTTAATTGGCCTTCCCCTCCAGAGACTGTCACCTCTCCAGTCCATAATGAACACTGCTGCGAGGCTCATACACCTCAGCAACCGCTCCTCCTCTGCCTCGCCATTCTGTTAATCCCTGCACTAGCTTCCGTTACCTTTCAGAATCAAATTCAAATTAATGACACTGACTTTCAAAGCACTTCACAACTCTGCTCCACCCTACATCTCTGAACTCATCTCTATATACTCACCCACTCGCTTATTACGCTCCTCTACTGACCTGCTACTCAACTCTTCTCTCATTACCTCCTCACATGCTCGCATTCAAGACTTTGCAAGGGCTGCATCCCTCCTCTGGAACTCTCTCCCACAGTCTGTCCGACTTTCTCCCAACCTTTCTGCTTTCAAGAAATCTCTTAAAACGCCTACCCTCACTCTGCTTAGCTACCAAACGCAACCACATACACCACATTTCTCACCCACTTAATTTGATTTTGCCCACTCCCACACCTTGTGTATTACTCCCTTCTCTTTAGAGTGTAAGCTCTTTCTGCATAGGGCCTTCCTCACCTTTTGTACAGGTATTGATTGTAATGTATCTAACTCCATATGTTATATGTATAATTCATGTGATTTAGTTGTATAATCACATTTACTTTGCAGTGCTACGCAAAATGTATATGCTATATAAATACATGTTAATAATAATAATAATATGTCAACATACAACCCAGTACTATGCCTAATTTAGAGGTGTGTGACTGTGACTAATGCTTGTAACAAACAAGATATTTCTATGGTACCCAAGAGAATTCAAGTTATGTCTCTATGGGTAGCTATAGAAAACATATATACTTGTTTTGTTTACCTGAACAATGGATTGAACTTGCCTGAATTCCTTCTTGTTTTTAAGGTCAACTAATAGAAATGTAAATCAGTTAGCTTTAAAGAAGAATAGGATTAAATAGGTTCACAGAATATATTTTTCTTGTCAAAAACTCAGCCTTTCCCATACACTATATAAAATAAATATAATAAAATATATAATAAAACCATATACACAAACAACAAGGGAGCCACAAGCCTGCAATCCAATGTTTGCACTTAAGTTCAAATATATTTTATGTGACAATAAAGGCTATATACGGGTAAACTGGCACAGCTCAAGGTTTCATCTGTAGGCAAAAGTTTACTTGCTGGTAAAAGGGCACAAAACATTTTAAGAGGAATTTTAAACTAAGGACTGGAACCAGCATACATTTACAGTACAGTGCAGCATTTAATATCCTCCTATTTGTGTCTGCAAGTTACTCTCCCCCAATATAACATACAGGTCTAATGCATTAACAGCTATCCAGTAAGTGTAAACTTGACTATAATACACATTTTTTTAATCAAATGTAAGTTTATGGACAGAGGTTATCATTGTTCTACCATGTTCATAGAACGGGTTATGTGCATGATATTATTGGTGTAATCCATATATCTTCAGGGGCCATAAAACCCAAGCTTTGTCCAGCTAAAGGCTACTCCCCTTACATTTGTGTGGGGGTGTCCAGATACCTGATACCATATTAAGGGGCACATTTACTATTGGTCGAATATCGAGGGTTAATTAACCCTCGATATTCGACCCTCGAAGTAAAATCCTTCGACTTCGAATATTGAAGTCGAAGGATTTACCGCAAATGCTTCGATCGAACGATCAAAGGAATAATCGTTGAATCAAACAATTAAATCCTTTGGATCAAACGATTCGAAGGATTTTAATCAATCGATCAAATGATTTTCCTTCGATCAAAAAAAGCTTAGAAAGCCTATGGGGAAGGTCCCCATAGGCTAACATTGGCGCTCGGTAGGTTTTAGGTGGCGAAGTAGGTAGTCAAAGTTTATTTTAAAGAGAAAGTACTTCGACTATCGAATGGTCGAATAGTAGAACGAGTTTTAGTTCGAATCGCTCGATTCGAAGTCGTAGTCGTAGTCGAAGGTCAAAGTAGCCAATTCGATGGTCGAAGTAGCCAAACAAAAACTTCGAAATTCGAAGTTTTTTTCCTTCTAATCCTTCACTCGAGCTAAGTAAATGTGCCCCTATGTGTAAAAAAATAAATAAAACTATGAATGGCAAATACAATTTGTTTTGAGGACCATTAAATCTGTTCTTCCACCTACCCTAGGGACCATAAGGTTATACTTACTGGTATGTGTGTTTTCATGTTTTTAACATTCTAGTCTAATATTATTTGGTACATATGCCTTGTTCATGTACTAAAGCTAGAACTATAACGTTTTTGTTATGTTTTGTAGGCGAGAATGAGTAACTTCAACTGTAACACTTATAGCAGTACTATGTAATATAAAGCATACTGTAAGGGGCAGATTTATCAAAATGCCAGATTAGAACTCACCAGAAAAACTCACTGACTCACTTTCTACTCATTCCTATGGGATTTTTAAAAGCATATTTATCAAACGGTGAACTCCATAGATTATAAAAATCCCATAGGAAGTGAGTGAGTTTTTCTGTGGTGAGTCCTAAATGCACACTTTGATAAATCTGCCCCTTTAAGTCTTGTGCACAGAGACATATACAGGTCATATGCATAAACACCACAGTTTTCCCTTGATGTCTAAACAAATCCATTGTTGTTTACACATTCTACCTCAACCCATTAACTGCTGGCAGAAAGAAAACGTGTGTTTAAATGTAAATTTAACAGTTTAGTTGTTGGAGCAATTGCTGGAATAGTATAAAGGGAACAATTAAATGCTAGGAAGCAATATCATAATGTTAGCTGGTATATCGGGAGTGTCTTACAGCCTTAATGGGGTGGAAGCAGTGAATTTGGGGTATAGTGTCTGAGTGAGTGGTGTGATTGTACTCTGTGGCTTCTGTGGGTAAAGTAAGCAAAAGACTGCTGCTAGAGCATGTAATATGTATAGCCACACCTAGCATCCAAATGCATCTCCATGACACACTGCTTCCAACAACATCTTCAAAAAACATATCCGGCTTACCCGCCCTCAGTATCCCACAATAGAGTTATTATATTTCTCTAACAATTGCACTTTGTCTACTTCATATCCAGTCTGTCCAGAGTGAGGTTTGTGTTCTTAGGGATGGGTGAATTTTTTTGCCTTGTTTCGCCACGGAAATGACGCCCATAGATAGACGTTTCGCTGGCAGCAAATTTTGACAAAACGGGTCAAATTTTTTTTAAAGCGATAATGTCATGGGAAAATTTTTTTTTTCAAAATGAATCAGTTAATAGTGCTGCTCCAGCAGAATTCTGCACTGAAATCCATTTCTCAAAAGAGCAAACAGATTTTTTTTTAATTCAATTTTGAAATCTGACATGGGGCTAGACATTTTGTCAATTTCCCAGCTACCCTGGTCATGTGACTTGTGCTCTGATAAACTTCAATCACTCTTTACTGCTATACTGCAAGTTGGAGTGATATCACCCCCCTCCCTCCCCAGCAGCCAAACAAAAGAACAATGGGAAGGTAACCAGATAACAGCTCCTTAACACAAGATAACAGCTGCCTGGTAGATCTAAGAACAACACTCAATAGTAAAAACCCATGTCCCACTGAGACACATTCAGTTACATTGAGAAGCAAAAACAGCAGCCTGCCAGAAAGCATTTCTCTCCTAAAGTGCAGGCACAAGTCACATGACCAGGGGCAGCTGGGAAACTGACAAAATGTCTAGCCCCATGTCAGATTTCAAAATTGAATATAAAAAAATCTGTTTGCTCTTTTGAGCAATGGATTTCAGTGCAGAATTCTGCTGGAGTAGCACTATTAACTGATGCGTTTTGAAAAAAACATGTTTTCCGATGACAGGATCCCTTTAAGTGAATAGCTAAAATTTAAATTAAATGGAACAGTTAAAGGGCAAGTCAATCCCAAAATTATTATAGGAGTCCTCTGATTCTTTCTCCAAATCCTTTTCCTTTTCCTTTTAAACCATTTGAAATGCAACACAATGTGCACAAACAAATATACCAACTAAGATTTTTTTTTAGTATTAATCTTTAGCAAAGAGAAGAAAAAGAAATACAAAATAAAACATATATTAACCTATAAAACTCATGCAGCTTGAGCTAATTTAAAGTTGCAGTTCACAAACTGGGAGCTTTTCAGATCTGTTGCATGGTCCTCTTTACCTCCTGTTATTGGTCATTATTTTTATGTACTATGTATGTGTGATGTATACACCTTTCTGTTGTCTCATGGATACTGGTTAGTAGCAATAATTATAACTGCATCATTTTTACCAAATCTGTAATTGTATAATATGGCATAGGACATAATGTACTCACCGTAGGTTCCCAGGGATAAAGTCAATATAACGAAGAGAATTTCAGTGAATTTCATGATGTTTGTCAGGTTTTCCAGGTGTAATAATCCCATAAAACCAGGGTCCTGCTGCTCTTAATGTTTATGCTATACTGTACAGGCAAATCTAAAATCTCAAACCTGCATTAGTATAAGTATTACTATTATAAGTAGATTTGTATGCTTTTTAAAAAATAGTAATTAAATAAAAGCCTCTTAAATACTGATAATATCATAACTTCATCCGATGAACCTTGGATTTAATAATTTGCTTAGTTATTCAAACCCAAGACTCAGCAAATGTTTTTAGTTCTTTGATAGTAACAGTATTTTAGAGGATTTTCTTCTCTACATGTTTAAGCAAAATAATGCAACTAGTTGTCTCACTGTCTACACATAAAAGCTGCTTCTAACAACTATAAAAATGAATAACAAAAAACCCAGGTTGTTAGTAGAAAACATCACTTAGTTGAAAATATTCCTGTCCAGATAAATACGGAGTTGAAAATGAAAGCAACAAAGGCAGTGCACTCCTTAACCAGTATCAGAGACAGCCTTTTATTATAATAAGGGGCGGAACTAACACCAGGTTAACTCTTTCCCCAGATTATTTTTAAAAAACATAACACACTGGAAACAAAATGATGATTGGATGGTTCTAACTAGTGCACTGCTGTAATTTAACAGTTGTCTTGTGAAGCAGCATGCGGGGCACTGTGGGAACTAGCATTTGCTACATTGTCTGAACTCAGAACCAGCAGTGCAGCAATGAACAAAATGCTTTCAATGGCAATTGCATTTACAACTGATGTTGAAACTTTAGAACTCTTAGAATTACTTTTTCTTCTAATATGTTATTAGGGTTATAATTACTTATAAACTCATGTCTTTTAGTTTTGTGTTCCCCAAGGCGCCTGTTTTTTGTACAGGTATAGGATCCCTTATCCGGAAACCCGATATCCAGAAAGCTCCGAATTACATAGACTCCATTTTATCCAAATAATCCAAAATTTTTAAAAATGATTTTCCTTTTTCTCTGTAATAAACAGCAGCTTGTACTTGATCCCAACTAAGATATAATTAATCCTTATTGAAAGCAAAACCAGCCTATTGGGTTTATTTAATGTTTAAATTAATTTCTAGTAGACTTAAGAAGACTCATATTACGGAAAGATCCGTTATCCGGAAAACCCCAGGTCCCGAGCATTCTGGATAACAGGTCCCATACCTGTACTAATAAAAAAACAAAGCTAGATTAGAAATGTATTATTATTAACATGTATTTATAAAGTGCCAGCATATTCTACAGCACTGTTCAATCAGTAAAGTAACTAAGGAAGGTCGGGCCTGGGTGCACCCACCCCCCTGCAGTATTCTGTGTTCCTTTGCATCGGTGCAAGTGTCTGGACTCTGCAGGGCCCCAAGGGGGTGCGGGCCCAGGTGCGATTGCACCCCTTGTAGTTACGCCTCTCTTTACAATAAATGAGTGCATGCATAAAGGTTTACAGACAAAACTAACAACAATGAATTTATCAATTTACATACAGAGCAACCAACAAGTAAAGTGGATGTGGGTCAGAGCTTCAAATAGAAAATTCGAATATCGAAATTTGTCATGTACTCTCTCTTTAAAAATACGACTTCGACCATTCGCCATCTAAAACCTGCTGAATTGCTGTTTTAGCCTATGGGGGACCTCCTATAACCTATTTGGAGTCAATTGGTGGAAAAATCTAAGGTTTTTTTGGGGAAAAACTTCGAATCGAATTTGATCAAATGCGCTATTCCTTCGATTCCAACTTTTCGAATTCGGACAAATACGGACCTATTTGATCGAAAACTGACCTATTCGACCCAAAAAAACTTTGACTTAATTTTAGTTGGTCTTTTTGAATTCGAAATTCGACCCTTGATAAATCTGCCCCATAATGTATCCTATATGAGCAAGTTCAGTACCATTCAAAACCCCTACATATATGATTACTCACTGCTGATTAACTTTCTGATACTATAGGGGAACATAACATTACTTAAGTTCAGCCACCTTACATTTACAGTATACAATGTATTGCAGAGTAAAATGTAACCTCTAGAACAGAATATTATACTATTTGATTACCGGAACAGTGACAGAGATCTTTCCTCTCCCACAGAGGGGAGGGACCAGACCATTTGGCCATATTCACTAGGGGTTTAGAGAGAACCCATTACAGACATACAGTATATCTTGTATATATTCTCCACTGATTTAACCTATGACATCAAACAAGAACATTTAACTTCTTTCAAAGCTCACTGGTCTTAATAAACAATTAAATGATTTGTTCACCTGTAAATTAACGTTTAGTATGATGTAGAGAGGGATATTCTGAGACAATTTGTAATTGGTTGTTTATTATTTGTGATTTTTGAGTTTTCTAGCTTTTTATTCAGCAGCTTTCCAGTTTGCAATTTCAGCCATCTGGTTGCTAGAGTAATGTGGGCCCTAGAGGCCCGAATAGAAAGACGATTAATACAAAGTAGCAGTAACGATAAATTTGTAGTGTTACAGAGCATTTGTTTCATTTAGATGGGAGTAACTGGCCCCCATTTGAAATTGGAAAGTGCAGAAGAAGAAGCCACATCAAAACCTACAAAAGAGAAAAAACGAAGACCAACTGAAAAGTTGCTTAGAATTAGCCATTCTATAACATACTAAAAGCCATCCCTTTAAGAAGTTTAAGTATAATCAAAGAAAGTATAATCAAAGAATTCTACAGGGAGTAAACCGAGTTATCATTTAGTTGAGTATACTTGTACTGTGAGTGTAGAACAGAGTCTACCAAGGTCAGCAGTTATACATACACTAATAATATGTGTGGTTATATATCTTTTGTTCTGTATAACTGGCAAGTGTTGGTTATTTTGCACAGATATCACTCTATTAAATACCTGTGTGTTAATGCACACATCCCATTGTAAAAAAACCCTTTGGATTAGCATTTAAAAAGCTTAAAGCACTTTATTACCAGCCTGATACTTTATGGATGTCACTTAACCTATAGAGTGTGACTGTTTTTTTTTTCTATACATTGATTTATGTTATTTCAGCACACACATAGCAGTTTGGGGCACTCTTCATGAGGTGTAATATTTGTGTAGGGGCCCATAGGGGTTACTCTGCCCATAGGGGTTACTCTGCCCCTATGGCTTTAAAGGAATAGTTCAGTGTGAAAATAAAAACTGGGTAAATAGATAGGCTGCGCAAAATAAAAAATGTTTCTAATATACTTAGTTAGCCAAAAATGTAATGTATAAAGGCTGGAGTGACTGGATGTCTAACATAATAGCCAGAATCCAACTTCCTGCTTTTCAGCTCTATAACTCTGAGTTAGTCAGCGACTTGAAGGGGGGCCACATGGTACATTTCTGTTCAGTGAGTTTGTAATTGACCCTCAGCATTCAGCTCAGATTCAAAAGCAACAGATATGACCCATGTGCCCCCCCCCTCAAGTCTCTGATTGGTTACTGCCTGGTAACCAGGGCAACCAGTCAGTGTAAACCAAGAGAGCTGAAAAGCAGGAAGTAGAGTTGTGACTGACTTGTTATACATCAAATCACTCCAGTCTTTATACATTACATTTTTGGCTAACTAACTATATTAGAAACATTATTTATTTTGCACAACCTGTCTATTTACCCAGTTTTTATTTTTATACTGAACAATTCCTTTAAGGCCCTACCCTTTTCTCAGATACCAGGCAAAATCCTGTGTAGCTCAGTGTTATTGGTCAAGTGTTATTGGTCATTGTAATGAAAACTTCCTGCCACACTGCACTATAGTGTTTGCAGGGAGTGGCCACTTCCTCTTTCGCCTCTGGATGTGATTCCAGCTGGATGTGCTCAGGGGGACTGAGTGCAATAGGCCAGAAGAAGTCATGTGTCCAAGTCGGGGACCAGGAAACCCTGTGAATGAGGAACAGATATACTAGGGCAGACTTTTCATAGTCTCTCTAGGAGAGAAAGGCAGATAGGATAGAGAGAAAGAGCAGCTGAAGCTCCAACAAGGATTTGCAGTAAGGGAGTAGCTTCCCAGAGGCTCTGTGTGTTGCCTCCAGTCAGGGACCTCAGTGAAGAGAGTTTTAGGTTAGCTGTCAGCTTCCTGAACATTGCACTGTATGGGAATGGCTACTGAATACTGCAATTGCCTATTACCTGATGGGACTGTGTGTCATGTGCTAACACCTCATCTGTGTACGTGAGTAAACCTGGGGACATTGTCTTCAGACTAATAAACAGTTTATTGTTTGCATCATAAGAACCTCCTGGCGCCCAATCATTTGGATGTTTTGTATGCACAGTAGCCTGAGGGTTGTAGTTGAACTACGCCTTAGAGGGAATGCTTCCACTTAGCGAAGGCCCTGATCCTGATGTGTGAGTCCAAATGTAACCCATGCTCATACCAATTTCATTTTCATGTAGCATATATAGGCTTCAGACCTTTTATCCCGAAAGTTCTGAATTCTGAATAGATTCCATTTTATTCAAATAATCCACATTTTTAAAGGAATTTTTCAGTATAAAAACAAAAACTGGCTGTGCAAAATAAAAAATGTTTCTAATATAGTTAGTTAGGCAAAAATGTAATGTATAAAGGCTGGAGTGACTGGTTGTCTAACATAATAGCCAGAACACTCCTTCCTGCTTTTCAGAAAACCTCAGGTCCCTGGATAAAAGGTCCCCTACCTGGTTATTTTGCAGAGAGATTTGACTGGCAAATAAGGTTCAATGTAGAAGAGTGCAAGGTTATGCACTTGGGTAGAAATTACATAAATGTGAGTTCTAAACTAAATGGCAGTGTGCTTGGGGGTGGTTCATCTTTAAATTAACTTTTAGTATGTTATAGAATCGCTCATTCAAATCTGCTGATATCTTTGTTACAAAAGGCTGCTCAGGCAAACTTACGAAGACAAGATTTTTTTCACCACAAAAACCTTTTGTGATTAGTAAATTTGTGCAGTTTCAGCAAAACGATCTTAAATGGGGCACTTATTATTTGCCTAATTTTGATATTTATATATTAGTATTGAAGCCTGGATTATTATGATTTTCACACTTCGAGGTGGCTGCCATCTCAACAGTCCAGGAGGAAAGCAGTCTTTCTATTTTCTGTTTTAAGCTGCCCAGTGTTCACTCTATTGTAGATTTCAGTGCTGGTTTATAGAGCAGACCCCAAAGATCCAGTGTCAGTATCACTTTAAAGAAAAAGGTTAAACGGATTTTTGTATGATGGATTTCACCGCAGTTGCACAGAAAAATTGAATCTCCCACAAACATGTAGGTGACAATTTAAAAAAAAAGCCTCACCATCTGTTCAAGAGAAATGAGATATGGAGCCTGACCATATCCGTTACAGATAAGGGTTCCAATACCAACATGCGTGTTTTAGCTGGTCGCTTCACTTTCCATACGTAGATGTAAAGTCTCGCACTACAAATAAATGTGTTAACCAAATACAAAGAACTCCCAAAAATAATCTATTGAATATTGAGCTTTTTTTAAGTGGAAAAACATGTTTAATATGTGAGAAGTAAATAGTCATTCAATTAAGCATTTGTATCTTCAATGCTAAACTTAAAAATAATGGCATATTTTTCCATCCCAAACCAAATCAAATTGAGTGTTCTTTCCTAATGTTTAGAAGTTAGACATTGAGCTAAATTCCACATAGAACATTGAAATAACACTTAATAATTAAAATGAACAAATGAATACATTAAAGGAATTTCTGCAGTACTTTGAGATAGAGTTTGAAATGTGATATCATGAAAGGGTAATTCCCCTTTGATAAGGACTTTACATGCATTTTTGTTTTTTTACATTGAAAGGCAACTACTGCTACTTCAGTCCACAAATACCTCTGGTGGGTCATGTATGGAGAACCAGGTTTCAGCAGAATATTCTGGACTACTCATGTTACCAATAGGGTGCAGCTTACTCAGAATAGAAACAAGCTGTTCATAAACTGACAGTAAGGGGCACATTTTAAGTTCGAGTGAAGGATTAGAATAAAAAATACTTCGAATTTCCAAGTTTTTTTTTGTCTACTTCGGCCATCGAATTGGCTAGTTCGACCTTCGACTAAAAAAATCATTCGAATATTCGACCATTCGATAGTCGAAGTACTGTCTCTTTAAAAAAACGTCGACCACCTACTTCGCCACCTAAAACCTACCGAGCATCAATGTTAGCCTATGGGGAAGGTCCCCATAGGCTTTCTAGCCAATTTGGGATCGAAGGAAAATCGTTCGATTGATGTATTAAAATCCTTCGAATTGTTGGATTCGAAGGATTTAATCGTTCGATCGAACGATTATTCCTTAGATCGTTCGATCGAACTACTTGTGCTAAAGGATTTAACTTCGAGGGTCGAATATCGAGGGTTAATCGAGGGTTAATTAACCCTCGATATTCAACCATTAGTAAATGTGCCCCTAACAGTTACTGAACAACAAAAGTAAGCCACAACTAAATAATTTTGGGAAACTATGAATTTGTAGATATGCGCACTGGGGTTCCTTTAGAGGGAATGAATTTAATGGACTTTGGTGTTTTTTCAACCCAACTTAACTATGTAACTATAGCTATATGTCACTTACAAAGTTGTGTGACCACATAGGCCATTAGTTGATGTGTGAAGATAAAAAGTCCGGAAGAAGTGAGCGTGTAACAGTTCATATCCTATCTAGATAAGATCTTACACAATGTGAGGCTTGTGATTTGGTCAACTGCTGCCTCTCACTCACGTCTCATGGAAAATTGTGTGGTATAAATATGTTAATCAGATACCAGGCATTCATAAACGATCCACGTCAGACTGGAAAAAACGTATATATATATATATATATCTCTACATGCATATGCTTATGACCTAGATAAGGTTTTAAAAACCTAAAATACTTTGGCAACAGTGTAATGAGACTAGAGAAAGGTACGGCAGAGATGATATATGATATGAAGAAGAAGCAGGGCCTACCGGCACTCAAACGGATCCACAGGACCAGTAAAAATTAGTTAAAAAGAAATATATATTTATATTTATACAAAGTTAAAAATGTATATTTGCATCTCCATCCGCCCTACGCGTTTCGCACCCACTTACCGAGCATACTCATGGGCTCAAGCTTGATAAAGGGTCCGGAGGGGTCCGAAACATTGCCCTTTTGTGATGTATATGGGCTTAATAAACCACTTTTGATACACCTCTAACAAAATCCAGATTTTTTGCAAGTAAACCAACTGAAACATAATTTCACCAATTCGCTGTCCACCTTTGGCACTTCTGAAATGTTGCTTCTTGGTTTTACAGGTCTTATATCGATTAAAATCAGATTAATTAAACAGTTTAGCGCAAAACAATACCCCCAAACAATGTAGGTCTCTATATAAAGATAACAGCTCATATGTGAAAACCCTGCTTCATGTAAATAAACCATTTCATAATAATATAATTTTTAAGTAGTACGTGCCATTGGGTGACCATAAATAGAAAATTGCCATTTTAAAAAATAAGGACCTCCCCCTGGGATCGTAGGATTCACTGTGCACACAAACAAACCAAACATGTAAGGTCACATGAGCCAATTAACAGACAGAGTTGTGTCTTTTGCTTCCACACTTCTTCCTGTTACAGTTAGAGTTGAAGTATTTCTGGTCAGGTGATCTCTGAGGCAGCACACAGACCATCATGAAATGGTGGATCAAGGCAAGAGATGTAAAAGGACAATATTTACTTAAATATATAGTTTGGTAAGATTCTTTAATATGCCACTTTATTTGATATAAACTATCTGTTGCTTAAATATTCATTTTGGGGGTATAGTTTTTCTTTAAATACTTAGCTTTGCACACAGGACTGTATGATTCACTGTACTCACACACAAACAAGTCCACACATAAATCATATTTTACAACATCCAATGAGTGGACACAGCTCTGTCTTTAGTACCCGAATTGTATGCTGTCAGCACATCTTTGTTCAAATTATCCATGCAGCACATATGCTAACACTAAGGGGCCTATTTTTTAAAGAGACTTTAAAGGGGAAACATTTGCATTTATTATATCCCAAAGCTGCTAACAATCCAAATCCAAAAATACTCCTGCTAAAATCTGCAGAGGTCATGTAGAAGTCAATGATAGATGTCCCTTTTACAATATGAAGATGTTTCTTGACATCATTACCTGCACAGGTACGCTAATCTGAAAAAGTCAGGTTTTTGGCCGGAAACTCGAAAAAGTCGTATGATCCAAATTCTCGTACGTCTTGCACTTTTGTACAGTTGCACTTATAGAGACCCTGAGGGTTAGACATCTCTCAGGCAGTTTTCTCTTTAAGGATATAAACAGTTAAAGGGTTTGGGTGTGCAGGACAAAATAAAATGGTGAATGAATCACAGGGCAGGCTAACTTTTCTTACATATAAAGGGCAGCATGTGTTTTCTCCGGTAGTGTATATTAGAAAGCAAAAAAGCCCCTAAACCTCCCCAGACTTATTTGAACTGGGAATGCCTAACAGTGTTACTAATGGTGCTTTTTATGCCAGGAATTCACTAATGAATGTTTTCATGATGAAAATCACCAGTACTTTTTTAGTTAGCAATGTTGGATTCTTTGAGTAAGGAATGCTAAACCTCATTTAAAAACTGAAAATGTTGTGTGGAAGGTACTCCATTCAAACACGTCTTTCACCTTTGTACAGTTGCACTTATAGAGACCCTGAGGGTTAGACATCTCTCAGGCAGTTTTCTCTTTGCATTGTTGGACACGTAAAGTGGTCCTTTAGATTCACCTAGGCAGCTATGTCTCCATTCCTGGGTCCAGGTAATTTGGTTTAGTTATGGTTTGCCCACTAGTCGGCAGCATTTGAAACTATAAAAGGATATAGCCCCATGTCTATGGGCGACATTTTTTCTCGCTTCAACTGCATTAAAGTCAATGGGTGTTTTTTCTCAGTTTTTGAATGGGTGTGTTTTCTCTGCACCATTTTTTTTTTTTCACTTGCTCAAAAAAATCCACCAACGGTGAAATGTGGAATTTCACCGCAAATGCATGCACGGAGAAAAAATTCGCTCATCACTACTGTCCAATTCAAATTTGTTTAATATGAAATAGAAAACATACTAAAGGTTATAAATCCTATATAAATCAAGTTCAGGAAGAAAGAGTGAATGAGTCAACCGGAGGAGTTGGTGGTTTAACATTTGTGATCACTATCAATGAGGTAGGATCCTAAATATCCTTAACCATTTTTTGCCAATTTTAAACTTAGACCCTGTCTTACAGAAATGATTTCCAAATACAGCAGCAGTTATATGTAAGAAAATAAAACAGTTTTACAGAATCAGGAGTACTTAGGATATAACTATTATGAATAATACCCAGGGAAGGATTGTTCTAATTAAAGACTTGAAAATTGAAAATAACATTTTGAGCATGTGGACATTGTCTGCAATGTTCTTTCTGCCTCAGGAAGGTCCTTTTTCAGGAGAATATCTTTTTAAGCATTTCATTGTAAAACATTTTGTAAACTAAATATGTAGTTTGTGATTTCAAATGTACGTGTAAACCACATTATATAGGCCAGACGACTAGAAACCTAGGATTAGGTGTATGAGCATATCTGTATTGTTAAAGGTGGTGGAGCACCTTTAAGTTAACTTTTGGTATGTTATAGAATTGCCAGTTCTTTGCAACTTTTCAATTGGTCTTCATTTTTTATAGTTCCTTCATAGGTCTTTATTATTTGCCTTCCTTTTCTGACTCTTTCCAGATTTAAAATGGGGGTTACTGGCTGACCAAAAACATACTGGGGCTAAAATGTTATTATTTATTTTTATTACTTATATTCATATTTACATTCCAGTTTGTCCTTCAAACCACTGCCTGATTGCTAGGGTAATTTGGACCATAGCTAATGTTCCAAACTGGAGAGCTGATGAACAAAAAGCTAAATAACCCAAAAAAACACAAATAATAGAGAATGAAAGCAGATAACAATTTGTCTTAGAATATCACTCTCTACAACAAACTCAAAGTTAATATAAAGGTGAACAGCCCCTTTAAGATACTCTTCCAGGAAATTCTTATCTATAGACACTTTCAGGAAGTTCATACTTCAGATATTAATAATTAACATTATTACATTAAAGGAGAAGGGAAGGCTAAAACTGAGTAAGCTTTATCAGAAAGGTCTATATAAATACACCAGTAAAGTAATGCTGCTCTGAGTCCTCTGTCAAAAGAAACAGAGCATTTCTTTCCTTTTATTGTGTACTCATGGTCTTCTGTATCAGACTTCCTGTTTTCAGCATAAACCTCCAGGGCAGGGCTTGAGCATGCTCAGTTTGCTCTTCTCCCCCTCCCTCCTCCCCTCCCTGCTGTAATCTGAGCTCAGAGCTGTAAGTGAGCAGGGAGAGACTCAGGCTGGAAGTGATGTCACACCAAGCTAATATGGCAGCTTCTATCCTAAACAGCAGAGACAGTGTCTAGAGCTGTTTATTCAGGTATGGTAAAGCATTCTGCAGAATAAATATAGCGTTCTAGCTTGCACTATTGTGGCTAATCTGTTTAATAATAAACTGTCTTGGAGCTTTCCTTCTCCTTTAAGGGTTATAGAACAGGTTAAACTTTATAGGAGGGGAGGTAATAGGGAACATGCCTTAGATCATCTCGGGACTTTTTGTAAATACACTCTGTACTCCCCAATTGGAGTGTCACAAATGGGTTTAATTAACATTTTAATATCAAATGTTTTTTTGTAATTAATTTCAGGGTATTTGTTCCCTTGTGCTTTTTATGGGGCATAATGACTGTAAAGTGAGCAATTAAGATCTCCTTGTTTTGGTATGATTCTTAAGACCACTGGAGAGTTGCCCTAAGGTGAGGGGCCTAACATGACAAAAGACTATAATTTTAGGGCTACCTTGGTTCCACCTTCAGAGTCCAACCACAGATTGGTCTCTTGTTCAAAGCTCTTGTTAGGGGTCTTACTTCGGTATTGTCTGTTCTTTTTGGATGTCAGTGGTCTCTGAAAATTTACAAGATCTACCTGGTGTCCTTAAAGATTTGTTGGCTTCTCTGTATGTCTCCCAGCCTGAACCAGTTCCGGCTCCCAAACCTGTTCAAGTGCTGGCTCCTGTTCTAGTTTTCACTGCCATGTCTGCTGCAGTCTCCTTGCCTGATCCAATGCCAGTCTCCCTGCCTACACCAGTTGCTGATCTGGGAGCAGAAATAGGTATGTTAGATCCATGTTTAGGATTTGAAAAACTCCCACTAATTGCCAAAGGAGTTGCCTGTGTATAGATGTACTTGACCCTGTTGATGAAATCCAAACAAATACAAAAATGTATTCTGACCTGAGGGAGACGATTTCTCTGACATCTAATAATACAATTTCAATGTGTAGTGTCAGCAACTTTTTCATGTGATATTTTTATAGAAATCTGAAAAATATCCTTAATTATGCCTTAGGTTGTAATGTTTTATACCACATCATAGTAGGGGAATGTTTTTTAAGAACCATACGACAGTTATGAAAAATCGTTGTTTTTGCCGACAAGTTGATCTAAGGATTTGTTCTCTGTTAAACCAGCTTTGCCTGTTCTACAATACATTCCCATATGATACCGCCAAAATCACTTAAAAATGTTATGTATGTGTAAGATGTCATCTAAGATGACAAGATAACAATGACTGAAAACAGCATGTTCTCTGCGGTATTTATACCCTATTAATCCCTCCCCTTTACTTTAAAACCAATCAAAATCTATGAGGGATTAACCCTACTTAGTTAGTTTTAGTCCCATAATGACCTGTGTGGGGTGTTTGTATCCCTTTACATGTGTCACTGTTTGTAAATCCAAATTGTATTTAAAGTTTAACAATATCTGTAAAGTATATACATCATATATCACATTGAACAGTATAATTTCGAAAGTAAATTGCACTCACTTTTTTTGCACTTGTTATTATATATATAGAAAAACCGTCACTAGCTCTCTCTTTATTATAAATCACCCCATCTAGAAACCTAAAGCACTATTAACCCCTTCAAGTATAACACGTGACGTCAAACTCATGATTAAGACCCAGGGGCAAACGTGTACCTAGATGGAAAATCCAAAATACTTCTCTCCTTTCTAGAAGACTCAACTGATCACCTCCTCTCTCTCCCAATCTAACTCTCTCTATCCCTTGAATGCAGAAAAATTCCAAGTCTCCCCCATTACAGGCAGTAAATAATTTAAATAAAGAAAAATTTTTTACTGAGAAAAGCCTTGGGACAATTATCTTTGGATAAAGGAATTTTTGAGTGTGATTGCCTTAGAACTGGGGCGAGTCCCTGGGGCTTAATTAGATAGAGATCAGATGTGGAGATGCATAAGATAACAATGACCCCAGAGGGGAAAACTATTTCTTAAAAAAACAGTTATTTTATACCACCGCCAAAAGAGGCCTATTTAAAGGAGCCTGAAGATTGCAACATTGCTCAAATATATGTTTCACTTTGTGCATTCCTGGTAGTGACTCTAGCCTTTTGATTCTTGTGTACCGACTTCTGCCTGTTAAAGCATATTGACCCTATTCTGCCTGGATTGACCCCTTTGCATGGACTTCGACCATTCTATTGTTGAACCCTTTTGTTCCATGAACTTTGGTGTTACGAACTGCTTCCTCCTTGGTCCGCACTACTAACAGCCTTCTGGGCCCTTATGTTACGCAGTGCTTTATCTTTGTTTATAAAAAACAGGGAACAAAGGGTGTATAAAAAAGGGTTTATGGGGTATTATAGAATTAGAGGACCCTACTGACTTTACAGCAATGGCTGATTAAGGTACATTGAATATGCTTCCCTTAGCAGGTGGATTTTAAGAAGCGTTTTAAAGTTTGGAAAAAAGGAGAAAGTCTGACCGCTGGAGGCAGAGAGTTCCAGAGAAAAGCAGAAGCCCGAGAGAAGTCTTGTAGATGAGAATGGGCAGAAGTGATGAGAGGAGAAGAGAGGAGAAAGTCAGAAGAAGAGCGAATGTTGCATAAAGCAGTGTATTTGGAGATCAAATGTGGGGTCTGAGCAGGATAGAAGTTTGCTAACTTTGTCTAGTTTTGCGTGGTGAAGGAGTGCGAAGTGGATGTGAGTGGACTGCAAGATAATCTGAGACTGTTATCAGATGGTATGCTTAGTCTAACGAGTGATTCTTTCTTTAAAGAAATTAGCAAGATCTTGGGCAGTTACATTAATGGGTGGATGGGGTGGAGGGTGCAGAGGGGGTATAGTAGTGATTTAAATGTGGTGAACTATCGCTGTGGTTTAGAGAATAGAGAGGAGATTAAAGATGAGAAGTACTGTTCTTTAGCTATTTATAGAGCTCAATTGTAGAAGGAGTGTTACGAACGGAATCCCAAACCCAGAACAAACTCCAAGGTAGCGGTCACGACTCATTCTTCCTCCTTTAGCAACCACCTTTGGCTTCGGGGAAGCCTTCTGCTACTTGGGTGCTGCCTGGTCTTAATGTGAGAGAACCAGGGAGAGAGCTCTAGGCAGGCAAAGAAACCAAACGTGGTACTGGAGTGGAGAAGGGTAATCAAGGTACAGGCTGGGTCGTTACCAATCGGGCAGTGCAGTACGGAATCAATAGACAAAGCAGAGTCAAGGTCACAAACCGGTCAAACACCAAAACACAGTACAAAATCAGAATCCAGAAGAATAGTCAAGGTATAGGCAAAATCAGGCCAGGCAGTGCACTGGAGAAGATCAGGGACAGGCAGAGTTAAAACAGAACATAGCAAAGGGTGAATTTTCACTTTTTGCTTCATATGACTCTAAACCCATAGCTATGAACAGAAGGGGGGTTTTACTCTGGTGGACCATTATGAGCTCTGTTTCACCTTTGAATATAATTTGTGTTAACTGGTAACTGGAGACGAGCTTGAAGGGAGATATACTGTATTTCCCTTAGGTTCCTCTCCTGTTCCCTCATGTACTGTAGTTCTGAGTGGGTTAATTTCCTTAGGAAATCTCACTTGGGGAATATTCAAAAGCAAAAATCTAAGTTATAAACTGCAGGATCTGGGAGAGGGTTGGGGTGATTGTTGACACCAAAATAGCACCTGGATTTCCAGGACTCTCCTACAGCAAAATACATTACATATTAACTAACATAGTTACATAGTAAGTTAGTAGGGCACCTCTCATGACTAGACCTTTATTAGCACTTTGCACATGTAGGCAAATCAGTTTGCAAATAATGTGCTCGGAAGAGAGAATAACCACAGGCTGATGACTGCACTCTACACTTGATTTACAAACAGTTTTACTTTTTTTTATGGGTGCCAGATTTTATTGTGCATAGTACTTATACACTTTGTGTAAATGACTTCATAGCTCTCTCTGTGGGAACTTCTGGATTCCCATCAAACTTTGGTCATTAGACACCCCCTAGCACAGTATGTGGAGCTGGAGTCTGATGAAAACTGATATATTTCTATGTTCGCTAATGAGGAGCAAATTATTTGCCAGGCATGGATTTGCCATAAAATTCCATGTTTGGCATAGATTCAATTGAGTCATTAAATTGCAATATAGAATTTCACCACAAAAGATGCAAGAAAAACCTTGGGATAAAAAACACTCTTTGACTATAGCGAGCTTTGGGAATGAGAAAAAAAAACCTTGAGAAAAACCACACAATTGACATTAATGCATTTGGAATGAGAGAAAACTTGAGAAAAAACACCAGTTGGCCTTAATGCAAATTTTTCACTGTTTGACAAATTTTTCGGCAAAGCAAAACAGGATAGATTCACTCACCACTAATGTTCACCAGTTAATTCAGGGTGTAGCTGGATACTAGTGCTTTGTCCCGTACCAACTGTACAGTGTATCCTATTTCAGACATTCTGTAAGTCATTGTTCTGACCTATACAATTATCTCAGCTTTTCCCACTATTATTTACTTCAAGCTGGGTCAGTTCTCAGCTTTCTGTCATTGTTATTTACATTGTATTGTGTTCTCATCAAAGAGGATAAATATAGGCTCATATTTCTTATATTTCAATGTATAAAACAGCATGAAGCCTTCAAATTAAAGGGAAACGCCACCCAAATCATTTTTTTCCATAATGAAATCAAATATCATGAACAGTTTTCCAAAGCACATTTATTTAAAGTTATTTAACTTAATATGTAATTGATATTCAAAGCAATATTTCTTTAACTGTTTATTTTCTCGTGCCTCTGAAAACACATGATCTCAGTTGTTTGTCAGGCCTCTGTAGGCCCTAGTGTATGAACCGATCATTGATCCCAGGGCCAACAATTGGATCAGCCCAGTATAGTGAGTGGACAATTCAGGCCCACATCCATTTTTTAAAGGATCTTAACAAGCAAGAAAAACTGGCTCTGTTTGGGCAGCATTAAAGCATGCTGGAATTTGTTCTGCAGCAACATTAGGGATAACTCATCGTATTGTGATTTGCAATAAAGTCAATATCTTATCCGTTATAACACCTTCAAAAAGCTTTCCTACCATTTACGTCAGACTCATCAGCCTATAGTTTTCAGGCTTTGAATGGGAAAAGCGACACCACACTAGCAATTCTCTCGCACTATGCCAGACCTCAATGAGCCCTGAAAAATTAAGTAAAGAGGTTTGGCAATCACAGAGCTAAGCTTGTTTAGTACACTGGGATGAATACCATCTGGCCCCGGACCTTTGTTTTGCTGTATATGTTCTAGTCTCTTGAATTTCCTCCTGAGTAGTGATGGGCTAATCTGACCCTTTTTGCTTTGCTGAAAATTTTCTTTGTGAAACTGTGAAAATCTGCCAAAATGCATTGAGGTCTATGGGCGACAATTCTTTTTTTTGCCACACAACATTTTTTTTCACCCATTGTAGTCTATGAGCATCTTTCAATACTTATTTTATTAGAATTAGGTCTATTATAAAGGTAATCTTCATTAGCTGGTTCCTCAGTTAGCTGCACTAAAATAAAAGTTCAAAATTTCTGATTTTTCTCTGTTCTCATCAACCAACTGACCCCCTCCCCAATATTAAGGGTTTTTACTGTTTAAAAGTTAAAAAGTAATTTTTAATTATTTTTACTCCCAGCTGCAATAACCTTTTCCATCTCAATTTTGGCTTGTCTGATAGCTTTTTGCATGGTTTATTGGCCTCCTTGTACCTGATATCATATCAGCTGACCTAGAGAACTTATAATTCATTTTCTTTGTAACCATTTGCCCAGCCCAGATCTCTGCCCAAAGGGATTTCAACCCTCCCCAGTGCTATGCCTGGCTATTTCTTTAGAGCACGGCTTTAATTCTGACTTTACATACAGACAAACTTGTCCACCCTTTTCAAATCCCCTGTCCCTCCTAAAAGAGGTCTAACTATTTGAATTCACAACCCAATGCTTTAATCCCACCAGGTCCTGATACCGATCATTTTCAGCACATTGTGAAGATTAAAAGTAATTTAGTAGGCCTCAAAGTCAGGTCAAGCTACCTGCACCAGCTTAAAAGGCTAAGCTGTTACAAATATTATAATTATATGTTTGCAAGTGAGGAGAAAATAGGAATTGAAAACTGGCACGGACTTATGAAAAGCACCTAGGACATTTTATATGATAAACATCTAAATATATTTATATAAGAAAAGAAGAAGTTGCTTAACTGAACAATAGGTGTTTGCCATCAGCCAGTGTGTATTAAAATAGAATGAAATGTAATCAGAATATGTTCATGTAATTAATTAACCTATGAAAATGATCCCATAATTATGTAGCTCACCCATTCTCCCTTGCCAAGTTTAAACACTCCTCCAACCTCATAGCCCTAGAAAAGTGGACCCCCTTCCATTGAGGCGCAATCCATCATGACTATATAGGTTGTACCTCAAGGAAAAATCAGCCCAGTGCTCTTGGAACCTCAATCCTTCCTTCCCACACCAAGACTTTAGCCACGCTTTTACCTCCCTAAGCTCCCGCTGCTTTCCTAAACTTGTGCAAGGCACAGGTAAAACTTCAGAAAAAATTACATTGAAAGATCTTTTCTTAATCATAGATCCTAGATTCCTGAACTCATTTACTCAGTTTAAGGTGCTCCTCTACCAATTTTGTCATTAGTACCAATATGTACAGTGACGAAACTGGGGGGGGGGTAGGTCCGTCCACCAGGTGTACTAAGTGGGTAAAAATAAAAAAGGGACTATAAAAAATACCAATACTCCCAGGCTAACCCAAACATCATCCCCCGTGCCGGTCGCTGTGCAAGAGAGCCAGGCAGGGCTGCAAGGCGCTCATTTACAAGTTTGGCTTCCAGTGGCCGTGAGAATTTCAGAGCGGGGGAGATCTGTGTGGGACAGAACACTTTGGATAACAGCACGTCCGGCAGTGTGTGTGCAGCTTTTCTCGGAGGACAGTTACCAGACAGTGGCACAGGGCACCAAGAAGGAGGGCTGTTGTATCCGAGCATTTGTTACTACAGCAGTGCCGCCATCGCCTTCCACACGCTGCCAGTAGAAGATGGGAGAAGAAATTGAGCGCCTTTTCTGTAGAGGACAGGAAGTGGAGTTTCTGTAAGTTATTTCTTAATAAAGGCTTTGCTATTTTAAAGTTTCATTTGTCTTGGTGTTTTTATTTCGTTCTATACTAACGAATTTTTTTTGATGTTACTGTTCCTTTAAGAGGGAACAGTCAGATTAGCAAAACAGTCAGGTTTAGGAACTTCAAGTAATAATTACTTACAAAAGCAGTGAAAAATGATCAACATGACCTATAGGTAACTTTTAATGTACATTCATATTTTGAAAAGAAAATTTTTAGTGTCAGTATCACTTTAAAACACACACAACAAGAAATATAAATTGTTACATGTACCAAGAAAGTTGGTTCATGCCCAGCCTCACCCAATTCTTTGTCTACCCAATCAACAACATGCCGAACCCTTGCACCAAAAAGACAGCAAAATGTTCAGCAACAGATTACCCTATCCACTTTCCTAATTTTATCCACTATAACCACAATCTCTTGTGGCTCTGCTCTTCTCCCCACTACTTCTAGAGATACCAGGCTCCTGGCCAAACTGTAAAGGAATGTAGTTTCTGGCCAGTAACGTAACTAGAGGGGGCCCCCCTCCGTACGTGATTTTAAGTGCGCATCAGCGGTTTCAAGCGGTGTGCGAGCTGCCGGGGGGCCCTGAGGGGGTGCGGGCCCTCGCCCAATCGTACCCCCTGCTCCCCGGTAGTTCCGCCACTGTTTCTGGCAAACGCGCTGTAAGCCGTATAGTCTAAACTACCAAACTTTGTTATTTAGCACATAAGACAGCAAAAACTTTAAACATTAAAAAACAACAAACATGTTGTACTTTAAATAACAGTTAATAAAACCCACTTGTGCTTTTTTGGTGATTTGATATAGTTGCTTTATCCAGTCACCAGCCCATTAGTAAGCCAATGAATAATGCATGAATAAGACAACGATTAAGGCTTGGGTTAAAAATATTTTTTCAAAATAAAATCTAAGCTTTTTGTTATTTTCTGAGCTAAACGGGAAAACTAGGAATCTGAAGCTAATCAGTGTCTTTTGAATTAAGAGAATAAATCAGGTAAATTAATGGGGAACAAGGAAGAGCAAAAGAGAAACATGAAGGGGAAGAGAAAGCAAAAATGTCAAACACGGGGAAAGAATGGGGAAGGCAATACTAGAAATAGAAAGGGTGTAAAAAGGTATTTCTTCCTCAAACTGCATTTCTATACCACATCATGAGGCCTGACTGACAGAGGTAAAATAACACTGTTCTGAGGTCATAAAGTAGATCATATTTATATTGATATTAACAATGAAACTATGAACTATTGAACTATTGCCCAGGAATAACTTCATAATAAATATTCCCAGCATAAAATGAAATGTCATTGGTGAATAAAACTAAGTCAATAGGTTAGAGCTTTGTTTACACCAGGATATTTTTTTTTTACATTCTCAAAATCTTAAAGGAATTGAAACTTAACCTAAAGAACATAAATGGCGCGCTTCGGATAACTTAACTTTTCAGTTAGACAAAGAAACTGCTTCAGTGTTTCTAATTGTTCATGAGGTGGCTCTGTGTTGTGAAAATGGCAGTGGGTGGTAGAAAATTGCCGTGAGTCGAGCCCCCCTGCGTTTGAAAGGAAAGAGATGAGAAGTCTCAGATGTCCATTCCTATCTCCTCACTGAGCAGAGCAACCTCAGAAAACTTCTCCACTTTCCTTCTGTAGTTATATCTCTCTGACTTAACAGTTGCAGGAACTGACCACAAAATTAATTATATATTTATATTATTAATAGCTCTGTTTAGAAAAGCCCCCTAAGCAAATTTACATTCACGTTTGTTAAACTTTACTTATCTTTTAACCATGCCCTTATCCTATCCTATTCTGTCTAGATTACTGCAACCTGCTACTAACTGGCCTCTGAGAAACCCACCTCTCTTAGCCAGAGGGAAAAATCAGGCAGAGAATCCACAACTACCACTCTCAACCTCTTCATGTTTGTCATCAGTAACATACCCTATAACTAAAGGATAATGTACATGAACTATATACAGTATATATAATTATGGCATGACAGCTTGCGTGACTGCAGCTCAGAGTCATGTAGGTTATTGGTTGCTTGCTTGTATGGGTAAACAAAGCACAGTTTAATATATAAGCATGAAATAGGAGAAAGGCAATACAATACTGTTGTGCTGCTGGTTTATTACCAAAGCAAACATGTTCAGAACAAGATGATCAGTTTTCAGGTGAAGGACATAGTGACCTCGTTAAAGGAGAAGTAAACCTTTAAAATAAGTGAATGTAAAATTGACGAGAGTGCTATTCTAAGAACTTTTGTAATTTAGATTAATTTATTTTTTTATTCCAAGATATTAAAGGATACATGTGACGTTAATATGAATGAATTTTGTTATAACAGCGCCAGCTGCAAGACGGTTTTTGACCAGTCTGACCATCAAGTTACAAACTTTTCTCAAATCTTTCCTAAGCAGAAGAGTGGCCTCTTTCTTTCTCCTGACAACTTCCTTGACTACTTGGTGGTCAAAATGGTCAGAAAAGACCAACAGGTGGCGCTGTTGTAACAAAATTCATGCATGTTAACAGTACATGTATCCTTTAATTTCTTGGAATAAAAAAAAAATTTAATGTAAATGACAAAAGTTCTTAGAATAACACTCAATTTCACATTCACCTATTTTTTATTTATTTATCCTATAAGCATACCAGCTACCTGCACCCAGAAAGAGAGGCAATGGGGGGCACCTATGGAGCACCAGCATGGGCACACTCATAACATAATAATCCTAATAATGAAATACAGGATATATATATATATATATATATATATATATATATATATATATATATATATATACATATACAGAGTAGACAAGAAAAAAGGCAGCACTCGTATCAAAAAAGTGAAAAAAGTGTATTGAAGTTAAAAGTTCATTACATGACCTGTTAATGGCAGAACATCTCTCCGCCTGTGACGTTTCGGGCCTGCAGCGTGCCTTTTCTCAAGCATAACAGGATAATGTCAGTAACACATGCCAAACATTTAAACATCTCAACAGGAAATGACATCAGGCTCATTAGCTATCAGCATTTTTAACCCATTCCCTGCCATCCCTGTTGTTTTTTTGCAAACAACATCCTTCAATCTCATTCACATTGTCTTATGATTTTGAGAAGATACAATTCTTAGATGTGCTTGTTTATAGAAATTCCATGAATGGGATAGAGACATCAGTATACACAAAACCCACCGACCGTAACCAGATTCTCCATTTCCATAACAACCATCCACCACATACAAAAAATTCTATACCTATTAGCCAATTGATGAGGGTTGACAAAATTGTCAGCAACACTGAGGAAAGGGCGAGACAACGTCAATTAATGTGCAAAAAATTTATGGATAGGGGATACCCTGGGAAAGTGCTCCTAACGGCACAAAAGAAGATTGCGAGCAATGTAACACAACAGACAGGTAGGAAGAATACAGATTCGGTTAACAAACGTATTCCGTTTGTATCTGAATTTAGTAATTCTAGCGACAACATTGGAAAAGTCTTACGCCGCCATTGGCACATTCTAAGCAAAGCTTATCCTCAAATAGGAGAATTTGTGGCTCCCCCAGTCATGTCATACAGAAGGGGTAAAACTATTGGTGGTATGGTCACTTCGTCTGAGGTTAAAACGCAAATCAAGCGGAGTGACGCCTTCCTAGGAAGGAGAAAACTAGGGATGTATCCCTGTTTGGGATGTGTACAATGTTCACATGTTATTAAAGGAGAAGCTTTTATACACCCTAGTTCGGGTGAAAAGATATCATTGAGAGGACATTTTACTTGTGTGTCCAAATATGTGATATATGCGTTGACCTGCCCATGTGGTTTCATATACATTGGGGAAACCACACAGATGGTCAAGTCACGCATATCTCAACACAAATCCTCTATCAATTTGGGAAACATGAGACTACCTGTCTCCAAACATTTCCTAGAAGCTGGCCATGTAGCAGACCAATTAAAATACATGGTTCTGGAGGGAATTCCACCCCTCAAATTTGGAGGCAATAGGGAATTAAAATTAAAGCAAAGGGAGGTGTGGTGGATTCACAGGTTGAAGACACTGGCACCATCCAGGTTAAATAGGGACTATGATCTGTATTTATTTCTGTGATACAATATAGCAGCATGATATGAAGTAGGTGTGTTAGATTTGATTCCTGAATTTCTAGGTGAATTGCTTATGACTCTCTGTAACAACAGGGATGGCAGGGAATGGGTTAAAAATGCTGATAGCTAATGAGCCTGATGTCATTTCCTGTTGAGATGTTTAAATGTTTGGCATGTGTTACTGACATTATCCTGTTATGCTTGAGAAAGGGCACGCTGCAGGCCCGAAACGTCGCAGGCGGAGAGATGTTCTGCCATTAACAGGTCATGTAATGAACTTTTAACTTCAATACACTTTTTTCACTTTTTTGATACAACGAGTGCTGCCTTTTTTCTTGTCTACTCTGTATTTATATGGGAAGCCCACGGAAGTCTCCCTAAAGGCGCTGCACCAACCACATTTGTTAAGCTGAAGATACAGTGAGTGCTGCTAAATACTTGTTTTATATATATATATATATATATATATATATATATATATATATATATATATATATATATATATATATATATATATATATATATATATATATATATATATATATATATATATATATATATATACACAAAGAATAACTGCATTGCAAAATAGCTCATTTACGACCTTGGTCAAAGTTGCCAGTTTGGTGGGTTTTCTGCTAAACTGCGATAAAAATTAGAGCTTCACTACTAATAATAAGTAGTTCAGTGGTGCACGAGTACGCTGAGGGCTCCTCCCGAAGCCAAAGGCGGTCACACTACTGGTAAAGCCGAGCGGAGACCAGGGAGCCTGGCACAAGTTATGGTTTAGGGTGCCGACCGTGACACATGTACAAGTACCGATTGCCTTTATTAAAGATGCAATATTACGGAAACCTGCCAGCTGGTCATAGTGGTTGGAACTAGCGCATCATTAAAGGGATATAACACCATATGGAGGGAAGCCAAAAAAGTTTTTTTGTAGTTTGAAAATTCATATTGAATAATTTATATTAATATATTTGACGTTATATTGTTATAATCTACAGTCTGGTCATTTCCCTATGGGACCAGACTGTAAATTATATCCCTATAATCGGCGCGTTCTGGCGTCAGAACGCGCCGTTTATAAGCTTAAAGTGACAGCACTTGCAGCTGCTGCACTCTCCCTACTGTGTTCTCTCCATTTGTAATCCCCTCCCACCTGTGTTCCATACATAACTCTCTTACTTTACAGGCGCGCTGCTTCTGTCCCTCTCAACTATCGTCGCTCTTACTTAGGTCTCTCTCTCCCAGCCCCTCCGTCTCCGGTTTCCTGTTGCTCTCCGCCCACCCATGATGCCTCTCCTACGGAATGCATTTTAGTACATGCTGCGCACAAATACCTTTGCTGCATGTGTTCTCCTATGCCTCCCACCATGGCAAAATCTCTCTCCCCCTCTCATATTCAGCTGCCCCTCCCATCCTCCGTGTCCAGTCTCACTCGTGTTGCTTTTCCTCATGCTCCGTTAAAGGCAGAGCTGATGATCTCATCCATGGCAGGTAAAACTAAAAAAAGCTAAACAAAATCAAATGGAATACAAATAAATGCAACAAACAAGGGAGTACAGGCAAACACAAAAAAAACAACATTAAATAAGGTGAACACACACAGGGGAAACAAACAGGGTTAATAGACACAAAACATAGTGTAGCATTTATAGACCATACATGAAAGCCAGGATGTAAGACATGCAAAAACTGTAGATTATAATGCATAATGTACCCCCTACTTAAATTTATAAACATATCAGAAGTCACGTCGGAGTTATGTAACCTGTATAAAAGCACTCGGCCTGCGGCCTCGTGCTTTTATATAGTCACATAACTCCTCGGTGACTGATAATATCTTTACAAAACTACAGTAGGGGGAACATTATCCACTATATAACGTATGGCAAGGATCTCATGTATACTCTGTGACCTGATGTGTGCTCACACGCTATGTTACTGGAACCATGAATTATACAGGAAAGGAGCAAATGTAAAACCCTCATTTAACCCATGTGGTGCCTTACTATTCATTGAATAGATCCATTCGGCTTCTTTTTGTAGGCGTTTTCTATTTAAGTCCCCGACTCGAGTAGTATTATGGACCTTTGCAATGCCAATCATGTCGGTATTACCATTATGTACTGTGTTGATGTGATTCACTACAGAGGTGTTTCTTTTATGTTTCACATCGCCTACATGTTCCATGATTCTACGCCGGAATTCCCTAATGGTCTTCCCTACGTATTCAATGCCACAACTGCATTGCATTATGTAAATGACACCTTGTGTCTAACAGTTAATAAACTGTTCAATATTGTGCTTTAGTGATCATGGTGGTTTTTAGTACAAATGGGGAAGCCACGCAATTCCCACATTTATAGCACCCTTTCAGTCTGTTGGTAAGCCAAGTATCCCTAGTGGGTTGGACATAGTGACTTTGTGTAAGTTGGTCACGCAGGTTCCTACTGCGCCTAAATGTAATAAGAAGTTTCTTGCCCAGCACTTTGGATAGTTCCGTATTCTGTTGTAAGATGTGCCAGTGTCTATTAAGTATGTGGGTGATTTATTTTTGTTCCATGCTATAATCCCCTATAAGTCTGATAGTCTTATCTTTGGAGTCGGATTGAAGGGGAAGTTTTTTCTTTGTGACAAGGAGTGACTTTCTTTTCTACTTCAGTGCTCTGTTATAGGCCTTTTTAAGAGAGTTTTTACTATAACCCCTTTGTTTAAACCGCCAATAAAGTTTTTTTTTGCCTCAACCGTAAAAATTCCTCGATGGTGCTATATAGCCGTTTGACTCTCAGCTTACGGGAATACCTAGGATGGTATTTCTGGAATGTTGGCTCTGGGCATGTAAAAAGCTGTTAGTGGCTGTCTCCTTACAGTAAACGGTGGTGGATAGATTGTTATTTCCGGGATCTCGATAGATACAGATATCCAAAAAATGTATGGCATTCCTATCAATTTGGGAAGTGACTTTAAGGTTGATATCGTTAATGTTGAGAGCACTGACAAAAGACAAAAATTCATGGTTAGTACCTGTCCATATTAGCACTATAGTCTACACAGCGAACCCAGAGTGGTATGTGTTGCGTGTATTCTGCCATGTTGTCTCCAAATACCCAATTTCTCTCCCAACATCCTAAGTAAAGGTTAGCGTATGATGGTGCACAGGTACTACCCATTGCTGTCCCATGTTGTTGGTGATACTATTTACTATTGAATGTAAAGTAATTGTGAGTAAACACAAATTCAAGGAATTCTAACATGCAGTCATTGTGTTCAGTGAATTGCTGTCCCCGTTGCATCAGCGTATCTCTAACAGCGATTAGCCCAACCTTATGTGGGATACTGGTAAATAGATACTCTACATGTGTCTTATCGCATCAGTAGTATCCTGTATAAAAGATGGTAGGCACATAACAAAAGTTTTCAAAATGTCATCAATATATTTGCTAGCAGGTTCTGTGGGCATTGAGTGTTTTTATGTATTTTGGAGATGATGTAAAATGTAGGAATTATGGGTGATTTAACAGTCATGAAGTCAAATTCGTCTTGATTCAATACTTTATTATCTAGTCCTTTTTTGAGGATATGGGATAAGGCTGTATGGAAGGTCTTAGTGGGGTCACTTGAAAGTTGTTTATTTGCTAAACTGGCATACATTTTCAAATCAGCTGTTTATGCATGTTTATCTGTATGCACCCATTTATTGTACATCAGTCCTGAATATGTTGTTGTCTTATAAATATGTAATAATATCAAAAACAATACAATGATCAACACGTTTTTAAAGCCTTGTATCATTTCAGAATTTTGTTTGTGCACCAGAATGGGGGACCTGATGTCCATCCCCATGTCCTGGCTACACAATTAAATGGTGAAGAGAACTGAGGGAATGTGGGGAGAGCAGTGACATCTAGGAAGTGCTGAATGGAAAGTGAAAGTAAGCCTGCCAAGCAATATATGATTGACAGCACAGATATTTAAACACCTTTACAACAGGTATGGGTGTTTTCATGTTTAAGACTAAACCTGTTTCTGTGACATTCTTAGCTATTCTGCCGTTAGCAAATTGTTACTTTTTAAATGTATGCAAACTCAGTTTATTTCCTGGAGTGTGTATGTGTGTGCCCTCTATTGGATACCAAGCAGGGTTATTGGTCTACTTTCCAAATCAGACAAAAGGGCTCATTTACCTCCACATATACACTTGCTGACACCGCAAGTTTCCTGCAGTTATTTGTGTGTAAGACCACTTTCATTAAAGGTACTTATGTCAAAATGCGCTGCTTGCACTTTCGCATAATTGTGCTTATCGCTGCTTAGTCCTTCCTGCTCTCTGTTTCCGAATTGATCGCTACTGAACCTATTGATGAAGAGGAACCCTGGAGTTAATGTCACCTTTGGACCAGGTGGTAGATCTAGGGTTCCCTCAGTAGCCTCCATCAATCAGTGCAGTTCAGTTGCCCCTAAAGAATAGGGAGCACATGTCACTGTCGTGCTGAACATGGCAAATGACAACAGACAGAGTGCAAAAATATTTGGGTCAATTGCAATTAAGTGCACATGCAGTTACACTGAGTTTAGTGAATCATACAGAATTGTAATGCATCACCCCCTTGTGACTGTAGTGGTGCTGGATTTCTTGGAAATTGCGGGAAGGAACATGGTGATTTTGCTTGAAATTGTGCTTTGCTCACTGCACTTGCGGCCGTACCTGTGCCCTAATGTCTATAAAAAAACTAGCTAGAAGGCGGGGCAATGAACTGAGCAGGAAGGACGTGCTATAGGATGTGCTCTCTTTGCCCGTGCCGACAAAAAATCCAAACCACTGCCGCCAACTCATAATGGGGAAAAACAGAGCCCCGGAGCATAAACAAAATGCGGCAGCTCCCTTCACCACGAGGCAAGATGATGCAGAGGCAGACGCCTCCCATATAACACAAGGCGCAATAAGGGAACCCATCGAGGCAATATGGGCACCACAGAACACCACACTGCAGGTCCAACAGCAGTTTAGAAACGCCTGAGGTATGTCAGGGGACAGGGTGGGGACGCAAGTGGCCACAACAGTCAGGCAGGAGTAACACAGGACAGCTCCCCATATGACTCCCCAGTGCCCTCCCCATTCTGCACCCCATAAGATGATCAAACAATTCAAGGGGCTCTCTCAGGCCAACCTACACTTGCTGAAATTATGCAGCTTAAAACTAACAACCACACAGTTACTATTAGTAAATTTGATGATCTAAAACAGATCTAACACTCCTAAAACAAGAAGTGCAAAAAATAAGAGAGCGCACAACTGAAGCAGAGCAACGCATTGGCACTCTGGGGAATACCATAGCCCCCATACCAGAGAACATATCGACCCTCACACGTAGGATTCAAGCTCTTGAATCAAAAGCCTACGATTTAGAAAACAGACTAAGAAGGAACAACGTTAGGCTGGTGGGCCTTTCAGAGAGGAGCGGAGGGAAACAACCCAGAGCCCTACTTGGAATTCTGACTCCATAAACAAATGGGCAATGATACTGTTATCTGCCTCATTTGTTGTGGAGAGAGCACACCGCATCCTGAATCATCCTCCACCACAGAGCACCCGCCAATAACCTTTATTGCACGACACAACTTAATTATAGAAACCGGAACAAGATACTTTTGGAAGCTTGCAAAAAGCAACAGATTTGTCAATGCCAGGGTATCAATTTACCCAGACTTCTCCATGGAAACTACGCTAAGCAGAAACTGCGACAACAGAAAATGCCCAACGCTATGCTATTCCCAGTTAAACTTAGAGTAAAAGACAGTGGACATGCTCACTTTTTTGAGAAGCCAGAGGAAGTCTTCTCGTGATTTGCGACAAAGGCCAGGAGATCACCACCATGTTAAGACCAAATGGACACATAAAGCAACCTCATAACACAGACAGCAACGGAACATCAAAAACTGTGACAGGTGCGGGACACAGTAATGCAGGTATTTGTACATAATCAGTGCTTCCTAGACAGGTTGCGACAATGGCCAGCACTCTGGGCAAGGCTGATTATTAATTAATCTACTTGTTTGCACACTCAAAATCAAAGCAGAAACAATTCAAAGTGTGGGTGGTTTGAAAAAAATAATTTTTACTTTTTGTTCAGAAACATTTTACATAGACAACGCCTTACAACATATGGCATAATTTATACAATTAAAAAAAAATAGCATAGAATATCAACCACCCATTAGTTATATGTAGCAAGCAAGAAATCAGCAAGGGAGCGGATACACCTACCAGAAAAATGAGAATGGCCCCAACGTTTCGGCACCAAGGCCTTTGTCAAGGGGATTCTGAAAGGCCTTGGTGCCGAAACGTTGGGGCCATTCTCATTTTTCTGGTAGGTGTATCCGCTCCCTTGCTGATTTCTTGCTTGCTACATATAACTAATGGGTGGTTGATATTCTATGCTACTTTTTTTTTTTTTTTAATTGTATAAATTATGCCATATGTTGTAAGGCGTTGTCTATGTAAAATGTTTCTGAACAAAAAGTAAAAATTATTTTTTTCAAACCACCCACACGTTGAATTGTTTCTGCTTTGATTTTGAGTGTGCAAACAAGTAGATTAATTATAGATATTGGTTACCTTCAGTAGGGGTAACATTTGTTTCTGCACCTCTCGCTAATCTTTGAAAGTTTTGGTGTGCCCTCCATTCATTATTAATTTTACAAGGCTGATTATTAATCAGTCTTGTTGTATCGGCTTCTGGCAGATTTTATGTGTCTTGTGCTGTTTTGATCATTTATGACGATCCCTAAGCAGCCCAGACCATACTGAGCATGTGCACAGTCTTGATCTTGCAATGATGTTTAACAAAGTTACAAGATGGTGACCCCCTGTGGCCAAATTTGAAAGCATAAATCATTTGTTTGATTAGGCTTGTGGTGCAGTAAGTTCATGTTTATGTTTAGTATACAAAATACAGCATTTCTAGCCTTATTCTATTTTAAACTTTACTTCCCCTTGAACCACATAAACGTCAGAAATCAAAAAGAGTATGCTGTACCATAAGGCCAACCTACTTGATTTGGGTGATGAATTCGGCAAACTCTTAGCTCAACTGGCAAAAGATCCGTTCCAAAACACAACTATACCACACCAGTAACGTAACTAGAGGGGGGCAGGCCCTGGTGCGGGACGCACATTCGGGCCCCCCTCCGTACATGATTTTTGGCCTAGAAACAGCGGCACGTGAGCTCCCGGGGGGCCCTGAGGGGGTGCAGGCCCTGGCCCAATCGCACCCCCTGCTCCCCCGGTAGTTCTGCCACTGTACCACACATATTGCTAGAATGTGGTCAACTCACCACGCAACCTGACCAAATAAATGCAGTCTTTTACAAATACTATTCAGACTTGTACCAGTCCAAACTTGGGGAGGCAGAACTTAAAGACTATGTACAAAGCATTGATATGGATGGCCTCTATGAGGATATGCACATGCTTCTAGAGTCACCAATCACTATACAGGAGGTACAGGAAGGACTCCCTATGGAATGGTATGAAAATATGTCGATATTTGGTGCATCCATATCAGAACACAACCCAGCAACCTTTCTAGAAGCCCGAATTATAGGCTCAAATGAGGAGCTCAAAAACCTGCTATATAGAGGGTACAAATGCACAAACAAGACCACCCCTTTAATGAGGGCTACGGTTCAAACCTTGCAAATTGCTCTGAACTTAACCCCCCACTCCTCAAACCATTACTTACCCTTCGCTCCGCTGTGGTAAAGTTTAATCCCAACATTCCACATTTAATGACCATCCCTGATCCCCAACTATGGGCCACATACAATATAAAACATTTAAAAGATTCTTACAGAACTCTGATAACTGACTTCCAACACATGAAGAATGAATTCCAACTACCCAACCATATGTTATTCCGCTTCTTCTAGATGTAACTAGTCCCCAGCGGACTTTATTCATATTACCTGGTCCTGGCACAAGATTCAATGTTTTTGGGGTTCCAGCTGTAGTTTTATTACGGATTCCCTATTGATACCAATTCAATTAGATCCCAGTGTTATACTCCTTAATCAGGTGGAAGCACTGACTCCTACCAGAGCATACAGAACACTACTAGCAATCATTCTCATAATGGCAAAGAAATGCATAGTCCTCCACTGGAAAGCTCATAGACCACCGACCTTGTCTTTTTGGCAACAACAATTTAACCAAGTAAAAGTAATCCCTTTATACAAACTTATCTATATCAGACTTCGATGCCCAGAAAAATACGAAAAAGTATGGGACCCATGGATAGATACTATGTAAAGAAAGGTAACCCTTCACATCCGCAAAGCTAAACCACTTCCATCACTAGTCAGACTGAAACAAAAAGGAAAGACACTTTGGTTAAAAGAAGTTCTCTTTTTATTAATGACTTTATATTTTAATTTCACATAGTTTATTTAATTCAACAAAAAAAATGTTAAACTCAAAATGCCAACTCCAAAATGCTTCCCCAGACAACAAATACATCTCCTTCTCCCGTATTTCTCCCCCTAGTTGTGTGTAACTACTATGCATAGAGTGGGGCACAACAGGCGGGCAACCGCCAAACCACAAAGTACACCTCCACTAACGCAAATCTGCAATTAATGTAGTAATATGTGACATATATTTACAGTGTATATGTAAATTATACTCTCGATACTGTTAGTCTAATTGTTTAACTACACCCTGCACGGTGTCATGTAGCACATGTACCACACTACTACATTCACTGATATTGTAAAATCTTTTCCTTCTTTTGTGTGTTCAATAAAATCGAATTGTTAAAAAAAAAAACAAGCCAAAGCCCAATTTGTACAATATATATACAAGTATGGGATCTGGAAACCCGTTATATAGAAAGCTCTGAATTGTAGGAGTTAATTTTAAGCAAATAATTCTAATTTAAAAATGATTTCCTTTTTTTCTGTTATAATAAAACAGTAGCTTGTACTTGATGAATCCAGGTGGCAAAATAATCCTGTTGGGTACAGAAGCACCCTTTATCTGGAAAACCCCAGATCCCAATAATTATAGATCTAATACATCCTATACCTTTAATAACTGCATTATGGAGATAATATCACTCTGCCTGTCACCACATGAATGTTTGGGGCACTTCAGTTAAAAGCTATACACCTGTATATTTATGCTATATTTCTGCATGGGAACAGAAAAACTCTCAAACCCAGCCCTAACCTGCGGCAACATAACCTGTGCCTAACCCTAACACATTAAAGATTGGCATTTTAGGTCCAATGCCTGAACACATACCAAAGACTCCACCTTGGATTACTGCTTAATAAACGACAGCAAACTGATAAACAGTTCATTATTCAAAATCAAATAAAAAAAATAAAAAAAAACAATGATCCCAAATGTATGATAAAATAAACAGCTGATAAGGACTAAGTTTATACAGGTGTGGGATTTGTTATCCGGAACCCTGTTATTCAGGAAAACTGTAAAATATGGGAAGTCTGTATCCCATAGACTTCATTTTAATCAAATATTTCTAATTTTTATAAATGATTCACTTTTTATTTAACGTTTAAATTATTTTTTAGTAGACTTAAGTTATGGAGATCCATACTACTTTGTGGGTGCCGACAATGACCCTGGTTTATGGCAATTACGTTACATTGAGGGGAAAAAGAATGTGGTGATTCACATCCAATTGCTGCATTTTGTTGTGGCATGAATGAACCCTGCAATCAATAGCAGTGCCAAGTGCAAAATCATGTCGCTGTGATAGGACAGAGACAAAACTCACATCAGGAAGCTTTGACATTTTTACCTTGATCACTCACAAACACAGTTTTAGAAAAAAAGCAGCTTCCAAATTGAATCTGTTCTGTAAGATTTGCAGTTATTTTGGAATGGATTGTGTCAGATATAGTTGTGGGGATCAGTGGCGTAACATTTGGGTCTTGGATCCCCCCAGGCCAAAATTGGCAACAAACAAAATATCATGGATCAGCTTCAACATGCAAAATATCGTGGGCCAGTGGTGATTTAAAGTATGTGACACCCTGCAGGCCCCCTAAACAGAAGAAGCAGACCTTGGCCCCCCTTTGGCCATGGTGGTCTGCTTCCTCTATAATTACACCACTGATGGTGATGGGTCACTATATTCTCATGCTTTTGAGGGGGAGAAAAGGTACCAAGGTAGTTTATTGCTGATAGATTAGCCCAACAGTGCAAGCTAGAATGCCATTTATTTTGAATACTTTTTCATACCAGCTCTAGACAATGGGAGTCATTTATCAATACTGGGCAAATTTGCCCATGGGCAGTAACCCATGGCAACCAATCAGATTGCTGCATTCATTTTTCTACTTGCAGCTGGCTGTAAAAAGCTAATTGCTGATTGGTTGCTCTAGTAAACTGCCCATGGGCAAATTTGCAAAGTGTTGATAAATGAGCCCCACTGTCTCTGTTTGTTTAGGATAACAGCTGCCATATTAGCTTGCTGTGACATCACTTGCTATCTCAGTCTCTCCTTGCTCACTCATAGCTCTGGGCTCAGATTACAGCAGGGAAGGGGAGAGGGGGCTGCGGTCTTGATTATTACCTTTCCTACTTCTCTGTGGAAAGAGGCTATTATACCCTAAAATAAAACACAAACGCAACAGATATTGGAAAGGATAATTAGTATTAGTAAAGAGTCAAGGAAAAGTTTGTCGCTAAAATTCCCTACCGCCACTACCAACGCACCCTTCGGTGGATTGCACTAAAATCAATTAGAGCCAAATCTTTGCCCTGATGCATGTTTCACTATCAGCTTTTTCATTACCTTTTGAAAAAGTTGAAGAATGGCGAAGATGTCTGAAGAGAAAATTTGGACCTAAGTAAATGTGCCCCTAAGAGTATGGTACATGCAGTAACTGTCAAAGGGAAAATAAAATATAAAATCCAGGGAACATCAATACTGTGAAAATACTGTTGTAAAAGGTGTGAAAGGGACAAAGAGAAATGCCCTACATGTAGGGTCTGTAGCAAAAGAAATAATTTCTCAGCTCAGTACAGGCAGAGCAGCGAGTTACAGATCTGTAAACACAGAGCGCACCGGTGGGAGGCGCAGAGCGGAGAGACCGTGGCCGGCCTAGGGGCGCCGGAAATAGAAATCCGGCCCTGAGGACAAAGAATCAGAGGACTATAACAAAAAAAGGAAAAGTTGTGCTTATTGCTTATTTTTAAAACCATTAAGTGGGGGTGCAATGAGGCTGTGACCACAAAATACATATAGTCAAACACAAGAGTCCTCTGCACTCAACCCATTATCAATATATTTAAGACAGAGACATTTTGTGCATACTGCTACTGAAAAATGCCTTACCCTTTAAACAAAACAGGGATTGTTTGTCCATATATTGCAATATATTTAAGCTGATCAACTACTTCAAAGTCATCCCATATCTGGCCAGTCCTACACTCAACTCTCATCTGATTCATTAAGAATTATATTGCTTCATTATATATTTTACATAGGGAAGTTAAAACTCTAAGAAAAGGGTGCCCAGGACATTGATCGCGGTCTACCATTAGAACCCAGATTTGTTCCTGGTAGACCTCGACCTGCCAGGAGTTAAAACGGCGCTTCCTGGCCTTGACGTCAAAAGTCTCGCGAGATGAGACTTTGCGTCGGCCCTAAACAGATTGCAGCATTAGCTAAAGACTCTCTGCTAGCTGTTGTTGATCTTGTTAATGGCCACTCATTACTGCAGTTAATCTCCTGGAGCTTGAGAGGTGCTACCATTAATTTTGTATTTGGTGCTCATTGAGTTGTATTGAATTGCTGCGCAAGCACAAGGGATTGATTGTCACTCACTGTCTGGGAGTCCCAACAATAGCAGCCAATAAAGTCTGCAAAAAGCTCACAAATAAACTTCATTCCCCATCTAAGACCCAAAAGTCCAACTAAGGCATCCAGAGGCGACAGGCCCAGGTCATTGTCAAGTATGATAGCAAAGAGCTGCAGAAGCGCCTGCATGTGGAGAAATGGATGGACGAGCAGATGGAGGAGCTGTACCTGGGAAGGGTGAGTGCTGGGGCATCTGAGCACATGGAAGCTAATAAAAGGGCATAGCTAAGGGGTCAGTGGGGAACCACCCTCTAAATCTCTGAGCAAAGCCCACTGGTGCAGGTTAAACAGGGCCGGAACTAGGGGCAGGCAGAGTAGGCACCCGCCTAGGGTGCAATCATGGGGGGGGCGCACTTTTAAGGGGATATTTTTTTCAAACCCTGGTTTGCTTTGCCTTTAATAGTGTATCAATTTTATAAAAAGCCTGTTCCAAACCCCTCTTGCCCGTGATTCATACTGCGGGCAGAAGCACTCCCCATCTCCCTCTTGGCTCCTGCTGGAAAAAGTACATATTTGAGGGAAATTTTGTGGATTTTTTGGCTGCTGCTGGCACAGTTAAAGATTGGGGGCAAAATGAGGGATTGGTTTTGCTGCTGGCTCAGGTATATTGGGCAATATGGTTGCTGGCACAGGTACACAGATTTGTGGGGGAATATGATGGATTTTTGGCACCTGCTAGCACAGGTACAAATTAGGGGCAAAATTATGAATTTTTTTAGCTGCATGTGACATAGGTACTGATTGTGGGCTAGGGAGCAATCGGAGGGATTGACTTCCATTGGAACAGGTACAAATGGGGGCAATTTGATGGCTGCTAGCACAGGTACATGGGGCAATATGAATGGTAAGGTGGGAAATGGACTGGGTGGGGGGGCATTGATTGAAGCTCTTGCCTAGGGTACCAAAATACCTTGGCCCGGCCCTGAGGTTATAGGTGGGTGGTGTGCAATGGGGCAACAGCCTCATTGCACAAACAGTCAGCAACAGAGAGTGTAAATGTTTTTTTAGATTATAAAACCATTACGTTTCAGCTGGACTGTGGAGCAAGCTGCAATGTTATTCTCTTCCATTTACTTAAGAGGTTAAACTAGAGCACACTGGGCAAGAACGTATGTATAACAAAACCTTGCACTCACAAATAAACACTTGCTTGCATTTGCCACGGGTGTCAGTGAATTTCTTTCTCTTTCCAAGATTAGGAGGGTGCCGATTCCTCCATCACTGAGCATGTAACTGCCATGGAACCATCCAGGCTACCCACAAGGAAAGTACTTGTAGCTATGATGCAACCACTAAAAGAAGAACTTCAGGATTTACACAGCAGACACATTATAGAACCAGTTCATAAAAGCACTGACTCGATAAGTGTCAAAATTCTCACATTTTGATTTTAATCCCCATATTCAATTGTTAATTTGAATGTGAGATTTATCACACCTCGAGCATGGAACCAGTTGAATATTTGCCACCTAAAACCTGCCTAGTTCATTTACAAGTCAGTGGCAGAGATCCGTTGAGCCATTTGGAGATGTTAATAGCCTTCCTAGCCTTCCTGATACTTAAGTTTTTTTTCTCGGGAGAAAAACTTGATTCGTACAAATCGTATATGAATCAAATACAATTAGAATTTTTAGGTTGGAACCATAATATATTGTAGTTAAAACATACCCTGGTGGTCTAGTGGGGGGATGGCAGGGACGTCTGCTGCCCCCTCAGTGGGGACCCCCGCGCGCTAGTCTCCAACGCAGGTGCCAGTTTCCTAGGGCGCGAGCGGCGTCTCTTCCTGGTATAAAGGCGAGAAAATTCAAATGTACCCAAAGGGACATTTTTCATTTTCACACTGCCCGTTATAGGAGTTTGTTCCTGGTGCTTCTGAACTTTAAGCTAAATCTATCTGAACCTGTTTTGATTCTTGTAGTGACCCCTGCCTGGCTTTTTGACTATGCTGACCTCTGGATCCTGACCTTTGCCTGAATACCGATTACCTCTTCTGCTAAATCCTTTCTGATTAATATCGGGATATTAATCAGAAAGGATTTAGCAGAAGAGGTAATCGGTATTCAGGCAAAGGTCAGGATCCAGAGGTCAGCATAGTCAAAAAGCCAGGCAGGGGTCACTACAAGAATCAAAACAGGTTCAGATAGATTTAGCTTAAAGTTCAGAAGCACCAGGAACAAACTCCTATAACGGGCAGTGTGAAAATGAAAAATGTCCCTTTGGCCAACCCTTGCCTTCCTGACTATGCTTATTCTCTGCCTGCCTCGACCCAGCCTGATCTGACTACTCTATTGCCTAATGCCTTGTACTACGACCTTCTGCCCAAAGACTTTTGCATAAAGTTATGCCCCTTTTGCCTGGTTACATATATAAGACATTCAATTTTTTTCTTACATATCCTCCCAGTTGAATTTTGAGTATATTCGAATTAAAAAAATTCACATAAATTCAACCTTTGATAAATGGGCCTCTTTGTATATGCAAAGATCCTAAACAACTTAACAAAGCCCTGAAAAGGAATCGTTACACAATGCTAACAATCGAAAATATTCTGCCAGATTTATCAAAAGTCCAGATATTTTCATTATGTGATGTTAAAATGGATTCTGGTATGTGGAACTAGAGAAGATGTATTTGACAACTTTTTTCCACCACATTTGAGAGATATAGATGACTCAGAATACCCAGGGGAATAAGTCCAGCTCCAGAAGTATTTCAGCAAAGGCTAAATTAAGCACTAGAGGGACTTTTAGGTATTAAGACAATATCTGATGACATAGATATTTTTGGTGAAGGTTACAACCAAGAATCTGCTTCCCGTGATCACGCTCTGAAAATAATTCAGTTCCTGGAAAGATGTAGATAAAAAGGAATTAAACTCAACCTGAAAAAATGTAAGCTTGAAATGACTGAAGTACAATATATAGGGCATATTTTAATATCTTATGTTACTGTATTTAAGAAATACACCCAAACAAGGCTTGGAGAGTAGTCCAGTTTAGAGACTAATGAACAGACACACAAAGGCTCTCTTACCAATAACTTAATAACTTCTGAACCCAAACTTGCAGTTCACATCAAATATAAAATCTGCAAGAGATCAACAAACTCTTCGGAAAAATTATAATGTTTGGGTTCAACACTGGAAAAATATAGTAAGCACTGGCAAACAGAAAAATTCATAAAGAACCTAGGATATAGGTCTTATCTAGTCAGAACAGTGGAAGGAAAGGTGTTGAGAAGAAATCATAGGCATATAAAGAAGACAGGAGAACCTGATGACTGGAATCCATACAGACCATTTGATGAAGATCTAACTTGGCCTTCAACAAAAACTCCAACAGCAGTTTATCAATAACAGATACTGCAGGAAGCAGGTGAAATATATGGAGAGCAAGAAAATGGAGAGCCCATAGCAGTCAATGATTTGCATGCCTCAGAAGTACCACATTCTTCCAAAGAAACACCATATGTGTAAAGAGCTGGGAGAATGTGCAGCTCACATCAAGGACTACATAAGACTGGCCACAATATAAGATTTTAGGTTGTGCACTGTTATTAAGGACAATGTTTGCTGTTCTGATTTTTTATTTTTTGTGTTCTTCAATGAGAAAGGATGTAGCAATATGGTAAATTACAACTGGCCACCAGAGGTCTCACTGTTTTGACTTGTGCAATAGTTAGCTGTAAAAGACTTGTTGGTAGTTACAGACAGTGTGTGTGCAGCAGCATGTACCATCTTAATGAGTGTCTCCCTTCTTAACATGTGGGACTTAAAGAAAATATTGGCCAGCTAGTTGAGCAGCTAATGCTTCAACAATGAGTTACAAAAGGGTCAGTCACAGTATAGTGGGAACTAGGACTAGATAGGCCCATAGTGACCCTTGTTCATTTGATCTGTGGAGTATAGAGACACTGGCCTGAAGAGAAGAGACTGTAAAGAAGACAGCAGGTGGGTCCAATGGTCAGGCAACCTGTCTCCCTTTTTTATATCAACTATTCCTTCTCCACCCCCACTTCATTGGCTCCTGCCAGTGGCTGCCAACTGAGCCACATATGTTTGCCCATGTATGCACCCACCAATGCTGTAAAATGCCCCCTTAGATACTGTAATTCAGATTTCCAGATTAAATAAATTCATCTCTCACAATTGAATGTCCCCTGGAGCTGCTGCTCAGTGATCATATACATGTGACAGAATACACTCCAACCTGACACACAATGTTTTATAAGTTCCAGACTCCGTTTTGTTTTTCAGCTGAAGAAAAAGTGGGTGGTACAGAAAAAGAAGGGGCTGAGTAGGGTAACACAGGAAAAGACCGAGAAGTGTCTGCATACATATCAGAGTCTGTATTTACAATCATAAAAAACATCAGCTCACACACATGTAAATTCAACAACAGAAATTACAAAAGTAGGAGAATGCATAGTCCAACCTTACTAATATGAGTTTAATTAGTTTGACAAGTCTGAATATGCAGTATATCGTTATACGTTTGCAATTTGTCTCGGGTATAACTTTCTAGGGAATGTTTCGTCTTGTTTTAGTGCTCTCTCTAGTGGATGAAAATTATCTTTCAGTTAGATTTATGGAAGCGGTTTATCCACGGGTTCCAGATTTTTGAGCATTTATGAATGTTATTATTTTTCATGTCCCCTTCATTTGTTTGACCCAGTCCTTGGTATATTGGGGGTTCTGTGTTTTTCCATTTCTAAGGGATCAAGGCTTAAGATACCTGAATTATTGTTAAAAGAAGAAAATATTGCTAATTTCCAAGAAATTTCTACTTGGAGAGAGGAGGTATAAATTACTCGATTGAGATTAGCTTTAAGGAAGAAAAAAAAGGAAAGCCCGCTCTACAACCACCAACCAATTCTTAGGGGCAAATTCACTAAGATCCGTAGTTGCGCCAGCGTCCGCTTCGCCGCACTTCGCCAGGCGTATTTTCGCCAGCGCTACGCAAATTCACTAAAATCCGAAGTTGCGCTCAGGGGAAGCGTAAGGTTACGAAGTTCCGCTAGCATTAATTCGCCAAGCAAAGCGAAGTTACGCTAACGATGCTTAATTTGCATACGGCGCCAAATTCAAGTTACAATGGAGGTATATGTAGCATCACTACACAAGCCTGGGAAACCTTCAAAACAGCAAATAAAATGTTTATTTTGCCCTACACATGTGCCCACTGTCTAGTTAAGGTGCCATGAGTTAGGAAATGTAGGGGGTAAGGAGGGGAGCCCCAACAAAAATGTTCAATCTTTTTCAGCCTATCACCCATAAAAAAAGAAAAAACGCCAGCGTTTTTTGGGACTTAGAAAATTTTTTAACTTTTTTTGAAGCAATCCCTATCTACTCTATTGCACTTCGCCTGGTCTGAGGTAGCGAAGGAAGTCTGGCGTAAAAGGTAGCATTCAGACAAATTCGCGCGTCAGTGAATTTGCGTAGTTACGTCCGTTGCACAAATTCGCCAGGCGTAAGGGTGCGAAGTAACACTAGCGAATTTATGCCAGCGTCCGTTAGTGAATCGGCGAATTAACGAAAATGCGCTTCGCTAGCGAATTAACTCTAGCGTTAGGCACTTCGTCCTTTAGTGAATTTGCCCCTTAATCTCTAGCCACTGCCACGTCAACAATGGTGTAAATTTCTTAATGTTGTAATTAGTTGATAATGTTTTTTCAATCAATTGAATTAAGGTGCCTGTGCTAATTTAATTTGTGTTGTGTCAATACTCCAAGTTCTGTATATCAATTAATTAGAGTCAATATATTAGCTCATTAATAAATGAGAGTATATTTTAAATATAAACCTTTGATCATACACCGATAAAATTGATTTAAATTACAGTGCTAGTCTTAAGCCTGATTGCAACCGTAGGTTGCCAGTGATTTAAATAAAGTTAATTAGAAATGGTATAAAACATAGCTAGTGCTGAAAGGTGTTAAGAAACAAGTTCATCAATTTAAAAAACCTAAATCAAACCGGCATTTAAGAAATATGAGTAGGAAATTGAGAGGTGGAGATGTCTGAAATAAGCTTCAAACAAGTTGAATTTTTATAGGCCCTGGGACCCCACACGGGGAGAAAGTAGGACACTGGGGACTGTGGTCACATTTGTTCCTTTTCTATCTAGTATGAAGAACTATTTAACCCTATAAGAACACAAATCCTCCAGTGCCATGTAGTAAAACAAGAGGTGGAGAAGGTTTAAATGTGGTAAGGACTAACTGATAACATCCAGAATTCACAAATGGATTAAAAAATAATTCGGAATCGATTCTAAAATCAAAATGAAGATTCTGCCAACGTGCATTTCGCCAATGCTTTATTATAGCTTTATTGGTTCCTGAGTACCATATTTGATATAGGGTCCTAGTGAAGGACTAGTTTAGTTACAAACTCTGTTTTGACCTAATAGTTTCTATAGTGTCGATAAGGTTTTTCCAGTAAATATCTAAACATTTGCAGGAATACCACCAATGGGTGTAAGTGCCTTCCTTTCTGCAGTTTTGAAAACATAGGTTTGTTAATATCTTGTGTCATGGTTAGAATTTTCTATAGGCTGGTTATGAATTTAAAAGCTAATGTTTCCTATTGAAGGATTGTGCTGCCTCCGGTAACACGATCAGACAGGACTGAATAATTCTGGACTGGAAGGTAGGGTTGGGGGGGATATTTGGGCAAATAGATGGTGGAGCCTTAACCCCCTTAATACTGACACGTTCCTATGGATTTTCATACAAATGTGTCAGTAAAGCTTTACTGAATCCAAAAAGACTTCATAGGGCATACTGTTGGATTGTCTGAATTCATTTTGTGTTCCACAACCATTAGTGGCATCTGACATGCCTCTAACTATGGTTACAGATGTTACTAACAAAGTTATGAAGTCTCAGCATTTACATTATGTACATGTAAGTAAACTCTGCACATACATTGCCCATCAAGTCTGTAGAGGAGCAGACTTGATGGCACAGTTGCAAAGAAGTAATTGTTGAGGGGAAGCTCTTAGCCCCATCCAAAATAAAAATTCACTTGTCACAGCTTTTAGAGGAAATAAAAGATAATTCAATAAACAATTTACTTTTATTTTATGACTTATTAGGTTCCTGGCAGGTTTAAGGGTGACCCCCCTTGTGTGGCCCCCCACATCAAAGTCAGCCTGCTGTGTCTATTTACCATGTGTAAAATTTAAAAGGTATCACTACAGAGATTAACTGGCCCCTGCATTGTTTGCACCTCAAATTCATACTGTAATCACCTATATTGTTCACTCGTGTAATCCTCTCTGCATTGTTCACACCTGTAACACCTCTATTGTGCACACCCCTAAAGCCCTGTAATGTTCATATCTCAGACCCAGACTGAAACTGCCCACATTATTCACCTATTCACATTCATACAAACTGCTGGAGGGGCACCAAAATTGTGTCATTGTATGTATGCACAGCAGGAACTGTTCATCTTAGAGAGGTCATGACTAGTTTCCCTGTCTCCTGCTGTATTCTGCCTTCCCTATGCTCCCTGTGTATGCCATACTCTGCCTTCTCTATGCTCCCTGTGTGTGCCATACTCTGCCTGCCCTATGCTCCCTGGGTGTTCCATACTCTGCCTGCCCTATGCTCCCTGGGTGTGCCATACTCTGCCTGCCCTATGCTCCTTGGGTGTGCGATACTCTGAATGCCCTATGCTCCCAGGGTGTTCCTTACTCTGCCTGCCTTATGCTCCCTGTATGTGCCATACTCTGCCTGCCCTATGCTCCCTAGGTGTTCCATACTCTGCCTGCCCTATGCTCCCTGTGTGTACCATACTCTATGTGCCCTATGCTACCTGGGTGTGCCACACTCTGCCTGTCCTATGCTCCCTGGGTGTGCCATACTCTGCCTGCCCTATGCTCCCTGGGTGTGCCATACTCTGCCAGCCCTATGCTCTCTGTGTTCCTTACTCTGCCTGCCCTATGCTCCCTGTGTGTGACATACACTGCCTGACCTCTGCTCCCTGTGTGTGCCATACATTGCCTGCCCTATGCTCCCTGGGTGTGCCATACTCTGCCTGCCCTATGCTCCCTGTGTGTGCCATACCTTGCCTTCTCTATGCTCCCTGTGTGTGCCAAACTCTACCTGCCCTATGCTCACTGTGTGTGCCATATTCTGCCTGCCCTATGCTCCTTGGGTGTGCGATACTTTGCCTGCCCTATGCTCCCTGGGTGTTCCTTACTCTGCCTGCCTTATGCTCCCTGTGTGTGCCATACTCTGCCTGCCCTATGCTCCCTAGGTGTTCCATACTCTGCCTGCCCTATGCTCCCTGTGTGTGCCATACTTTGCCTTCTCTTTGTTCCTTGTGTGTGCCATAGTCTACCTGCCCTATGCTCCCTGTGTGTGCCATACTCTGCCTGCACTATGCTCCCTGTGTGTTCCATACTCTGCCTGCCCTATGCTCCCTGTGTGTGCCATACATTGCCTGCCCTCTGCTCCCTGTGTGTGCCATACTCTGTCTGCCCTATGCTCCCTGTGTGCCATAATCTGCCTACCCTATGTTCCCTGTGTGTGTCATACACTGCCTGCCCTCTGCTCCCTATGTGTGCCATACATTGCCTGCACTATGGTCCCTGTGTGTATCATACTCTGCATGTGTGTGTGAAACTCTTGACTTCCCTATGCTTTCTGTGGGACATGGACCTGGTAGGGGGTTGCTCGTGGGGTTTGTTAGCATTTGGAAGTAGTTGTTAGGGGCCCCTGAAGTGTTAATCCTGTGTGTGTGTGTGGGGGGGGGGGGGGTGCTGTGTTATCCACAGGGGAGGAGGAGGCATATGGATTTAAGGGTAGGTTTTAATACGACTTACATTTTTCACATATGAGTGATACATGTGGACATTGTTTAAAAGTTCTTGCAGTAACATATGGGGTGCCGTTTGTCCCAAATACATTCTGTATACAAAACTATCCCTAATACACAGAATGAATGTCTCTCATGGTATATACATATTTGTGACCATACACAGATAAAAAAATATACAAAAGACTTATTTCTATTAAAGAATGAAAACAAAATCTGGTTAGTGCACAAAAGGATGTCATTATATCACAAACTCCATTCTGTACATTTTAACAAGCAATCTGTCTCACAAATGTATAACCTACATGTAACAGACACACTTATGTGCAAAGTTACTTACAGAATGAATTATGTAAAAAAAAACTTGGACATAATATATAATAGTGTAACTAACTAGTGCATGTCAAGCTAGCTTTGAATGACAAAATCGATATTTGTGACAGAAAGCAAAATTTTATAGTACAGGATTCATTCTTTCCACAAAATGAAAGTTTTCTTTCACAAAACAGATAAAATAACCATTCTGTGAAGCAACACTGTCAGTCACACTCCTGAACCCATAGGAACAAAGCTTATTTCCATATAACAAACAAGATGAGAAGTTGCCAGCTCCGCTCCACATGGCTGCTAGTAACCTGCTTGTGTGGCCATTTTGGTTAAGGGCATTCCTGCTGTTTTGCCATTATCTTATGATTCACTCCTGTTTCTGTTTCCTTTTTCCTGTGTAAGCTGAGAGCAATAATGGGGCAGGCCACACCTACCTGCCATGTTGTAATAAATGTAGCAGAAGCAGGGGGGTAACTACAGAGGAAGTAGACCCTGTGGCTGCAGGGTGGACCAGGAGGTATAGGGGCCCCATGAGGCCCTAATTCATATACAATTTCAATAAATATTGGTAAAACAAGTCAACCACTAGACATTTTAGGGGCCTGAAAGACATTTCTGTCTGTGTCAGACATCTCATCTGCATTGTGGTAAAAAAAACATGGCAACTGTAGTCATAAATGACCCCTAAATTCTATGTGGTACAATATGTAACCTTGGTGATTAGGGTTAGTGATGGGCCAATAAATTCGCCAGACACAAATTCGCTGAGAATTACCACATTTCATTGCAAGCAAATTAATTTGCCGGCAAAAAAATCTGCCCTCAAAAATTCCGCTGCATCAAAATGAAAAATTGGCGCTAGTAAAATTGACACACACATTAAAATTATTCAGATGCCGATTGACTTTAATGCATTTGGACCAAATAGTTGCATGTAGTAGCTCGCGTCAAAATTGACACGGGTCAGAATTGTTTTGACGCCCATTGCATTTTGGGAATTTTTGCTGTTTTGAGAATTTTAAGGCACAGATTTGTCCATCACTAATTAGGGACATTGTATAATTAATACTGTCAAATCTGAACTGCGGAGTTCCTTGCCCAGCAGCAATCCAGGTGCATGTCATACAATAATAGAATTAGAAAAACAGTATTTTACTTAGAGTCAGTTCAGAATTTTTCAACAAGACTGTGCTGCTGAACTCCATCCGCCAGTCGGTCATTCAGCTTTTTTACCAGATTAATCCATATGGGAAAACTTCACTCATGAGTAGTCTCTGCTCATTCACAAAATGCCATAGTGATGAAATGGAAACTGCCAAGAAGCTGCTTATAATCCTACTCATACTATACAGAATGTGTGTGTCCCCATTGTCTGGAGTGGAGAGGTTGCCAAACGAGCAGATCTTGCCCCAGTATGGACACTGGGTGATGTTCGTCTGATCCGTTTGTGGGCCCTAGGCAGCTCTTTTGGCAACTTTTATTGGCCAGTGTATGTCCACCTTTAGTCAGCCACTCCAGACACTGGGGATACAAACACAGTCTGTATAGTATGATGTGTGGGCCAAATAAGCAGTTTCTTAGTCACATAGTTAGCTGTAGTTTAACTACTACATAACTTAATTTTCATCACTATGGCAGCATTGTCAAAAGCAGTGTAACAGTTTGTGAGTGAGCAGAGACTACCCATGTGTGAATGTTTCCCATTGGATTAATCTGGTATATGTGGCTCAGTAAAGCAGCTGATTGACCCACTGGCGGATGGAGTTCAGCAGCTCAGTCTTGTTGCAAAAATGTGAACTCACACTAAGGAAAATACTATATATGTATTATGAGTGGCTGCTTATAAGACCTATACATCATACTATACAGAATATGTGTGCACATGATCAGTCACACATCTGTGTCTAAAACTATTATGCAGTAGTTGAACTATAGCTAACTAGAGACGTCTCATAAGACCCACTCATTATACTATACAGAATATGTGGCATATTTCCAGTCTACAGTTGCCACCTTTTTTTTCAGCAAAAATGGACATGGGGTGGGCTAGTGATGTAGGGGGCAGTGCAGGAGACATCAGGGGTGGGAATGATTATGTAGCAATCAGCGATTGTCATTTACTTCAGTGTCCTGTTTGGATTTCCTAATTTGGAAATCCGGACTTTTCACCCAGGCAGCCCTTCCAAAAACCGGGATAGATCATTCCCACATCTCTGGCTAAACCTATTATGTAGTAGTTGAACTATAGCTAAGCACATTATAAAGAGACTGCTAAAACCTAACAGGTGAAAGATTGCAGCTAGGAGGAGACATTGGAGTCTAACAATCATATACAAATGAAAAAATTTAGAGTTTCGAGCTATTTTTGTGTACTTCGGCTACGGAATAGTCCAAATTCGATTTGAATTTGAAAAAAAATTTGAAAATTCGATTATCGCAATTTATCATGTACTGTCTCTTTAAAAATTTGACTTCGACCATTCGCCATCTAAAATCTGTCAAATTGCTGTTTTAGCCTATGGGGGACCTCCTAGAACCAATTTGGAGTCAATTGGTGGACTCTGAAAAATCAAAGTTTTTTTTAGGAAAAACTTTGATTCATACAATTCAAATTCGTTCGAATACGGACCTATTCGTTTGAAAACCGACCTATTCGGCCAAAAAAAAAAAACGACGTAAATTCGGTTTGTCTTTTTGAATTTGAAATTTCGAAGTTTTTCAAAATTCGACCCTTGATATATATGCCCCTGGGAGTTTGTCAGATGTTATTAGGCCTGTGATGGGTTAGGCTGCAAGATGTAATTGTGATAAACTGGCTGGTATTGGATTAAATTATTCTGCTGTGTTAGTTCAGGTGGCAGGTAGGTGTGGCCATAGGCAGCAGAAGATGGTTTTGGCAGGGGGGGCTACCCGAAAGAGAATAAGCGGCAGTGCGCGGCAGAAAAATTTTGTTTACTACAGCCTCAGCACATTTATACAAATACACATACATTACATTTTCAGAGGTAATGACAGATGACAACAAGGAAAGAGTTAAGGCTGGGATTCTTACCAGTCTTCTCCTTCCTGAGGGGGGGGGGGAGAGAATATGTAAAGTAGCCTGCAAAATTACTGCAAAGCCCAGAATGAAAATTCTTCCCAACACTGCCTGTGTGTGGGCGGGAAGTTTGAATGAGTGAATTGGTAATACGAGCTGCAGCTCTTCTTCCTGCTGCAGTTCTGCCTGCTTGCTTTTTCCAGAGTCACCATCAGGCTCATCTTCTCAATCCTGCTGTTCACTCATATTGTCACAAGCAGCTTCTTCCTTCTGGGGGGGACTGTGTCCTGACAAGATGCACCACCAGACTGTGTGTACATGGGGCAAAAGCAGTGAATGAAGGGATCCGGTTACCAGTTACATACGGGGGAAAAATTTCATTTCGGACTGTACAAGGGGGGGATCTCCAAGGGGGGGTGGGATTACTTAGGGAGTGATCCTAGTTTAGAAGTTACTGACCCATTGTGTTCCGTACCTACAATGATGACTACATAGGATTAATGTACATACAGATCCTATTACACTAACAGTGCCCGATAAACAATTGCCTGCTAAGTTCCCTCCCCTTCCCATGCGAAATGTTCACTTCCATGGCAAATCAACTCGAGCCGTCGGCAGCTGCCAGGGGAAGCCTTTCATGGGGGGAGGTAGCTGCTGGAGTACCTCTCTGCACTCATACCCCCACCCCCTCAGTCTGACAGTCTCAGTCTGCAGCGGCACAGTCGGACAATTAAAAATAAAATTGACAAAAAGAAAAAAAAAATTACAATAAACTTTGTAAGCCTGCAGCTTACAAAAACGAGTGTGGCAATTCTAGGGGGGCTACAGCCGCCCTAGCCCCCCCCCCCCGGTTCTGACGCCTATGGGTGTGGCCTGTCCCATTATTGCTCTCAGTTTAGACAGGAAGAGGGAAACAGGAACAGGAGTGAATCATAAGACAATGGCAAAACAGCAGGAATGCCCTTAACCAAAATGGCCACACAAGCAGGTAACTACAATAAGAATAGCCATATCACCTAAAATGATCATATTTATTTTTTGCACACTTTTCTCTCTCTACAATCATTATAAGTGCAGCATTATATTTCTCAGCTTTTTGTAAGAACTTCCATTTATGAACCTGTAGTGTTTAACAGCAGCTCTTTTAGGAAAGGTTTGTTCATGTTTATTACTATGCAGCAGAGGGGACATTCCTGATGTGCCCCCACACCTGCGTGCGCCACCTATTGGCTTGCTCAACTGCAACCGCTGATTGGTCCACGTGCACAGCATCCCAAATCTTCTCTCAGTCATAGTAACATAGTAAGTTAGGTTGAAAAAAGACACACGTTCATTAAATTCAACCTTTTGAATCTTGGATTTGGTTTGCGATTCAGCCTAATTCGAGAGTAGGAATTGGATTTGGCTGATTCCAAGAGCATGGCTGAACCAAATCTAATTTAATTGACAAAAATCATTTAGGTGTGCTCTTCACGTTCACACAGGGTATTTCTGCTGGTGCGATGACTTTTCAAGAACTGAATAAGGGTTAGGATTTGGTTTGGTATTCCACTGATTCAGGTGAACCCTGAAAAGCAGGAGTTGGTGGATCCTTACTTTTTAGCCACTGTTTTGAACCTATCACTGATTGGCACCAGTCACTATCTAGAAAGAGCCCACTACTGAATGACAGTAAAGAAGCTGCCCTCTTATTCCTGCAGTGCTCTATCTGTTCTGCTGGTGGTGGTGGTGGTGATGCTAAAGTTACAGACACCGTTTTAATGTCGGTGCTGCTTTCTAAAGGACTGATTTGCTAACATAATTGCTTAAAGGAACAGTAACACCAAAAAATTAAAGTGTTTTAAAGTCATGAAAATATAAGGTACATTTGTGCTGCGCTGGTAAAAGTGGTAAGCTTGCTTAAAGGGGTGGTTCACCGTAAAGGTAACTTTTATTATGTTATAAAATGGCCAGTTCTAAGTAACCTTTCAATTTGTTTTCATTATTTTTTTTATATAGTTTTATAGTTATTTGCCTTTTTCTTCTGACTCTTTGCAGCTTTCAAATGACCGTCGCTGACTCCCTTCTAAAAAAACAAATGCTCTGTAAGGCTGCAAATGTATTGTTATTGCTACGTTTTATTACTCATCTTTCTCTTCATGCCTCTCCTATTAATATTCCAGTCTCTTATTCAAATCAATGCATGGTTGTTAGGGTAATTGGGACCCTAATTACCGGTGTAGGAGAGCTGTGTAAACTTGTCTCTCCTCTGTATTGTTTCTGTGCAAGGAGGGGGAGGAGCCCCACCCTCTGTGAGCTGACAGGAAGGAAGAGGGAGAAAGGAAGTGCTGCTGGGATATAGAATCAGCAGACTACAAGTACAGTGTACATTCTCCCAGAGTTTTGTGTGTGAAACTTAATAGGGAACCCCAGTGGCAGAAAAGCGTCATCTCTTTAGGATGCGGAAGGAAAGGGGGTCCTTGTCAGGGCTCTAAAGAACAAAGCCTGCTCTTCTCAGGGCACGGAAAGCCAAAGGAAGTCCTTCTTAGGGCTCTGAAGCAACTGCCACATAAGTGGGGATTCCCTTCAGCAGTCCAGAGATCAATAGCTGTGTTATTTGAGTGAAGTTGCTCCTGGCTGGCAGGTTACCTGTAAATCACTCTCTTCATCATACTAAAAGTTATCTCAAAGGCGAACAACCCCTTTAAGAAACTCTACAATAGTTTATATCAACTATAGTAGTGTTTCTGAAGCAAACACACCTGTTGTACCAGTGCAGGGCAACAGCGCATTATATTGTCATTCTTTTAAAACACTTTAATTTTTTGGTGTTACTGTTCCTTTAATAGCCTGAGTGCTTTTAACAATAGCAACACACAACTGCTTTCAGACTGTACAGTTCCAGGCACTGACCATGCAGCGGCACTGTTGTACAATTATCATGGGCTTGTTTGCTATTCGTAGTATTTCGTATTCTCAGTATAACTTTATTTCATGTAGCTGATTCAGTGCCATGTGTTATATCAGAGATCCCCAACCAGTGGCTCACAAGTAACATGTTGCTCCCCAACCCATGGACTATCTATTGGACTGCCAGCTGGTGGTGCTAACTGTTATGGAAGTATGTTTTAAAAAGGCACCAACATCTTGTGTTAATTGATGATTAAGGGCAGGACTCCACGGACGATTCCCGCGCGATCCGACGCGTTTTTGTGCAGAAAACTCATGGACGAGATTCAATTTGAGATGCAATTCAATTCAGAAAAACATATATCACGGTTTATCATGTGGAAACTCTATTGAAGTATATGGGGAAAAAAAGCTGGAACTGAATTTGGAGAAAAGTTTTTTCTCCTCAAATTAAATCTCGTCCATGAGTTTTCATGTGATAAACCAGGAGATATGTGTTAATGTCTTATGTGTTAAATTTCCCACAAGAGGGCAGTGTTAACCAGGGTACACACTAGAGTCCTGTACCTGACCTGTACCCGCAACCTGCAATCCGCAACCCAGACCCGCAAACCGAATTCTTACCCGCTTGGACCCGCTACCCAACCTGCAAGTACCTTATCCGCAACTCGGACCCACAACGCGCTGACTATCAAGAATCAGGAAGTGCGGTTATTGTAAACCGAAAGTGACATCATCGGAAGTAGCCGTGATCAGAAAAAAAAGGAGTAAAACAGGAAGTGCTGTCATTGTAATCTGGAAGTGACGTTATCTGAAGTAGCTGTGAGCAGAAAAAAGGAGTAAATATCACTATTGAGAAGACCCGTGGCCCGACCCGCAAACCCACAGAACCGCCGACCCCCGTCTATACCCGCACCCAGAACTTCTATCCGCAACCCACAGGGTATCTCAGGTTTTTGCGGGCAACCCACGGGTACCAGCGTGTACCCGACCCGCTGCAGGATTCTAGAACACACACACATATTTATTTATTTATTTATTTATTTATTTATATAAAGGTTATGTTTATGCAGTTGGATGTACAGACACAAAGAGCAGTACCAGCCCTATACCAATGGTACCACAATCTGTGTGTCACTGCAGCCTGAATCCTGGGATGGGGAGTACCGGGGGGCGCCACCAATGAGGCAAGTTCAGAAAATGATTTCCTTTTTTCTCTGTAATAATAAAACAGTAGCTTGTACTTGATCCCAACTAAGATATAATTAATCCTTATTGGAAGCAAAACCAGCCTATTGGGTTTATTCAATGTTTTAATTACCTTTAATTTGGAAAAGCCCAGGTCCTGATAACAGGTCCCATACCTGTACATGTTATACCTGCCTATATTTTGCATACACCCATTAATTTCCCAGTGCATATCCTTGTTGGTGCAGGTGAATGACCAATGGCACACAAGGAAAATCACATACTGATCAGCACTGGTGAATTTCAAGCAATTATTGCCTAAAAATGTGCACTAGGCCAGGCATTGGGGAACAGCAGAGGCACAATGTTGGGAATACTGGTGCTGATGTTTATGCCAAAAGCTTGAGGATCACTCCATGTTCCATAGATCTTAACGTTCTCTTAAAAGTTCTCATTGTGCATCAGCTTTGGGACAGTTAAATTCTTTAGGCAAACTAGATGAGACAAAGATCTAAGTAGTGTCTTAACAGTACAGAGAATTCCTACACTACTAATAAATAGTTCTCACTGGATTTAATCCTCTCCCTGTTTTATCACTGGATGATAGTGCTATGGTTCCCATGTCAAAATAAACTGGCAATGGACTTAAAGGGGTGGTTAACCTTTAAATTAAAGGGATCCTGTCATCAGAAAACATGTTTTTTTTCTTCAAAACTCATCAGTTAATAGTGCTACTCCAGCAGAATTCTGCACTGAAATCTCTCATTCAATTCAGTGCATGGTTTCTAGGGTAATTTTGACCCTAGAAACTATATTGTTGAAATTGAAAAATGGAGAGCTGCTGAATAAAGAACTTAATAATCCAAAACCACAAGTAATAAAAAAATTAAAAACAATGGCAAATTGCCTTAGAATATCACTCTCTACGTCATACTAAAAGTTATGTTAAAGGTAAACAACACTTTAAAGCTGGAACCCAACTTTTGTGATCCTCAAACCAGTTTAAACTTTAATTTCTAAGTCACGACCCAAACATGGAGCCTATACACTGTTTAGGCTGAGATACCATAATTCTCTTTAAGCACTGGGATAAATACTCCTTTTCACTGTACTATGCAGGTCATAATAATTAAAATTATTTCATCTGAATCCCCTGGTTAAGAAAGACTGGAAAATGAGTGCCACAAGGAAGATAAATTCTATTGATCTAATGGTACACTGCATTATTTCTGTATAATAGTTTCCATGTAGCTTTACATGGTTGAGTTAATATTTGATGAGGCAGTCAGATGGATAACACATTCATTTCCCCCCTCCAGGACAGCTGTCATTTTTGTTTTGTGAGATGTTAAATAAACCCGCCATTGGTAAATACTATATTCTGTAGAAGAAAGAGAGTTGCGTGATACATGAGCACTGTTTTGCATTCCTAATGCTTGTTTGGTTACTGGAGGCCATTGTGTGCTCTTTCGCAGCTCTTATTTATAAAAACAAAGATTGAAAGAAATATGGCTGACTGGCGGAACCAGATAAACCCCTTTTATTTCTGAACACCAGAGACTTGCAGTGAACTCAGTGAACCCCACCTAGTGGGATCTGGCAATAAACCTACGGGTTGCCCAACTAGGAATAAAGTAATAACACACACACACAGTATTTAGTGAACTGAATAACTGTTTATCTGAATTAAATGGGCATCTAGTACAAACAGCACTCCTAACCAGGTGGAAATAGGGGCCTCACTATCTAACTCTCTTGCACTAACTATCTGCCTAACAAAAAGAAGGCAAATTTCTTTAATGTATTTCCACAACAAAGTCTCTGAATCTTCAAGCACTCCTTGTTACTTTAAACAGGATTCTAACTCCAAAAGTCTCATGGGATGATTCACACAGATCCTTTAGGCGAGTCCATTACTTGCAGCCCTGCAGTGAGACTACCAGCCCCTTTGTATATTCAGATGGAAATCCCCTGCTGATGCTGGTTTTTCCAATCTGGATTTCTTTCACACTCTTTGTCAATCCGGGCACAGTATCTGGCGTCCCTGTGTCAGTCTGATCCCAATGTCTGCTTTTGGTGAAGCCTCTCAGCTATCTGGGCCCACTAGCAGCTCTCTGGCCTCTTTCTCTGTCCACCTTGTGGTTCTTTCTGCCAGGCTGCTCCTTGCCAGGTTCTGCTACTTCCTCTTCCTGCCACCCCTCCCCAGCTGTGTAACTTCCTGCAGCTCTGGGATCACTGTACAGCCAGTTGCTAGGTAACGACCAACCGCACACAGACACAGGCTTTGTGCCTGCGCCCTTACAGGGAACCATACCTCCCAACTGTCTCGTTTTTCACAGGACAGTCCAGATTTTGACAGCTCAGCCCACAGTCCTCGATTGTTACTGAAATTTAACTTTCTATTTGATCTCCTGCACTGAACAGCCAGAAAATGATACACAGTTTCAAACTTAATTGGCTTTTGGCAGAGAGCCTAGAATATATACTTGAATAAATTTGTAACTATTTAAGATAAGCAGGTCTCTTGGGGAAGCTGCGACTTGCAGCTTAAAGGGCAATTCACCTTCATTAACAAACCACATAAAAACCACAGAAATATGTTTAAACTTTCATAACCTGCCAAATTATGTAAAATGAACATGGTAATTAGGAGCTTTGGCCAACAAATGGGCGTGGTCAAAACAAATTTGCTGCGGCAAATCTTGTTGTCCCTCTTTCTATTTCTAAAATGTTGGGAGGTATACAGGGAACAACTTCAGTGGGATAAGTTCAAGAATTTCTCGCTACTTACCTGCCTATCTTCTTCTTCGGCACCTGGGGAGGATATTTTCTTTATAATGCTAAGATTTCACCTTAAAATTAAATTTTTCAGATCATGAAGATAGTGATATTCAGAGACAATTTGCAATTTACTCTTCATTTATTTGTGGTTATTGAATAATTTACAATTTTGTTCATCAACTCCAGGGTGGAATTCCAGCAACTACCTGGTTGATAGGGTCCAGTTTACCCTAGAAACCAGGCAGTGGTTGTATGAGAAACTGGATGATTAGGAGATGACTGGATAGAAAGTAATAAGTAATAAAAAATAACAGTACAATAGTAGAATCACCTTGCATCAATGGGCCCAGGGGAAGGCATCAGTGTGAAGTGCTAAAAGGTGCCATGTGTATGAAGATTTTCATTCATCCAGGTCATGGTATTTCTAGTAGACGTAAATCAATAGCAACTGTACTTGCTGAGTAATCATTAGATGTGTATTATTGTACCCCTGGGTGTGCTTAGCATGTGCACCTTTGTTAAATCAACCCTAAAGGTTGTATTAAAAACAATAATGTTAGTTAAGCAGAATTGCTCTAGAAGAAATGACACATTAAAAAAAAACAATTAAATGTTATCCTGAATTAGTAAAAAATGTATGCTTGCTTCAAAGGCGCGACTATTGTTTATTTTGTAGACATGGAGGCAGTCATTTAATTTGAAATAAAAGGTGCAGGTGTAGCACACCCTTGAGTGTGCTTTAGCAATGTGAATTACTGTGTATGAACAGAACTATTGCTGCTTGTATTGTGCCACCAACCCTCTTGTACCTGAGCAACTCCCAGCACCTTGAATACTCCTCTTTCCATTAGGAGAGGTCTCTTGCAGCAAATACATTTATTTACAATTACTCCAAATAAAGGAATTTACAGACACTTTGATGTGATTCAATACAATAGTAGAAGATCCCTTTCAAAGGTGAAACAAGTGAGGGATAGATTAACATAAGCAACTCATCCCTGAGAGTACATCACTGTGCATAGGGGATCCTCAGGCTGGGCTCTTGTATCCTGGCACCCTACCTGCTCCTCAACTCACCCACTGAAGTCCCTGCACTAGTGGTTCACACACTACAGGGTCCTTGTTGGAGCAAAAGCTGCTTACTATCTTCCCTGCACCTTCCTCTTGCTCCTAGAGCAAATATGCCAAAACCAACTATTACTAGCTAACCCTAGGAAGTATTGCAATGCTCTAAATCACCTCCATTTACTTCCAATTGATACACGTGGGAATCACATAAAAATGGTAATACAGGGAACTGTGATTTCACTTGATAATACAACTGTTCATGTGTTTTTCTGTGGGAATTGTATTTCTTCTGTATGACTCAATGCTAGTCCCAATTAACAGTATTTTTAAGAAAAAGAAACCCCACCAAATAGTTAATACTGTATCTATACCAAGTAAACTCAAACCTTAAATTGCAGGACCGCGATAATTAATGATAAAAATAATTAATAAAAGGTGCTGTCTAATAACTTAGGTAAAGTGCTAGTGCAAATAAATAAAGTGAAATCAAACAGTCCGAGGACTGATGAAAAAATTGATTATTCCTGAATTCAAAGGGTATATTAACCCACCAATAGATTCCAATTACACCCCTTAAAGGAACAGTAACAGCAAAAGATGTAAGTGTTTTAAAGTAATGAAAATATCATGTAGTGTTGCCCTGCACTGGTAAAAGTGATCTGTTTGCTTCAGAAACATTACTATAGTTCATATAAACAAGCTACTGTGGAGCAATGGCAGAAATTGAAAAAGGGCTATATGGCACAGGATAACTAATGGATAACAGATAACACCATTAGACAGACAGAACTTATTTGCTATTTGCTGTGTAACCTGAACCTTTTCTCCATTGAATGGCTGCCCCCATTGCTACACAGCAGCTTATTTATAAAATCTAGAGTAGTGTTTCTTAAGCAAACACAGCAGTTTTACCAGTGCAGGGAAACACTGCATTATATTTTAATTACTTTAAAACACTTTCATTTTTTGACGTTACTGTTCCTTTAATAAATAAGTTCATTCATTAATTAATATATAAAGTGCAATTAATCAAAAAGAATTGGCAAATTGATATTGCAATTAAGTTCCACCAGTAAAGTGCAGTGCAATAAATAGGCTAAAAAATGAGACTTGGTAATTAATTAATTAGTTAAAAAGGAATCATTAAAAAATGGCCAAAAATTCAGTATGGGTTAAAAAGTCATCCGGTCATACTCCAGAGATAAAGTTCATGGAAATTTGAAAAAATAGAGGGTGGAGTTGTCCCAAAAACTAACTGCCTATTTTGTTTCTAAGGCCTGGGACACCACAAAGTAAAGGCAGGACAGGGTAACCGGAGCTGTGGCCTTGTAACTTAACTTGCCCTAACAGTTAAAAGAGGCTAAATAGCCCTAAAAAGCCACAAACCCACGGCCCCTTAGAATGGAAGGAAGATGGAAGAGGTGGTAAAGCAAAAGGATTAGTGTATACCCTACATACGAAAAAAAAAATACAAAAATACATGAATGTAACCCAATATTTATAACATTTTGACTAGCATGATGAACATATGTGCATAAGCATTAGCTGCTGAAGGTGCAGCGATGAGCTTTCATAGGTGCCTCAGGGAGGAGAAGTTGCTGGTGAGATTATAAATAAAAACAGACAGCATGGTGTTTACCCCAGGTGACTGCAATTCCCACTAGTGATCGAAAATTTTCCTTTACTGGAAAATTTGAGAAACTGTAAACATTTATGAAATGCATTGACGTCAACGGGTGTTTTTGTCTTTTCCCAGCTGCATTGACTTTATTATTTTGCAGCAATTTTTTCCGCACACAATATATTGGAGTATAGGGGTGTGTTTTGTCAGTGAAACCAGAATGAATAATTTCACTAATTACTAATTGCCACAATGCTGCAGCACGCTGATAAGATTTGTAGATCCTGCCTTTTTCTTTTTGTTTGTTTGTTATTTGTGCCCCTGAGGAAGACCAATATGTTCTAAATGCGTTGGGCTTACTTTTGATTTTTGTATATTTGCAGACATTGAAGCATTAAGAACCTCATGAACCACCTTGTGTGAGGAGACTGGGCACATTTGCTTTCATTGCTCAACCTGCAGCTGACTGAACAAAGCTAATCACTGATTGGTTGCTATGGCTTACTGCCCGGGTGAACCCCATCTAAACTCTTAACCTCCCTGCTACCTTTCCTGTGCCACTATGGTGCCCACTGTTTCTTCTGCTTCTGTTGCTGCTTAACCTGTTTCTCTGAGAATTGAACATAAATTTGTTGTGCTCACCAAACCTGCTCCTGTTCCTGGTGCCCTCCTCACTGGCTGATTAGTAAACTATGTGGTTCTCGTAAACTTGTATAGGGGATTGCCATCTAGAGATGACACTCTCCATACTACTATCTCCTACCGAGGGAGCTCTTGCCACTAACTGCACACTACTTCTGTTGCTTCACATCTGCAGGGATCATGCTTCTAACTTTTGGCTGGCAACTACATGGGCCTTACCCACCTCACTAGAGATGTCGCGAACTGTTCGCCGGCGAACTTGTTCGCGAGAACATCGGGTGTTCGCGCTCGCCGGAAGTTCGCGAACGTCGCGCGACGTTCGCCATTTTGGGTTCGCCATTGTTGGCGCTTTTTTTTGCCCTCTCACCCCAGACCAGCAGGTACATGGCAGCCAATCAGGAAGCTCTCCCCTGGACCACTCCCCTTCCCTATAAAAACCGAAGCCCTGCAGCGTTTTTTCACTCTGCCTGTGTGTGCTGAAGAGATAGTGTAGGGAGAGAGCTGCTGCCTGTTAGTGATTTCAGGGACAGTTGAAAGTTTGCTGGCTAGTAATCGTTTTGATACTGCTCTGTTATTGGAGGGACAGAAGTCTGCAGGGGTTTGAGGGACATTTAAGCTTAGGTAGCTTTGCTGGCTAGTAATCTACCTTCTACTGCAGTGCTCTGTATGTAGCTGCAGTGGGCAGCTGTCCTGCTTCTGATCTCATCTGCTGACTGCTGCAATAACAGTAGTCCTTTTAAGGACTGCTTTTATTTATTTTTTTGTTGTTTTACTACTACTACTACTACTACTATAAGAGCCCAGTGCTATTAGTCTAGCAGTGTTGGGGAGTGGGACTGGTGTGCTAATCTGCTGCTCCTAGTAGTTCAGCAGCACCAACTTTAATTTTTTTTTTTAATATTCATTTTTTTTTATTTTACTTTTTTTTATTTTACTACCGCTGTAGTAGTGTATAAGTTGACCTTTTAGGCATTATTTGCCCTGTAGGCATTATTTGCACACTGTTTTCTTCAACCCGCCATCTAGCTGTGTGACCTTGTTCACATTCTGTCTAAATATCCATAATATTACCGTCTCCAGAAAAACACCGGAGTGACTTTTTTCAAGCAGCCATAATATATTTTACGTAATCCGTATCCACCGCTGTAGTAGTGTATACGTTGACCTTGTAGGCATTATTTGCACACTGTTTTCTTCAACCCGCCATCTAGCTGTGTGACCTTGTTCACATTCTGTCTAAATATCCATAATATTACCGTCTCCAGAAAAAACACCGGAGTGACTTTTTTCAAGCAGCCATAATATATTTTACGTAATCCGTATCCACCGCTGTAGTAGTGTATACGTTGACCTTGTAGGCATTATTTGCACACTGTTTTCTTCAACCCGCCATCTAGCTGTGTGACCTTGTTCACATTCTGTCTAAATATCCATAATATTACCGTCTCCAGAAAAAACACCGGAGTGACTTTTTTCAAGCAGCCATAATATATTTTACGTAATCCGTATCCACCGCTGTAGTAGTGTATACGTTGACCTTGTAGGCATTATTTGCACACTGTTTTCTTCAACCCGCCATCTAGCTGTGTGACCTTGTTCACATTCTGTCTAAATATCCATAATATTACCGTCTCCAGAAAAAACACCGGAGTGACTTTTTTCAAGCAGCCATAATATATTTTACGTAATCCGTATCCACCGCTGTAGTAGTGTATACGTTGACCTTGTAGGCATTATTTGCACACTGTTTTCTTCAACCCGCCATCTAGCTGTGTGACCTTGTTCACATTCTGTCTAAATATCCATAATATTATCGTCTCTAGAAAAACCACTTGAGTTACTTTTTTTCAAGCAGCATTCATATATTTTACGTAATCCGTACCCACCGCTGTAGTAGTGTATACGTTGACCTTGTAGGCATTATTTGCACACTGTTTTCTTCAACCCGCCATCTAGCTGTGTGACCTTGTTCACATTCTGTCTAAATATCCATAATATTACCGTCTCCAGAAAAAACACCGGAGTGACTTTTTTCAAGCAGCCATAATATATTTTACGTAATCCGTATCCACCGCTGTAGTAGTGTATACGTTGACCTTGTAGGCATTATTGCACACTGTTTTCTTCAACCCGCCATCTAGCTGTGTGTATTATCGTTTCCAGAAAAACCAACTGAGTTTTTGTTGTTGTTTTTTTAAAAATAATGCCAGGCAAAGGCAGGCCGCCACGCAGAGGCCGTGCTAGGGGCCGTGCTGCTATGCAATCCTGTGGCCCTAGCAAATTGCCCAGTTTTAAAAAGCCAATGACCCTGAACTCCCAAAATGCTGAAGAGGTAGTTGACTGGCTTACACAGCACACCCCATCCTCTACCGTTTCTAACTTTACCACAACATCCTCCTCATCCTCCACTGCTATGGCCACCCCACGTAACACTTCCTCCACCACCGGTGCCCCTTCTTCACTGGGGTCAGAGGAGTTATTTTCCCATGAGTTTCTTGAACTGAGTAATGCGCAACCATTATTGCCAGAAGAAGATGAAGGAGATGAGGACCTTACACCAGATTTAATTCTGGCAGAGAACACGATAGAGATGGACATAATGAGTGATGAGGAGGAGGTCCCCGCTGCTGCTTCCTTCTGTGATGTGTCAGAAGAAATTGATGCATCTGAGGAGAATGATGATGAGGAGATTGATGTTTTGTGGGTGCCTAGTAGAAGAGAGCAAGAGGAGGGTAGTTCAGATGGAGAGACGGAGAGTCAGAGAGGCAGTAGGAGAATAAGACTTAGAAGAAGCAGGGAGGACAGCCCGCAGGGATCAGTAGGGCAACAACATGTATCGGCACCTGTGTTCAGCCGGCCAACGCACCCGCCATTGCCGCCAATACCGCCAACTCCGCCAACTTCTACTGTTACCGCCAGATCGCACACTTCCAAAAAGTCAGCAGTGTGGGATTTTTTTAATGTGTGTGCCTCTGACAAAAGCATTGTAATTTGCAATGAGTGCAGTCAGAAACTGAGCCTTGGTAAGCCCAACAGCCACATAGGTACAACTTCTATGCGAAGGCACATGAGCGGCAAGCACAAAGCACTTTGGGAGCAACACCTCAAAGGCAACAGGCAAACTAAAAGCCACACTCCTTCTGGTCCAGCATCTTACTGCTCTACCTCTGCTCTCCTTGACCCGTCTGAACCACCCTCCACTCCGCCTTCCACCTTGACCACCTGTTCCCATTCCCAGTCATCTGCCACCAGCCAAGTTTCTGTGAAGGCCATGTTTGAGCGTAAGAAGCCAATGTCTGACTGTCACCCCCTTGCCCGGCGTCTGACAGCTGGCTTGTCTGCACTCTTAGCCCGCCAGCTTTTACCATACCAGCTGGTGGACTCTGAGGCCTTCCGCAAATTTGTAGCAATTGGGACACCGCAGTGGAAGGTACCCAGCCGCAATTTTTTTTCTAAAAAGGGAATACCACACCTGTACCAACATGTGCAGAGCCAAGTTACCGCATCTCTGTCACTTAGTGTTGGGCCAAAGGTCCATATGACTACTGACGCATGGTCCTCCAAGCATGGTCAGGGCAGGTATGTCACCTACACTGCCCACTGGGTGAACTTGGTAATGGCTGGGAAGCAGGGAATGGGTAGCTCAACAACAACAGTGGAGTTGGTGTCACCACCACGGATTGCACGCGGTTCTGCCACCACCTCTACTCCTCCATCGCTCTCTACCTCGTCTTCTTCTTCTTCTTACTCTGCTGCTGGGTCCTCCTTCTCCTCCTCCACACCTGTGCACCCCCAGCTCCCCCTAGGCTATTCGACGTGCCAGGTACGCCGTTGTCACGCTGTCTTGGGGATGACGTGCCTGGAAAGCAAAAACCATACCGGATCTGTACTCCTGTCATCTCTGCAGTCACAGGCCGATCGGTGGCTGACCCCACACCAACTGCAGATCGGAAAAGTGGTGTGTGACAATGGAAGCAATCTGTTGGCAGCGTTGAGACTAGGCAATTTAACACATGTGCCCTGCATGGCACATGTGTTAAATTTAATAGTCCAACGTTTTGTCTCCAAGTACCCAGGATTCCAGGACGTTCTCACCCAGTCCAGAAAGGTGTCGGCCCATTTCAGACGTTCCTACACAGCCATGGCACGCCTTGCTGACATTCAGCAGCGCTACAACATGCCAGTCAGGCGTTTGATTTCTGACAGCCAGACTCGCTGGAATTCAACGCTCCTTATGTTGGAACGTCTGCTGCAACAACAAAGGGCCGTCAACGAGTACCTTTTTGAACTGGGTGGTAGGACTGGATCTGCACAGCTGGGGATTTTTTTCCCCCGTTACTGGGTGCTTATGCGCGATGCCTGCAGGCTCATGCGACCTTTTGAAGAGGTGACAAATATGGTCAGTCGCACCGAAGGCACCATCAGCGACCTAATACCCTTCGCTTTCTTCCTGGAGCGTGCCGTGCGACGAGTGACAGATGAGGCTGTAGACCAGCGTGACGAGGAGCTGGAAGCGCACGATTTCTGGTCGGAATCACCAGAACGAACCCAGGCACATGCTGCAACGCAGGGAGAGGTGCCAGAAGTGGAGTCAGAGGAGGAAGGTGGCTTTGTGGAGGAGGAGGAGGAGGACCAACAGGAGCAGGCTTCCCAGGGGGCTAGTGGTGACCTTTTGGGGACCCCTGGTCTTGTACGTGGCTGGGGGGAGGAGACCGTGGATGATGCAGTCCTTGATAATGAGGAAGCGGAGATGGATAGCTCTGCATCCAACCTTGTGAGAATGGGGTCTTTCATGCTGTCATGCCTGTTGAAGGACCCCCGTATCAAGAGGCTTAAGGAGAAGGACCTGTACTGGGTCGCAACGCTACTAGACCCTCGGTACAAGCATAAAGTGTCAGAAATGTTACCAACATACCACAAGTCCGAAAAGATGCGGCATTTACAAACCAGCCTGCCAAAACATGTTGTACAATGCTTTTAAGGGTGATGTCACTTCAGGAACTCATCAACATTCCAGGGGCAGAGGTGCCAGTAATCCTGCCACGAGCACACCTGCAAGGACAAAGCCCTTTGGCCAGTCTGTAACGTCAGACATGCAAATGTTTTTCTGTCCAAGGCAGCGCCAGAACCCTTCTGGATCCACCCTCAAAGAACGCCTCGACCGGCAGGTAGCGGACTACCTGGCATTAACTGCAGATATCGACACTCTGAGGAGCGATGAACCCCTGGACTACTGGGTGCGCAGGCTTGATCTGTGGCCAGAGCTGTCACAATTTGCCATGAACCTCTTGTCTTGCCCAGCCTCAAGTGTGCTCTCAGAAAGGACCTTCAGTGCAGCAGGAGGGATTGTAACTGAGAAGAGAACTCGCCTAGGTCACAAAAGTGTCGATTACCTGACCTTTATTAAAATGAATGAGGGGTGGATCTCGGAGGGTTACTGCACGCCGGAAAGACTTGTTCTGACTTCTATGCAGCTGTCCTTCTCTTCAAGCCTCATGACTCCACACACAGCTGTCCTTTAGCGTCCTCCTCCTCCCTCCGCCACCGTTACAAACTAGGGTGCAAACCCTACTGGTTTAATTTTTTCTGGCCTCTGTGCTTCAGTGGCTGCAACCAAAAAAACTGGGCAAACAATGTCTACAAGGTCAACGTATGGCAAAAAATGACTATTTTCAGCATTTATATGGCATATTTTTTCTGGCAACTGTGCTTCAGTGGCTGCGTCCAAAAAAATGCATATTTTCTGCATTTATATGGCATAATTTTTCTGGCAACTGTGCTTCAGTGGCTGCGACCAAAAAAATGCATATTTTCTGCATTTATATGGCATAATTTTTCTGGCCTCTGTGCTTCAGTGGCTGCAACCAAAAAAATTTATATTTTCAGCATTTATATGGCATAATTTTTCTGGCCTCTGTGCTTCAGTGGCTGCAACCAAAAAATTTATATTTTCAGCATTTATATGGCATAATTTTTCTGGCAACTGTGCTTCAGTGGCTGCGACCAAAAAAATTACTATTTTCAGCATTTATATGGCATATTTTTTCTGGCCTCTGTGCTTCAGTGGCTGCGGCCAAAAAAACTGGGCAAACAATGCCTACAAGGTCAACGACGTTGACCTTGTAGGCATTGTTTGCCCAGTTTTTTTGGCCGCAGCCACTGAAGCACAGAGGCCAGAAAAAATATGCCATATAAATGCTGAAAATAGTAATTTTTTGCCATACGTTGACTCAACGTATATGGCAAAAAATGACTATTTTCAGCATTTATATGGCATATTTTTTCTGGCAACTGTGCTTCAGTGGCTGCGACCAAAAAATGCATATTTTCTGCATTTATATGGCATAATTTTTCTGGCCTCTGTGCTTCAGTGGCTGCAACCAAAAAAATTTATATTTTCAGCATTTATATGGCATAATTTTTCTGGCAACTGTGCTTCAGTGGCTGCGACCAAAAAAATGCATATTTTCTGCATTTATATGGCATAATTTTTCTGGCCTCTGTGCTTCAGTGGCTGCAACCAAAAAAATTTATATTTTCAGCATTTATATGGCATAATTTTTCTGGCAACTGTGCTTCAGTGGCTGCGTCCAAAAAAACTTGGCAAACAATGTCTACAAGGTCAACGTATGGCGAAAAATTACTATTTTCAGCATTTATATGGCATATTTTTTCTGGCAACTGTGCTTCAGTGGCTGCGTCCAAAAAAACTGGGCAAACAATGCCTATAAGGTCAACGTATGGCAGTTGTTTAAAGAGAACAGTAGATTACTAGCCAGCAAAGCTACCTAAGCTAAAATGTCCCTCAAATCCCTGCAGACTTCTGTCCCTCCAATACAGAGCAGTATCAAGCAGATTACTAGCCAGCAAGCTTACTATCATCTGTCCCTGAAATCACTAACAGCTCTCCCCCTACACTATCTCTTCCAAGCACACACAGGCAGATTTTTCAGATACATTTTTGCCCTTGATCCCCCTCTGGCATGCCACTGTCCAGGTCGTTGCACCCTTTAAACAACTTTAAAATCATTTTTCTGGCCAGAAATGTCTTTTCTAGATGTTAAAGTTCGCCTTCCCATTGAAGTCTATGGGGTTCGCGAACCGTTTGCGAACCGCTCGCATTTTTGCGCAAGTTCGCGAATATGTTCGCGAACTTTTTTTCCGACGTTCGCTACATCCCTACACCTCACCTCTCTGTTGTAGGAACTACTGTATGCCACACCAAGGAGTGTGACTGTGGCATAGCAGGTATAGTAGGGAGAGATGGTGCCTATAGTAACAGTGGGATAATAGTCTTTGGGAAGGGAGTGTGACTGTGGGATAGCAGGTATAGTAGGGAGAGATGGTGCCTATAGTAACAGTGGATAATAGTCTCTGGGAAGGGAGTGTGACTGTGGGATAGCAGGTATAGTAGGGAGAGATGGGGCCTATAGTAACAGTGGATAATAGTCTCTGGGAAGGGAGTGTGACTGTGGGATAGCAGGTATAGTAGGAAGAGATGTTGCCTATAGTAACAGTTGGGGATAATAGTCTCTGGGAAGGGACTTTGACTGTGGGATAGCAGGTATAGTAGGGAGAGATGGTGCCTATAGTAACAGTGGATAATAGTCTCTGGGAAGGGAGTGTGACTGTGGGATAGCAGGTATAGTAGGGAGAGATGGTGCCTATAGTAGCAGTGGGATAATAGTCTCTGGGAAGGGAGTGTGACTGTGGGATAGCAGATATAGTAGGGAGAGATGGTGCCTATAGTAACAGTGGGATAATAGTCTCTGGGAAGGGAGTGTGACTGTGGGATAGCAGGTATAGTAGGGAGAGATGGTGCCTATAGTAGCAGTGGGATAATAGTCTCTGGGAAGGGAGTGTGACTGTGGGATAGCAGATATAGTAGGGAGAGATGGTGCCTATAGTAACAGTGGGATAATAGTCTCTGGGAAGGGAGTGTGACTGTGGGATAGCAGGTATAGTAGGGAGAGATGGTGCCTATAGTAACAGTGGATAATAGTCTCTGGGAAGGGAGTGTGACTGTGGGATAGCAGGTATAGTAGGGAGAGATGGTGCCTATAGTAACAGTGGGATAATAGTCTCTGGGAAGGGAGTGTGACTGTGGGATAACAGGTATAGTAGGGAGAGATGGTGCCTATAGTAACAGTGGATAATAGTCTCTGGGAAGGGAGTGTGACTGTGGGATAGCAGGTATAGTAGGGAGAGATGGTGCCTATAGTAACAGTGGATAATAGTCTCTGGGAAGGGAGTGTGACTGTGGGATAGCAGGTATAGTAGGGAGAGATGGTGTCTATAGTAACAGTGGGATAATAGTCTCTGGGAAGGGAGTGTGACTGTGGGATAGTAGGGAGAGATGGTGCCTATAGTAACAGTGGATAATAGTCTCTGGGAAGGGAGTGTGACTGAGGGATAGCAGGTATAGTAGGGAGAGATGTTGCCTATAGTAACAGTGGGGATAATAGTCTCTGGGAAGGGACTGTGACTGTGGGATAGCAGGTATAGTAGGGAGAGATGGTGTCTATAGTAACAGTGGGATAATAGTCTCTGGGAAGGGAGTGTGACTGTGGGATAGCAGATATAGTAGGGAGAGATGGTGTCTATAGTAACAGTGGGGTAATAGTCTCTGAGAAGGGAGTGTGACTGGGATAGCAGGTATAGTAGGGAGAGATGGTGTCTATAGTAACAGTGGATAATAGTCTCTGGGAAGGGAGTGTGACTGTGGGATAGCAGGTATAGTAGGGAGAGATGTTGCCTATAGTAACAGTGGGGATAATAGTCTCTGGGAAGGGACTATGACTGTGGGATAGCAGGTATAGTAGGGAGAGATGGGGCCTATAGTAACAGTGGGATAATAGTCTCTGGGAAGGGAGTGTGACTGTGGGATAGCAGGTATAGTAGGGAGAGATGGTGCCTATAGTAACAGTGGGATAATAGTCTCTGGGAAGGGAGTGTGACTGTGGGATAGCAGGTATAGTAGGGAGAGATGGTGCCTATAGTAACAGTGGGATAATAGTCTCTGGGAAGGGAGTGCGACTGTGGGATAGCAGATATAGTAGGGAGAGATGGTGTCTATAGTAACAGTGGGGTAATAGTCTCTGAGAAGGGAGTGTGACTGTGGGATAGCAGGTATAGTAGGGAGAGATGGTGCCTATAGTAACAGTGGGATAATAGTCTCTGGGAAGGGAGTGTGACTGTGGGATAGCAGGTATAGTAGGGAGAGATGGAGCCTATAGTAACAGTGATATAATAGTCTCTGGGAAGGAAGTGTGACTGTGGGATAGCAGGTATAGTAGGGAGAGATGGTGTCTATAGTAACAGTGGGATTATAGTAACAGTGGGATAATAAACTCACTAAGGGGCGAAGCACCCCTTAGTGCTTCACCACTTGTTATTGTTGTCATTGTTGCTGCATCAATGTACCATTAGCTGTTGTTGAATTAAAAGTCCAAAGAGAGAGGACAGAAAGACCATTATAAACTGGGGGCAATTAGTTCATGAACAAATGCATAATGACTACATGTAGACAGTGTTTATTTGTAAAAAAAATACATCCAGATATGTTTATATACAATATATATATGGAGGATTAGATGCCATGTGCTACATTGTTTCAAAAGTCCAAAGCAGCAGTGCAAAGAATAGAAAGTCATAGACAAATATCAGTCACATAGTAACATAGGTTAAAACTAGACACCTCTCACAAATTCAACCTTTTTGTCCAGAGGAAACCTATTGATCCAGAGGTAGACAACCATTCTTACCTAAAATTGATCAACCCTAATTACAACACAAACTTTAATAATTAATACACCTTGAGGTGTAATCACTCTCTTTTAAAAGAAACCATTGCTTAGATCAGAGCAACTTCTCCCCTATAAATGCTGTGACAAAGGAGAGGCTAATGCCTAGTTAGATCGGTACTTCAGTGCTGGTCTGGGTAATCACTCTCTTTTACCTTAAAGGACCAGTAACATCAAAAATTTTTACAAAAAAACATGTTAGTATACATTGAAAAAAGACAAATGAAACTCCGCTTGTGCTCCTCTTCAGAAAGTGATCGGGCGATCCATCGTGTGGCGCTCGATTTCTCCTCCCTGACTTCTTTATAGGAGATAGCCAGGGAGGAGAATTGAACGCAGTTTGATGGAAGAGGAGCGGAAGCAGAGTTCGGTAAGTTGTTTTTTAATAAAGGCTTTGCGATTTTAAAGTTTAATTTGTCTTGGTTTTTTTTTTCTATTTATACGAACGAATTTTAAAAAAAACTTTTTTTTGATGTTACTGGTCCTTTAAGTGGGGAGAAAAGAACAAGCCTCAGTAAAAAATCAATGCTTTGGTATTGGCGACCTCTCCTCTTATAAAATGCAACTGGCGTCGCGGAGGATCAAGCCCATTTAAGCCGATGCCTTGGTCTGGAGACACTGACCCTGAGACATGCAGTTATGCAGGGAGGTGCCAAACCAGTTAGGACCAACCTATGGGGTTTACCTTGACGTGATATGGTGCGGCTTATCAATCTTATCAACATCATTTTGTCAGACTCACATCCATTATCTAAATCGTCCATTAAATGGACTGAGTTTTTACAATGTCAAGTGTCTCCCTCAGATTTGGTGAAATCTATTAATACTTATAATAAATTAATTTTGGCAGAGAGTTGGAGAATACAACACTTTAAGCTTATTCATTTAGGATATGGGAAAATGTTTGCTAAAAGTACCTCTAATAGTCCTATATCATTTTGTCCTAAATGTGACGAGACTAATGTGTCAATTTTTCATTATTTATGGTCCTGTCCAAAAATTAACCTTTTTTGGAGGGAAGTTACTAATTTTTTGAATTCTAGACTGAAGATAAAAATTAAACTATCTCCGTGTATTGCTTTACTGCATCTAGATATTAATATGCTTTCTGCAAATCCTAAGTCAAATATTATCTCCCATGAGAGTAAATTATTGACTTCCTTTTTTCTAGCTGCTTCAAGGAAAGCTTTATTTAATTTCTGGTTACAAAAGGAACCCCCCTCATTATCGGACATCATCTCTTATATGAATCAGCTTAGTTGGCAAGAAGCCTTAATAACTAAAACTAAAGGAAGTATTTCCAAAGATTCATTCAGGCTGGTTTGGTCTCCTTATTTTGAAATCTGTAACTCCAATACTGGCGATCAAATAATGCGCTTTCTTCAATAGTTAGATGACCTATCTGACACTCCAGATGATAAATGGGCTTTTTCTTTCTTTTATTACTTGTGCATCCACTGGCTTAGTTAATTTTTAGTTCGTTTTTTTGTTATTTTTCATGAATGATATAGTTTTGATACTATCATGCCATTGTCTCCTTTGCAACATATTTTCTTCATCTGCATAACATTTGTTGTCATTTTGATTTCATTTGTTTAATATGAAAATCAAATAAAATATTTTAAACAGAACATAATTTTGTAACTAAAAAAACACCCTGTTTTGCAAAATACATGCATTCGCTTAGCCACTAAATTATTTGTGAAACGGGACCAGGGAATATGTGTTGATTATTTTTTTTTTATGCGTGTAACTATCCTGGCCACATCAGCTGCACTTCTTTTGTATTTGGCACTGGAGTGCTCCCACAACTGCCCTTTTTTTTGTAGACCTTGAGGTGCAAGAAAGTATTAAAAAAAAAGTTCTGACTACAATACATATGCTAGGCATCGCTTATACAATATCACATTCATACTTTCCTTCTATATACTCAGTTATATACTCATATTTACAGAACACAGAATAACAGAAAGTGATCTCCATATACACATGTATAGTGACTGATATAACTGACAGTTAGAATCCAACATCATAAACAGCAGTGGAGAGATCCTTGGAGTAACACATTTCCCACCTTAATTCTTCAGTCCCTGGATCCAGGTTTCCAGCTTTACCTATCTATATTCTTTCTAGGGATAGTCCATGAGCTGTAAATAAAATAAATAATGTGTTAATAGCTGCGGAACGTCTCACAGAATCTTTTTATTGTGCTGGGAGATATAGTAGTCTAAGAGGCCTATTTATCAAAAGGTCAGATTTTAGTAGTTTTAGAGGTTTTTGAAACCACAATTAAACTCACAGGGGGTCAAGTTTGAGCAGCACATATTTTTTCGGAATTGGTTGTATTACCAATGTTTTCTCCTGAACGCTAAAATATTGCACTGCTCTGCCCCTCTTTCAGGTTTTTGCGAATTCGCAGGTGTTTGCATGAGTGCGCCCACTGTGTGAGGTTGGTGTGTGCAAAAATAGCGTTGACAGTAACTTAAATTTGCAATTTGCAAAACTGTTTTGTGGCCTAATTCAAACACAGAGTGTGCACCTAATATTCACAATTTGCAATTTTTGCCATACTTAAATAGCTCTTTAAATAGCTCTTATAGACATTCGCAGTGTGAAAAAAATTCACAATTCTGTTTGCACCCTCTTATTCAGCTTTATAAATGTAACTATGTGCAGGGCAAATATATTCACTGTGTGAACCAATCTGCACGAAGTTTATAAATAAGCCCCACAAACTCTTACGGGGTTATTTGTCAAAGGTAGAGTTGTATTTTCCAGAAAAAATTGAGTTTTTCGAGGTTAGTTTTCAGCCAAAACTTCAGGTAAAAAAAAACTTGAATTTTTCATGTATTTATTAAACCCCAAAGCTGGAAATAGCTTGAATCTGAAAATACTCCAGCTAAAACCTGTCAAGGTCATGTAGAAGTCAATGGCAGAGGTCCCTTGAACCATTTGAACATGTTAATAACCTCATGATGTTCAGGTTCTTTCAATGGTTTTTGCTCAAAAACTCAACTAATTTGCTCAAAAACTCAACTAATTTTGCTCAAAAACTCAACTTTCAGCAGAAAACTTAATTAATTTGACTCCTGAATTCTCTGATTCAACTTTTTTCCATTCGAGTTTTTTTCTTAAAATAGAAAACATTTGAGTTAGCAGCAGCGCCGATTCAGACTAAGGAGCCGCCTGAGGCGGCTCCTGCAATGCCGCCCCTGCCCAACCCACTTACGTGTCGGGAGTAGTGGGTTTTGTGGTTTTTAAACATAACAAAGTTCAATTTTTTAGAGCTTTTTTTTAAAAAAAAAAATAGGAAATCCACACATTTTAAGAGCTTCATGGAAAAAAATGAAATGCAGTTGTTAGTATATGGGCCCTTATGCAGGTAGCTAATTATATAAAAAGGTTAAATTTAACAGATGCACTCTTATGTGGCAGAAATGCTAGCAACTGGGTCACTGTTTGACAACCTGGCTAAATCACCACATCTTGCTTTGTATTGCTAGATTACTGCTCATCCACAGTCAGTGAGAGAGAAGAAAAATATGTTTCAAATTTTATTTCCTAAAAACTCCACTCTTATTGCTTGTGTGTTTGCCAGTGTATTTATCATAATATATTTATGAGCCCATTATATATTATGCCTGACAAACAGATGACGTTTGTGTGAATAATTTAAGGTGGAGAAACAGTGGAAAATAAATATGGCAGGTACAGGTGTGCATTTGTGTACAGGGTCGGACTGGGGGCCCAGTGCCCACCAGGACCACTGTCCAAGGACCCCCTGGCCTCCATACTCGAAGCCGCACATGCATAAAAGGAGGCGCGCATGCGCCCACAGCGCATGCGCGCATTTACTTAGCTCGAGTGAAGGATTCAAATGAAAAAAACTTTGAATTTTGAAGTTTTTTTTGGCTACTTCGACCATCGAATTGGCTACTTCGACCTTCGACTACGACTTTGACTTTGAATCGAACGATTCGAATATTCGACCATTCAATAGTCTAAGTACTGTCTCTTTAAAAAAAAAGTTCGACCACCTACTTCGCCACCTAAAACCTACCGAGGAACAATGTTAGCCTATGGGGAAGGTCCCCATAGGCTTTCCTAGCAATTTGGGATATAAGGAAAATCGTTCGATCGATGAATTCAAATCCTTTCGAATTCGAAGGATCAAATGATTTTTCCTTCAATCGTTCGATCGATCGAATTGCGGTAAATCCTTCGACTACGATATTCGAAGTCGCAGGATTTAACTTCGAGGTATGAATATCGAGGGTTTATTATTTATTGTAGTAAATAGATTTGTAAAGTCCTGTTTTCCAAGTAACTAGCATTATGGTCTGAGGTTACTAAAAAGCAAAGGGGGGGGGGGTTGTATTCACTATGTCTCAGTTCTGCCATGTGTGCGTAAGATAACCTTTTGGCTTTTTTCACATTAAACTTGTTTCTAGGCTTTTGAATTTGAATGTTACGTTTAACCCTTTGTTCATTCATCTGCTTTGGGTCATTTTTATCAGAGGACACTAATTGGGGGCTATTGGCTAATAATAGGGAGGTGTCCTTGTACACAGATCTTACCTGCCGTCAGTGAATGTCTCTATCAGTAGTTGGAGTGTGGCAGAAATCCAGAGTAACCAGACTCACGGAGATGGGGAAAACATACACTAATTGAAAATAGCTGCCAAGCCAGAATCAAACTCAGGACTCCAACTGCTGCATTAAAGATGATTCACATAATTCAGGGATCCCTAACCTTTTTTACCTGTATAATATAACAAAAAGTTGGGGAGCAACAAAAGCATAAACAAAGTCCCTGGGGTGCCAAGGGCTGGGATTGGATATTGGTATCCCCTATGTGGACTGGCAGCTACAGGAGGCTCTGTTTGGCAGTACACCTGGTTTTTATACAACCAAAACTTGCCTCCAAGACTGAAATGAAAAATAAGCTCCTGCTTTGAGGCCACTGGGAGCAACATCCAAGGGGTTTGGGGAGCAACATATTGCTCATGAGCCACTGGTTGGGGATCACTAATATAACAGTATGAAGAAGTGTGGTTACACTGGACTGATGCAAATGATACAGATAGTATGGGGGAGAGACAAACAAGAGGGTGCTATTGAACATATACTCACCAACTAAACCTCCTCAGTCACTCCATTGGGCTTTAAAAGCTCAGCATATAATGATTCCTCACTTGTTGTCTTAGGTTCAGTACAGCAATTGCTAACATTAAGCTTACTCACACCCTATAAACAACAAACAGAAATGACCAAAAATGGCAATGCATGTATGATAACACATGACCTACATTCACAGTTGTCTATTTTTTAATGTCTAATGTGCTGGAGGTATGGCCATCAGTATTGTAAGAGACTGAAAGGAAATGGCATATTCATATTAGAATTTGTAATACGGGTATGGGATCCGTTATCCAGAGGCCTGTTATCCAGAAAGCTCTGAATTATATATATATATATATATATATATATATATATATTGTCCAAATAATCCACATTTTTAAAATTGACTTCCTTTTTCTGTGTAATAATAAAACAGTAACTTGTACTTGATCCCAACTAAGATATAATTAATCCTTATTGGAAGCAAAACCAGCCTATTGGCTTTATTAAATGTTTACATGATTTTCTAGTAGGCTTAAGGTATGAAGATCCAAATTATGGAAAGATCTGTTATCCAGAAAAAAACAGGACCCCATTCCTGTATTTGTAAGTACTGTAAATCCTGCCAATCCCTGGACCATATTGTTTCCAAACTGAATTGTGTCCTGCACACCATATTTATTAGAATGAATCTTTTTATATGTTTGTATAATCATTATGAACTATTTTATTCATTTATTTTAGAGCTTAATTTAAGAAATTTGGGGGGGTAGGAATGATACATGTGAAAATAACATTGCAATATTAAACACACAATTGTAGGTGTGTAATATTTACTTAATTTAATGTTTAAAATTGATTTATAATATTTATGAGTAAAGGCATAAAGGCTTGCTTCACAGAGAACCCTGCACTTGGTTATCGGTACAACAAGGGAGCCCTGTACAAGATTCCTGAGGACTATGGGGCATATTTACTAAAGGGTCAATTTTTGCCTCGGAAGGCTTCGCCATACTTCTCACGACTTCATCAGACATTATTTTGCTGTGAATATGCGCATTTATCAAAAAGCAAAGTTTCGTCTTGGCAAATAAATGCTGGCATACTTTCGCCAGCGCGAAAGTTTCTAAGCAAAATATCACTAGCGTTCATTTCTGCCTAGCGGAACTTCATTAACATTCTTATGCTTACGCCAATTTATGACGGGTACATATAGGTCATATACTGTATATGTCTTTATGATGTTGGTGCGAATGCTTGAAGTGGCCACTTATTAAAAAAGTCCAAGGAAGAAAAAGAGATCCTCTAATGCCCTAGACATGAGCCCACCCTAAAAAAATATGTGGCATGCCCCTCAAATGGTTAGAAAAAGTGTAAGTAACTTATATTTAACAGTTACAACTTGTAAGCATAATCTCAATGAAAGAAAAACGCCAGTGTTTTGTCTTTTTTTATGACTTTATTGAATACAGGATATGATGTCACAGGCATAATAATGTTGAGGATGTTGCTTCATCTTATCAGTTCACACTATAAATAAATTTGAGATGTCCCTGAAAAATTAGGTACATTTTCACTAAATGCCAGGATTAATCTAAACTCACCTATGGGTGCCTGTATTTGCTACTAGCACCTTGCATTCCAGAATAAATGAGCCCTATAGACATTCTATAGTAGCCTGTGGAAATATATTTTATATATCCTACTCCCTCTCAGTTGTAGGATTCCATGTACATGTACTTTATCAGAAGCCACTAAATCTATAAGGGGCAGATTTATTAACAATCAGAGATCATGTTTGCGGAGTATAAAGTCAAAAACCTGATAGCTTTATCTTTGTTGGGAGTTTGATACTGAAAGCTTTCCTCTCCCACAAATCAAACAATACACAACAAATAAACACAACTGTAGGGAAAAGGAAATTAACATACACAATCTCCAAAGATCTCTATCAGGCTTTTTTTTTACATTAATCTCCCAATATGATTTTTGATTGTTAATATATCTGCCCCTAATTACTGCTTTATAACCTTTTCTAATAAATATGGTTGTATGTAATATTACCGGCACAATGACTGTAAAAATCACTTTTAGCCATAAGACTCTGTCTTCGTTAAAAAAATCAATTTCAAAATTTCATTGAACTTGCTTTTTTTTGTTTGGTTCCTTTTTCCTGCCACTTTGTTTTTCTAATCACATCAACAGGCAGCAAAGTTGCACTATAAATAAAAGGCTTTTTTATAGGCCTTTTCCAAACAAAAACAAACACGTTTGCATTTATGTATCCATGCAAAGCTTTTGATAAAAATGAAAGTCATTAAAATATAACCATGACTGACAAAATAAAGTGTTAGTTGTTAGTTTCTCAGCATGTCTAATGTATATTGATTGTGTCCATGTGACAAATATGTTGGAATGTTCCAAAGGAAATAGACATAATAAAAATCCCTTCAGATTTCTTACCTGATTATTATTTGTGGCAGGAAATACAACTCCCGTGTATATAATATTATCTTTAGGTATTTTTTTATCCTGAAAAGAAACAATGTAAAACATTTGCAATTTTAATTCAAAATAGGGGACATAAACGTTTCAATGAAACTCTGCTATTTGTGCCCTCCCCTCTCCAAAATAGATGAACCTAGGGGCTGATTCACTAACTTCGAGTGAAGGATTCGAAGTAAAAAAACTTCGAATTTCGAAGGTTTTTTTTGGCTACTTCGACCATCGAATGGGCTACTTCGACCTTCGACTACGACTACGACTTTGAATCGAAGGATGCGAACTAAAAATCGTTCGACTATACGACCATATGATAGTCGAAGTACTGTCTCTTTAAAAAAAACTTCGACCCCCTAGTTCGGCAGATAAAAGCTACCGAAGTCAATGTTAGCCTATGGGGAAGGTCCCCATAGGCTTGCCTAAGTTTTTTTGATCGAAGGATATTCCTTTGATCATTGGATTAAAAATCCTTCGAATCGTTTGATTCGAAGGATTTAATCGTTCGATCGAAGGATTTTTCCTTCGATAGTCGAAGGATTTCAATTCCTAGTCGAATATCGAGGGTTAATTAACCCTCGATATTCGACCCATAGTGAATCAGCCCCTAAATGTCAACATGCAAAGGGACTATCTAATAACAGGGGAATTAATTGACAATTTGGCTGTGTGTTTTCACTGTAACCAAACAGAAGGACGGTGGACATAGTGCTGTTAAGTTGTTTAGCTCAAGACTGTGTTTTATTATCATAACAAGTATCATCAACATGTACCAACAGAATCCACAACTGTGTACCACAGAAGTACCTCAGATAGATAAATACAAATACAGGTATGGGATCCGTTATCCAGAAACCAGTTATCCATAAAGCTCTGAATTACGGAAAGGCCATCTCCCATAGCCTCCATTTTATCCAAATACGCCAAATGTTTAAAATACTTGTTCTTGATCCCAACTAAGATATAATTAATCCTTATTGGAAGCAAAACCAGCCTATTGGGTTTATTTAATGTTTACATGATTTCCTAGTAGACTTAAGGTATGAAGATCCAAATTATGGAAATATCCATTACATAACAGGTCCCATACCTGTACTGACTGATACAGAAGCTTAGGAGGACAGTGTAACTGGAGAGGAGTCAGGAGACACAAGATGTGATATTGGGCAAAATCAGGAACCAGCAAAGTGAGAGATCTATATATTCATTGTATATTGAATACGCTGCTGAATATGTTGGTTTGTTAGTACAGGTATAGGATCCGTTATCCGGAAACCCATTATCTAGAAAATTCCCAATTACGGAAAGACCGTCTCCCATAGACTCCATTTTATCCAAATAATCCAAAATTTTAAAAATAATTTCCTTTTTCTCTGTAACAATAAAACAGTAACTTGTACTTGATCCAAACTCAGATATAATTAATCCGTATTGGAAGCAATACCAGCCTATTGGCTTTATTTAATGTTTATATGATTTTCTAGTAGACTTAAGGTATTAAGATCCAAATTATGGAAAAATCCGTTATCCGGAAAGCCCCAGGTCCCATACCTGTACCTGTATGTCTCATTATTATTATAATAAAGTGGCACTGACTATAGCTTAAAATATGCTTTTCCAATTCAAAAATATGCCAGGGCTGAATCAAGAAAGCAATTTCAAAATTAAGGTGATTCGAGAAAGAGTGTAACCCTAAAACCAAAAAAAAGGGGGGGGGAGAGAAGACTCAATGATCTTTTTAAAGCTGAAGGAGACAGCACTGAAGGTTAGTGAGGGGCATATTTGTTCCACTTCGTTGCGCAGAAAAATTAGCGAATTTACTGCGAAGTGACGAAAAATTCACTAAACACATTGAAGTCAATGGGCGTCAAAATTTTGACACATGTCAATTTTGACGCCTGAGACAATTTTTATACTCGTGCCTATTTTGTCCAAATGCATCAAAGTCAATGGGCGTCTGAATAATTTTGACTCGTGACAATTTTTTTTGTGTGGGGAATTTTCACCCTAGTTTTGAGAATTTATTCACCGGCAGCGAAATGTGGAAAAACTACGCAAATTTATTCGCCCATAAGTACTGATGGTGATAATGGGGGTGAGGAGGCTGGAGATTACTGAGTGAACAGAGTAGGTGAGGGAATGATAAAAGATGATGGGGAAATTGATTATAGGGACAAGGAGACAGGGTCTCTGTGACTGAGTGTAGGGTTGGGACACTGCAGAAGTCTAAAGACAGGCATGACGTGGCTCCATCAAAGGTAAATCAGGCTGAGTTGGAAGTCAACCCTCACACAGACTTTGGCTTGAGCACAAGTACCAGTAACCTCTATGTGAGGGCTGACTTCCATATATCACACTTCTCAAGTTTTTATATGTATAAAAAGTATGTCATGGAATTTGAAGGACAAAACTTTGCTGACAGTATGACTTGAAACATTTTATAAATCCTTACCTTTATTATCAGTCTTCTTCTGCAATATATAGATATATATATAATGATAAACACAAGTGTAACACATATGAAACTCATGGAAATTATTAAGGGTTGAAGATAATCTCTTCCAGTTCCTGAAATGACAAAAAACAGCAATGTAAATTATAAAATATTCATTTCATTGTAATAAAAATTAAAAAGCTAAATGTTCTTTTTTTTAGCTGTAATATTGGTGTGGAGGCATCTCAGTGCATTGTGCCTGATCCTGAGCTTTTAGAATGAGCCAGAAGTTCAAGATAGAACTGCTTTGAGACAGCTATTGTTTCTTCCCTTCTCAGTGTCCTTCAAATGACCCAAGTCATGCTCCTTGCATGGTTTTCCTGCTTGGGTGGTATTCTTATGTCTACCACAAGGTGGGGCACTTTTAGCAATATAAACATATCCCTCAGTAGAGGTATCAGGTAGCTGCTGTCTGGTTTGCTGCCCATTGTTCTGTAGATAGGCTGCTGATGGGCTGCTGGGGGGAAGGGAGGGGGTGATACTCTAACTTACAGTGTAGCAGTAAATAGTGACTAAAGCTTATCAGAGCACAAGTCATATGATTGGGGGGCACCTGGGAAATGGACATCATGTCTAGCCCCTTGTCAGATTTCAAAATTAAATATTAAAATTAGTTTGCTGCTCCAGCAGAATTCCGCATTGAAATCTGTTTCTCAAAAGAACAAAAGATTTTTTCATATTTCATTTTGAAATCTGACATGGGGCTAGACATATTGTCAGTTTGTCAGTCATGTGACTTGCACTCTGATAAACTTAAGTCACTCTTCACTGCTGTACTTCAAGTTGGAGTGATATCACCCCCTCCCATTCCCCCCAGCAGCCAAACAAAAGAACAATGGGAAGGTAACCAAGATAACAGCTGCCTGGTAGATCAAAATAAAAAAGTCCCACTGAGACACATTCAGTTACATTGAGTAGGAGAGACAACAGCCTGCCAGAAAGCATTTCTCTCCTAAAGTGCTGGCTCTTTCTGAAAGCACATGACCAGGCAAAATGACCTGAGATGCACCTACACCAATATTACAACTAAAAAATACACTTGGGGGCACATTTACAAAGCTCGAGTGAAGGATTCGAATTAAAAAAATTTCGAATTTCGAAGTGTTTTTTGGGCTACTTCGACCATCGAATGGGCTACTTCGACCTTCGACTACGACTTCGACTACGAATCGAACGATTCGAACTAAAAATCGTTTCGACTATTCGACCATTCGATAGTCGAAGTACTGTCTCTTTAAGAAAAACTTCGACCCCCTACTTCGGCAGCTAAAAGCTACCGAAGTCAATGTTAGCCTATGGGGAAGGTCCCCATAGGCTTGCCTGAGATTTTTTGATCGAAGGATATTCCTTCGATCGTTGTATTAAAATCCTTCGAATCGTTCGATTCGAAGGATTTAATCGTTCGATCGAACGAGTAATCCTTCGATAGTCGAAGGATTTCAATTCCTAGTCGAATATCGAGAGTAACCAGACTCACGGAGATGGGGATCGTAGGATTAGCGCTAAATCGTTCGACTTCGATATTCGAAGTCGAACGATTTTAGTTCCTAGTCGAATATCGAGGGTTAATTAACCCTCAATATTCGACCCTTAGTAAATCTGCCCCTTGATGTTCAGAAATGAAATTTTATGTGCTAGAGTGAATTATTTGCAGTGTAAACAGTATAATTTAGAAATAAAAAAGACATCACAAAAATCATGACAGAATCCCTTTAAGCTTTCAGTAAATCCACGGGGGTAAGCTTTACTTATTATTATAGCATTTTTTGGGGAGGTTTTAACATATTTTGGTATTACTGGTCATTTAATGCTTATGTAGTAGAGCTCTTCCAGATCTATCATTTTTGCTTTAGTCAAAACTCAAATCAGATGAAGGTGTGATTGTGAGTCCTGGGCAACTGTCCTTTTTGCCCATTTATTAAATTGTCTAGATTATAAAGCTCTTGCTCTCATTGGAATAGTGCAAAAATTCCACCTGCTGGGTCTGCTTCCAACTGTGGGTGCTGACTGTGGCTCCCCCACATCACATCTGCAGGGACTAAGTGAGGTTGGTGGTGTGGCGGGTGAGGGTGGCACTCATGAAGTCAAGTCCCAGTGGCCCTGCACACCCCAATCTGATACTGTCCACCTGCCAGCCCTATATACTGTAATTACCAGCTCCCTGAATTCTCTTGCTTATCTGTGGCAATGCATTTATCCTCTTATCTTTTCCCTGCCCCCAACATAGAATCCTAAGGAATTATTACCCATCTTTCTCACATCTAGTTCTACTTTATTTTTATTAAAAAATTGTGTGAGCTTCTGCTGAAAAACATAATTATCTGTATAGCTGCAACTTCAACAGTACCCTGCCTGCAAAGCATGTCTAGAAACTTTCAAAATCAGCAGGAAAGTGTCATCCTCCTTTCTTAATATGAATTAATACAATATCCAGTTTGTTAATGTTATGGGGTTTTTTCTTACATACCTCCACTCTGTTCATCATCACACGACTCTAAAAGGACTGACACATTGTTGGTATGAGCAGGATTTTGTACCAAGCAGAGAAATTGTGTCCCCAATGTCTTATCCTTCAGTGATACACTGATTGTGCTGCCATTTGCATATAGTATGTCAGTGTCTTTATCTCTGTAGATCCAACTGTAGGACACACTTGTTGAGTTGGATGGGACAGAACAATGAAGATGACACAGATCAGTGGAATTCTCATCTAATGTCTTTTCTATTACTGGTGTAGGGAGAGACTCTGTAATTAGAAACACAACAAAATGTAAAAATACATTTATTAAATAATGTGTAAACAATAGTCTAATAGCTGTATGGCTTCTTGTGACATCTGGCAAGTAAACTGGGCTGTGCCTGCTTCCCTGTGTTCTTCCTTCACTGTTTAGCCCTTTGAGGAAGAGCCAATTGTATCAGAAAGCATTCATTGTCAACTTTGTAATAACCATCTCTCTTGTGGTTTCTGTTAAATCAGATGAAGTCTAAAAAGTAGGAATGTTAACACGGATGTGGTTTAAAGGGTGTGGTTAAATTGGGGGGGGGGGTAAATACTGGATTCCATTACCAGCCCTCCATCATTTAGGCCAGAAAAAATCCAGCCCTTTGTACCAAATAAGTTGGACAGCAATATCCTAGACAATGTATTAGTTTTCAGTCTTTAAAAATAACCAACTGCAGCACAAAGGCTTCATGCAAAGAGACATATTTTATGTCTGAATTGATTATTTTGAAAGATTAAGATAATACATCTTGAAGGCAACTAGAGCCCACCCCACCACTGAGGTCTAAGACCTGTTAGTCTAAATATAATTCTGAATCCTACACGAAGAAAGAATGAAGAGACACAGACAACACTATGTACTCCCTTCTCTCTTAATTCCCTTAATTCCGTTACCAGATTTTGCACTTTTTTCTTTGCACTTAGCATCATCTGATGCTCCTGTCCTGTATGTCATGAGTGCAGCAAATTGTAGAGAAATACCACACCCCACCCATGATTATCCCCTATATTATGTATATATACTATACAACAGGTGCCATTGTTTAATCTTCATTACAAACATATAGCAAAAGGTGAAAGTACAAAAACATAGTGCTTTCCTTATTCTTAGTACTTGAGTGCTAATGTACTGTTCATTTGCTGTTATTTGGCTACTCAGCTAATGGCTTGTGTCATTCTCTGTGTAACAATAAATTCAGTTCCTCCATACAAGTCTGTCTGCTCTGAGCTGTAACAACTCTCACTCCCTCATGTACATACACTTACTTACTTACCATATACAGTGAGATTATAGGATATTTCTCTTATTTCTCCATTAACAATCAGTGCAGTGAAGACTCCACTATCCTCCATTCTCAGCTCTCTGATCTGTAATGAGGTTCCACTGTTAGATCCTTCCAGGCGGTTGAGGAAATAATTCTTATTCACTCTGATAAACTTCTGCTCTCTGAATTCAGCCAGGAATATTATTTTCCCATTGCAATTAAATCCCCATGTGACTGTATCAATGGGATGTGTGAGATTCAGATGGGGTGTCAGTGTGACAGTCTCCCCTACACGGCCAGTCACCTGGAGAGGGATGTCTCCTCCTGCTGTAACACATACAAGTAGGGAATCATCAGCACTCACACTCACATTCCTGGTTAGTTTTTGTTAAACAAAAAGGTAATTTTTCTTAGACTACTAATACTTTGGTTGGCTTCAGTGTTGTTGTGTAATATCTCATTATAACAACACCCCCTCCCCAGTGGCTTTAACCAATTATCCCTCTCTGCTTTTTTTAAAGCTCACACTCTCCTGGAATAGTATAATATAGCAGAGTTGTTGGCTGTCATCTTAATCCTTCTTCTCAATAATGCACCGCACTAAAACAAAGCCTGTTCTAGATTGTTTCTTGTGTTTAGCCTCAACTACTATGTTACTGTGTAAGGTAGTAAACCAGTTAAACAACTAAGAGTTATAGGTTTAATATGGTTGCAAAGCGTATAGTTCTGGTCACACCCATAAGTAAATTCAATAACATGAATTTCACCTGTCCTTGTGCACTCAGGGTGAGCGAAAAGCCAGAACAATAACCCTGGCAAAATACTTTTCCTTTAGGGGCAGATTTATCAAGGGTCGAATTTCGAAGGAAAAAATACTTCGAAATTCGACCACCGCATTATTGAAGTATTGAGTATTTTTCACCAAATTTGGCCATCGAATGATCTAAGTAAAATCGGTCGAGCGAACAATTAAACCATGTGAAGACTCTAGAAGGTCCCCATAGGCTAACATAGCATTTTGGCAGGTTTAATTTGGCGAAGTATTGAAGTCGAAGTTTATTGAATAGTCAAATGATTTTTACTTTGATTCGAAGTATATTCAAAGTCGTAGTATCCTATTCAATAGTCGAAGTATCCAAAAAATTACTTCGAATTTCGAATTTTTTTTACTTCGAAAATTCCCACAAATTCACTTCGACCCTTGATAAATCTGCCCCTTAGTGTGTGTAATAAATATGTACTAAAACAACTGCTTGGCACGCACTCCACAGGACTCCAGGTAGCGGTAAAAAACTTTTTACTTTATTGCACAAACATATATATTGCACATGCCTATGATTACGTGTGGTAACACACGAAACGCGTTAGGATAATATATGTTTGTGCAATAAAGTAAAAAGTTTTTTACCGCTACCTGGAGTCCTGTGGAGTGCGTGCCAAGCAGTTGTTTTCTTACCTTGATGTCTCCCCCATGCTGAGGGTTCGGGGTGCAGCACCCGGACCACCAAACAGGAGCGGTGAGTGACCCGCAGTCTTACCATATTGGAATATTTTAAGCGGAGGGCCCGGGGCAAGTGCACCCGAGCCAATTTAAAACAGCGGTGAGCGCACTTGTAATGAATGTTATAACATACCGCTATATAGAAAGAGCTTCCAATCTGTGATATTAAAGTGTGGCGGGTGGTTTGAGCGCTTCTGCTTCCCCTCTTTAATAATAAATATGTACTGCCTGAGTTTATTATAAATGATAAGAATACATTGTAACATTTTTTTTTATTCTGTAAATGAGTCTAAATAGGAATCCTCATTCTTTTGTTCCTTTCTTTGTTATTTAAAGCCATTAGCATGCATTTCATAATGTACTAACAAATATACCAAGACTAGTGCTCCCTAGAAAAAGAGGGAGAGTTGCAGATGCAAAAAGCACAGAGATCGAAAGAATAAGGAAACAAAGAATTTAAACTAAAAAGATCCCACAGCAGTCTTCTACTAATTTAGAATTTTCTTTAATGTGAAATAATTTAGAGGTGCACTTTAACACATTATTTAGAAACAGGTGAAATCTATTCGAATCAGTCGCATTCTTCGAGGTGTTTAGAGTGTCAGCTCCATTGTGCAGGGTGCGCTTAATTTTAATTTCCTGTTATTTATTAATAATTGCCTGTAATCTCTGTTCAATGTATACATCTACCTATTGTACAGCAATGCTGAATATGTTGGCACTTTATAATAACATATTCATAAAGATAATATACTCACCACAGATTACCAGGAATAATGTTGATACGACAAAGAGATTTTCAGTGAATTTCACCATGTTGTTTGTCAGGTTTTCCAGGGGTAATAATCCCATAAAACAAGTGTCCCGCTGACCTTAATATTTAAACTATACAGTACAGGCAAAGCAGAAGCCTAAAGCCTACATTTTTTTCCAACTGTTGCTAGTACCACCGAGCTCTATAAGCAAAGGCAAATCATTAGGTCTCTTGTAATACACAGAGAGTGAATAAAAGCAGTCAGGCAAGGTTGCTCAGTAATAAGGATCAGGGAGGCAAAACTAGAAGGGGAGGGACAGGGAGTGGCTTAACAAGGACACTGCTAAAAGCAGCCAGCATAGTCAGAAAAAACGTATGCATTTTTTAAATGTTGATTGTCCGGTACAGTAAGGACCCTTGTCAGTAAGGGCCCTTACTCACGGGCGTTTGAAGCTGCGCTCCCCTGCATTCCGGTTTTATGTGTTCAGCCGCAGGGGAGCGCAGGAGTAGACGCAATGAATTATTTTCAATGCGGCTGTACTCACACAGAGGCATGTAATCGCTGAACGCAGGTTGGGACGCAGTATGTTGCATTTCTCCTGCGTTCGGCGCTTACATGCGTCTGTTTGAGTACAGCCGTATTGAAAATAATTCAGCGCATCTACTCCTGCGCTCGCTTGCAGCTGAACGCATAAAACCGGAATGCAGTTAGGCAGGTCAAAAAAAAGTGAAAAGGTTGAACTTGATGGACGTGTGTCTTTTTTTCAACCTAACTTACTATGTTAAGGTGGCCATACACGGGCCGATAAAAGCTGCAGACAGACCGAGTCGGCAGCTTATTGGCCCGTGTATGGGGCTCTCCGACGGGCTTCCCGAAAGTCGGACTAAAAATCCCGTCGGATTGCGGCCGCATATGTTCGTTGATGCAGTCCCGCGATCCGACCGCCCGTTACCATTCGTTAGGATCCGATCATTGGGCCCTAGGGCCCACGATCAGATCAGTCCGATCGGGGAGAGATCTGCTCGTTTGGGGACATCGCCAAACGAGCGGATCTCTCCGTGTATGGCCACCTTTACTATGTAAAAAAACTTGCTCTATTAGCTCTACAGCAGTCCCAGCTGTCCCTCACTGATGACAGCCGTTTCCCCCTCAAACTATCCATCTGTGCCAGTTTGTTTAACAGCTCAGTTAGGGCTCTTACTTACTGGCGTTCTGACCTGCGCTCCCCTGCGTTCCGTTTTTTGGCATTCAGCCGCAGGGGAGCGCAGGAAAAGATGCATGTCATTATTTCAAATGGGGCTGTACTCACTCAGGCGCGTGTAGGCGCCGAACGCAGGAAAAATGCAGCATGTTGCGTCTCAACCTGCGTTCGTCGCCTACAAGCGCCTGAGTGAGTACAGCCCCATTTGAAATAATGACATGCGTCTATTCCTGCGCTTCCCTGCGGCTGAACGCCAAAAAACGGAACGCAGAGGAGCGCAGGTCAGAACGCCAGTGAGTAAGAGCCCTTATGGTTGAACCATATAAAAACCGCTTGGGAGTTAGCTAAGGAGGTCTTGTGATCTATTCTAATCTAAGGCAAACTCTACCAATTTATTTTTGTACAAGGAAAGGAAATATGATTCTAAGCAACTTTACACATTTTGATTTAGTTGTATAATTTGTATTTTAAATGCAAGTGAAACTTATCTACTTGTGCAGAGAACAAAGTGCAGAAACAGATAAATTACTTTCAGTTGCAAATAAAATACTTTATATTTATCTCCTGCGAGATTAGATAACTAACATGTACTGTATGCACACACGCCTTATTCATTACTAACATTCATTAATCTCAGATTCATTAATCTCCTTCAGCGGTAAACAGATATAGGCAGCCGTGTCGTTACTGGAGAAATGAAACTAACACATAGAACTCCTCCCTGAAACTAAATTAACCTTTAAGGGAGAAGATAAATCCAGAAATCCCAGCTCTGTGGGTCAGAGCTCCTTTACTACAGCATAAAAACTCCACTCAAAAGTGCTGAGATTTGTGATAATATATAGGTTCTATCTAAATAAATAGTGCTGACCCCGTAACACACAGATAGAGTAAGAGTTTTAGCCCAATCCTATGCCCCTGTGTCTCATGTATGTCTTCAGCTGCCAGCTTGTGGATTTATTACAGTAATTGTCCCGTTCACTTGGCCTGAAAAATTTGCGAAACGTGAAAAATTTGCGAAACTCATTGAAGTTAATGGGCGGCAAAATTATTTTTATGCGCAACAATTTTTATATGAGTGACAATTTTTATATGGGCGACTATTTTGTCCAAATGCATTAAAGTCAATGGGGGAAATTCACTAAAGGGCGAAGTGACTAACGTTAGCAAAAATTCGCCAGTGTGACGTCATTTCGGGACTTCGCCGATTTACTAACGGGCTCAGGCGTGAATTCGCTAGCGAAGGAGATAGACTGTAGCACTACTTCGCACTCTAACGCCAGGCAAATTTTTGCTCTGGCGAATGGACATAACTACGCAAATTCACTAAGATGCGTATTTTAATGATCGTTAGCTCTTGCGCCAGACTTGCCTTCGCCACCACAGACCAGGCGAAGTGCAATTCAGAAAGAAAGAGGCTGCTCTGATGTTATTCTGCTTAGGAAAAATTTGAGAAGGTTTTCTGTTTTTTTTCCCTAAGCAACAGAAGAACATCAGAGCAGCCTCTTTCTTTCTCCTGACAACTTCCTTGACTACTTGGTGGTCAGACTGGTCAGGAACTGACCAGCAGGTGGTGCTGTTGTAACAAAATTCATTCATATTAACAGTACGTGTATCTCTTAATATCTTGGGATAAAAAAAATAATGTAAATTATAAAAGCTCTTAGAATAGCACTCTCGTCAATTTTAAAAGTTTACTTATCCTTGAAACATAAATTTAGGATCTCCATTCATACTTTGGTTGCAAACCCATTTATGGAGCTTAGATTTAATATAAGGAATCAAATCCATCTTTCCTTGTCCTAAATTAAAGGGATACTGTCATGGGAAAAAAAAATTTTTCCAAAATGAATCAGTTAATAGTGCTGCTCCAGCAAAATTCTGCACTGAAATCCATTTCTCAAAAGAGCAAACTGATTTTTTTATATTCAATTTTGAAATTTGACATGGGGTTAGACATTTTGTCATTTTCCCAGCTGCCCCTGGTCATGTGACTTGTGCCTGCACTTTAGGAGTGAAATGCTTTCTGGCAGGCTGCTGTTTTTCCTTCTCAATGTAACTGAATGTGTCTCAGTGAGACATGGGTTTTTACTATTGAGTGTTGTTCTTAGATCTACCAGGCAGCTGTTATCTTGTGTTAGGGAGCTGCTATCTGGTTACCTTCCCATTGTTCTTTTGTTTGGTTGCTGGGGGGAAAAAGGGAGGGGGTGATATCACTCCAACTTGCAGTACGGCAGTAAAGATTGATTGAAGTTTATCAGAGCACAAGTCACATGACTTGGGGCAGTTGGGAAATTGACAAAATGTCTAGCCCCATATCAGATTTCAAAATTGAATATAAAAAAATCTGTTTGCTCTTTTGAGAAATGAATTTCAGTGCAGAATTCTGCTGGATCAGCACTATTAACTGATTTATTTTGAAAAAAATGTTTTTTCCCATGACAGTGTCCCTTTAAAGATAAAAATAAAATCAATCAGTAACAGGAAGGTGGACTATCAATACCAAAGAAACAGAAAGCCAAATTCTCACCCTCACTACAGGACTGGATAAACTCACGTTAGAAAGTTCAGTTAGTATGTAAAATAAGAGCCAATAAACATAGCATACATGGGAATTTCTATGTTATTTGGAACTTCTGAACACTTCAAAAAAATTCTTTAAAAAATCAGAACGCACTCATTTTCCAGTGACATCTACAGTTCTGTTATTAGAATGAATACAACAAGCGCTAAACAAATGAGTCAAAATCGTGTGCAGGTTCATTTGTATTGAATCCAGTGTAAAAATAACCATGACATTTACTTACAAAAATTCTGTCACATGAGAATGACCCTATCCCTTCCTTGTTTGTGTTCTCTTTTCCCTTTTGTTATCCACCTGTCTCTGTGCCTTACAAATAAGAACAAGTCTCATTTCGATTTCGCAATGTGATACTCTTTCTTAGGGCTCTTACACACGGCAAATTTGTTCGCACAGAGGCATCCATTTTCGCATTGCGAATATTTTTTCCGTTTCTGACTTTTATTACATTCCCCCCTATTTCTGCTAGAAAATCATGTAAACATTAAATAAACCCAATAGGCTGGTTTTGCTTCCAATAAGGATTAATTATATCTTAGTTGGGATCAAGTACAAGGTACTGTTTTATTATTACACAGAAAAGGGAAATCATCTTTTAAAAATGTGAATTATTTGATTATAATAGAGTCTATGGTACACAGCCTTTCCGTAATTTGGAACTTTCCGGATAACGGGTTTCTGGATCCCATACTTGTGTTTGGGTATCTAAAATTTACATTTACTGTAAATTTCACATTTCATAATGAAATTAAATCAAAGGCTTAGCACCGATTTGGAAACGAAAAATTCTCCAGACACTCAACAGCAAGTGAAGCGGGGCGGACCCCTGCGTGTTTATTCAAGTCTTGTGATATAACGTTTCAGGGGCAGAGCCGTTCCTCAGACATGCAAAATAGCGTGCACTCACAACATAAATACCCTCATAACTACATACACTTATCACCTGATGGCAATTCAAATTCCCAGTACAAAACCCAACACATTTGTCAAAGACATTGCTTTACTAATAACCCTTTGTATACTATACCATATAAACCCACATTGTACATAAAAGTCGTTAAAAAACCTTGTGAATAAAAACATTTTTGAAAAAAAAATTTTGGGTGGGGAAAATGTGAATAAAAAATCCTGTGATCCAAAAAAATCTGAAAATGTCCAGTGTTTTTCTTCTTGTCCTTTAATGCTTAAATCAACCTATTAATGCAAGATACATATTACCTGAAAACCAGTGATAATAAATTTAAAAACGTTTACACATATCAAAACGAGTACAAAATTTACAAGCAGCAAAAACTACTAAAGAAAAAAAGACTACTTTACCCTAGGTGAAAGCTTTCCCTGGTCTTAATCACGTTCACTGAAACAATCTAGAGGGGATAAAAGACACATTGTAACTACAAAGAATTAAGCATAGCAACAAAAATTGACACAAGCTGACATTACAGGTAACAATTCAAATTGAATTCCTCATTGAGTGTCTGGAGAGATTTTCGTTTCTATGTATATTGGAGAGGCGCCGACCTCTTTTCCGGACACAACGCTATCTGACTGGAGAGGCTGGGGACACAGGAATCCTTTCTGTGATTTAGCACCGATTTGGAACATAAACTTCAATATAAATTATCAGTTGCTGGCAATTGTTTATTAATGTCCCTGCAAACTTTAAGGTATGGCTGGATGGCACAACAATTCAATAGATCTGCATGTGGGGAAACATCGTATCCTTTTTTGGACACGTGTATCTACAAAGCAGTTCCCTATTGTCTCATATGGAGATATGAAAGTATATACTGTAAGTCTTTATAAATGTCATGGTAAAGCAATGGTCTCAGCCTGTAAGAAAATAAATACTAACAATTACATCTTTATATTTTAAAGTAGGGAGCTATATTTTTTTTATGATGCAGAGGTTCCAATACTGAGATTTCTAAGCACATAAGTAACGAAATTATAAAGGAAAGATTTTACATGTTATTCATGACCCCTGTGCATTCAACTCTGGTTCAGTTGAAGCTGAGGACATTAAAGTGTTAACTAAATAAACAATCCAAACAATCCTGGAGTGAGCCTCTATTAGTATTATTAATATATTTACTGTATATATATATATATATATATATATATATATATATATATATATATATATATATATATATATATATATATATATATATATATATATATATATATATATATATATATATATATATATATATAGAAAAAGACGGTAGCGCACTCCAGGGACTTGAATAAAAATATGTAGTTTATTTAAACATGGTACAAAATCGACGTTTCGGCTCCCCTCTAGAGCCTTTCTCAAGACTCTAGAGGGGAGCCGAAACGTCGATTTTGTACCATGTTTAAATAAACTACATATTTTTATTCAAGCCCCTGGAGTGCGCTACCGTCTTTTTCTATATTTACCTGAATCCCAGGAGCGGCACCCGGGCGGACCAACGAAGGGTTAACGAAGTGAGTGCGGATCTGTTTGGCTGATATACACATATATATACCAACATTTTGTTAAGAGTCCGCACTCTGCTTTAGTGATCTATGGGGTGCGCAGTCAATATTTGGACATTTACTTCAATTAGGAATAATGCATCCCTGGACCAGCAGTTCCTTTTGGGAAACTGTAGATTTTTATTAAAATATATTAGTGTTCCAATGTTTCGGACACTAATATGTGTATTGAAATAAAAATCTACAGTTTCCCAAAGGGAACTGCTGGTCCAATGCGGGCCGAAACGTTGGACGCACGATGATATGTGAATAAAAGCACGATTATTTATCAGAACTGGAGTTCTGCTCCATCCTTTGATGATTTTATATATATTTATATATATATATATATATATATATATATATATATATATATATATATATATATATATATCATCATCATCATCATCATTTATTCATATAGCGCCGACAAGATATGCAGTATGGACCGAAACGTTGGATGAATAAACCTTATTTCTTTTTTGACACCTTTTGCCTGTTTTTTTGTTTAAAATCCTGTGCGTGCCATCATTTCACACTATATATATGTATATATATATATATATATATATACACACCCGCATAGAGAGAGAGAGGGGTTAATGCATTTTTTTTTTTTTGGATTTCACTGTAGTCACACAGGAAGGTGTCTTTCCCACAAACACAGAGGTGACAATGGAAAAAAAAATCCTTTTCATAAGAAATGACACATGAGACCTGACCATATCCGTTACAGGTATGTAATCCAATACCAACGTGCGTGCTTTGGCCGGCTGTTTCACTCCCCTTAGTAAGATGCAAAGTCTCCGACTAGGGTCCGGTATAGATACGTGTTAACCGATGAAACGGAACTCAAGGATTCAGCTAAAGAAAAATGTCAGTGAAAAAAAAAAGTGAATTAATATTAGCATTTGCATGTTCAGTGATATGACAGTTAAAAAAAGGATAAATAATGAAATAATACTTTAATAATTACAGTTAATAAGTAAATAGATAATATTGTGAAACAATCGCTACATCTTTTCATTAGCTTTCCAAGTACGTGTCCTGACTGTTTTACAGCTCATTATCTTCTTTGTTCCTCGTTAAGCCCAGTGTGGCCCCTGAAGGTAGAACTAGGCTAGTGGGAGGGCCACATCTTGAAGGAGCACTAAATTGAAATCTACCTGATGCCTGACTTAGTGGCAACAATGTAAATAATATTTGCATTTGATATAAGCAGTGATCAGCTAGGGCCACCTTAATGAATGAGCAAAAGGGGCATTTGACCAGGCCCCGAACGCAGAACACAGTCTTGATTGTGGTGCAGCCTAGTTAGAATAAGAGCAAATGCTTCCCTAAACATTTGGGAAATAGAAGTAACAGTTACCTATGTAGATTTTGGCTATAGTGCACCAGGGGCGCTTCGCCAATGAGGCAAGTTTAGGCTGTCATCTCAGGCGGCAGCGCCCCACTAGGTACCAGGGGCAGCAAAAATGTTGCTCCTGGTACTTTAAGAGCGAATTTCCGGGGGAGGGGGAAAATCGCCACTGTAGTGCGTGCGCACACACGCACGCACACACACACACGCAGCCAGAGATTATTAATTGCTTCCCATAGATGATATTTTTTCCTGTTCATATGTTTTCCATCTTGGTAGCTCAAACCTGCTGATATAGAGCAATAGATCATCCACGTTCTTAAAAATTCTCAAGTTGCTTTGCTATTAAAGTGTATGAGAATCCAGGGCCAGATTTGCCCTGAGGGTGCCCGGAGGCTGGTGTCCTCCTTCGCCCCCTCCCTCTGTAAACATAGCGTGCATGCGCATCCTGTTCGCTTGGTTTCGGAGCACTAGCCGTTCGGCGCTAGTGCTCCGGCAAGAAAACTGCTTGTGCGACTGGGCGACGTGCTGCCCCTTAAAGGAACAGTTCAGTGTAAAAATAAAAACTGGGTAAATAAATAGGCTGTGCAAAATAAATAATGTTTCTTATTTAGTTAGTTAGGCAAAAATGTAATGTATAAAGGCTGGAGTCACTGGATGTCTAACATAATAGCCAGAACACTACTTCCTGCTTTTCAGCTCTCTAACTCTGAGTTAGTCAGTGACTATAAGGGGGGCCACATGGGACATAACTGTTCAGTGAGTTTACAATTGATCCTCAGCATTCAGCTCAGATTCAAAAGCAACAGTTAAGACCCATGTGGCCCTCCTCAATTCACTGATTGGTTACTGACTGGTAATCAGTGGAAACCAAGAGAGCTGAAAACCAGGAAGTATTTTTCTTGCTATTATGTTACATATCCAGTCACTCCAGCCTTTATACATTACATTTAAATCTAAATAACTATATTAGAATTTTTTTTTTATTTTGCACAGTCTATGGGGCCGATTCACTAACTTCGAGTGAAGGATTCGAAGGTAAAAAGCTTCGAATTTCAAAGTGTTTTTTGGGCTACTTCGACCATCGAATGGGCTACTTCGACCTTCGACTACGACTCCGACTTCGAATCGAAGGATTCGAAGTAAAAATCGTTCGACTATTCGACCATTCGATAGTCGAAGTACTGTCTCTTTAAAAAAAACATCGACCCCCCTAGTTCGGCAGCTAAAAGCTACCGAAGTCAATGTTAGCCTATGGGGAAGGTCCCCATAGGCTTTCCTAAGTTTTTTTGATCAAAGGATATTCCTTCGATCGTTGGATTTAAATCCTTCGAATCGTTCGATTCGAAGGATTTAATCGTTCGATCGAAGTAATAATCCTTCGATCGTTCGATCGTACTATCTGCGCTAAATCCTTCGACTTCGATATTCGAAGTCGAAGGATTTTAGTTCCTAGTCGAATATCGAGGGTTAATTAACCCTCGATATTCGACCCTTGATGAATCGGCCCCTATGTATTTACCCAGTTTTTATTTTTATACTGAACAATTCCTTTAATTGATGCCGCCCTAGGCCCGGGCCTGTGCGGCCTTGCTGCAAATCCGGGCCTGTGAGAACGTTGTCCCTTGCAAGAAAAATAATACATTCCAGAGAATGAAAAGAATAGAGAAACTTGCCCTTGAGGCATTTCCCATGTGAATGATTAAACTAGTAAAATCTAAAAGAAAGTTTCTATATCTCCTGCTGAGTGCTGCATTTAACTCTTGAGACTCTTCGAAGCAAACTTATCATCATGTATTACTCTAATACAAACAAGTTCCTTGGGGGTTGATATCACTGAATTACTAGTCATAATATCATTCTTTGGTAGAGCTTTAGCTCTCTTACACTGCTACAGATTGTCAGACTAGCAGCCCTTAAACCCAGGACCGCCATCAGAAATCGCAGGGCCCCATACAAGAAAATTTCCTGTGCTCCACCCACCTGCAAGCCCCACCTACAGGTCTGCCCTCCCCACCCCACAGTTCCACCCCCCATCACACAGTAAAAAAACAAAAAAAATATTGCTGGCTAGGGTTCCCACTTGTTAATAAAAAATAAAAAGATATTGGTGGTCAGGGCCCCCCATAAAAAACATTTGTGGCCAGGGCTCCCCCATTAAAAAAAATTGGTGGCTAGGACCCCACATGAGAAAACAAATTGGTGGCCAGCCCCCCCCCCCCCCCCACATTATGAGAAAATTGGTGGCCAGAGCCTTCCAGAAGTCAGCAGCTCTCAGAAAGTTGGGGGGCCCGGCTAATCAAGTAAGTGTGGCTGTGGCCAGGCCCCCCTTACCCTCGGGCCCCTACAACTCTCCCCCCTGTCCCCCCCTGATGGCTGCCCTGCTTATACCAGATGACGCTATTTTATTGCTTGGCTTAAACATCACTGTTCCATTCTCTCTTTCCATATCACCTCTTCACTGCGAGAGGGATGAGACTGACATTGTTCATTGAGGTCCTACTTTGTTTAGTGATGTTTGTGTTTGGGGTACACAGGACTCCTAGAACCTAGTTCAATATTGTTCATATTCAGTGCAGTCACCAGGGTTTTCTAACATTAATCTGTGTGTGTGTCTGGAACCCTAGAAAGTCTATACACGGATTTTCCTCGTGTGTTCTATAATGTTATAGTGATTTCTACAAAGTGCTATCTCCAAAAAATAAAATTATAATTAAGTCAAACAAGGTGCTTGTAGTGCTTTCTTCAAAAGGTAAAATGAATTAAAGTAAGGTGCAAAAGGACTCCTAGAAACGAATGCAATATTGTTAATATTCAGTGCAGTCACCTGGGTGTTGCAACAATAATCTGTGTGTGTCTTGAACCAGAGAAAATCTGCACACCGATTTTTCTTGTGTGATCTAAAGTGCTATAGTAATTTCTACAAAGTGCTATCTCAAAAAATGTAATTATAATTAAGTACAACATTAATTATAATTAAATGAACCTAAGGTGCAAAAGTTGTAGCAGTGAGTGGATACACAGGAGAGGGAGACAGCTGAACCCATCTTATTGTATTGTAAAGGTTCACCTCCATGATCTGCTCCATAGGACTGGAGAAAGTGCTTGTCTGATATACGCTCAGAAGTGTGACTTATGTAAGTGCAATACGTTTTAAAACCTTTTTAAGAATAAAGGCAAATTACACTGTGGGCGCTGTCCCTGCTTTGTAATGTCTTTGCAGAAAAAGGAATACCCTGGAGTTGATATTGATATGCTGTTGAAAATCAGGAATCTTGTAAATTATGGTGAAAGCCACATGCTGAGTTTTACTGATTGAAAAAACACCAGAAAGCACCAATAAGCACCTTGTTTGAGTTAATTATAGTTTTATTTTTGGAGATAGAACTTTATAGAAATTACTATAGCACTTTTAAACACACAAGAAAAATCTGTGCATAGACTTTCTATGGTTCAAGACACACACAGATTAGTGTTGTAACACCCTGGTGACTGCACTGAATATTAACAATATTGCTCTTGGTTCTGTTATTTGTTTTTTCCAAAGCCTGTGGCTCTGAGATATAATTGAAATCTTGATTTAGTGATCCAGTGGAGGAACTGTGAAAAAGATCAGCAAAGGAAAACATTTACTTTTCCTTTAATCTTGCAAATTGTGTTTGTTTTTGCAATTTTATCTCTGTTATACTCTTCCAGTGAAGCGGTAACAGTAACTTTTTAGCTGAACCCCCAAACTACATTTTTAGAATTGTGACAAACCGTTTTTTTTTTTTTTTTCTCTCTCTTCTTCGGCATAATATTTGCTGTCTATTGATTTTATTTGTTTAATGTGAAAATCAAATAAAATATTTCAACACAAAAAAAAAAAGAATTGTGACCAATGTTGGGGTACAATAACTGATCCGCACTATTTATACCAGAAGTGTGAGTGTGTAGCTTTTCTAAATGAGTGTTAACATGTTAGATTTTTTTTAAATTGATACCCACAAATCTACCAGAAAAACTTTCTGACCACATGTGTAGTTAGCTAATGCTGATGCTTGGAGATAAAAGGCCGGAAACGTCCCTCTTGTACCAGATAGGACCAGATATATCTTATAGAGATAAAATCTTATACTATGTGATGTGTGTCTGCTTTGGTTAACGCCTTCCTCTCACAAATGTCAAATGGTGCACTATGGTTTGGTACGAACGTAAATATATATATATATATATATATATATATATATCAGTACAGCTATGGAAACCCTTTATACAGAAAGGTCTGAATTAAGAGAAGGGCATCTCCCATAGACGCCATTATAATCAAATAAGTCACATCTAAAAAAAAAAAAACAAATGTAAATAATAAAACCTTGTACCTTGTAATTAATTCCCATATAATTAATCCTTAATATTGGAGGCAAAACAATGCTATTGTTTTCTTTTTAATGTTTAAATTATTTTTAAGTAGACTTAAGGTAGGGAGATCTGAATTTCAGAAATATCTGTTATCCAAAAAACAGCCGGTCACGAGCAATCAGGATAACAGGTCCCATAGCTGTACCAGGTTTCCCAATCATTGATTTCTTTTTTCCTTTGGCTTGCTAATATTATTATATCATCCAACATCAGAAAGACAGATGCAAGGACACCGACAGGTGAAATATCTTTCCCTTTAGCATAAAATACCACTGGTATAGAGCATATTAGTTCTGCAGCCCTGTACCAGCTGAGTATTTAATAATACAGAATCTGACATAACACACAAAGGGCAGCCCAAGGGACCCAGTACATCAGTAAAGGTATTGGTATTGAGTGATGGTCTTTAAATGGAGAAATACAATAAATAAATACAATAAATATACAAATAAACATCCAAAGAATTAAACACTAAAATTCAATTGAACGCTATACAGGTATGGGATCCATTATCTGGCAACCTATTATCCAGAAAGCTCTGAATTGTGGGAAAGCCCTCTCCCATTTACTCCATTTTATCCAAATATCTAAATAAGTGATTCACTTTTTTTTTTGTAATAATAAAACAGTAGCTTGTACTTGATCCCAACTAAGATATAATTAATCCTTATTGGAAGCAAAACCAGCCTATTGGGTTTATTTCATGTTTACATGATTTTCTAGTAGACGTAAGGTATGAAGATTCAATTTACACAAAGATCCGTTATCCGGAAAACCCCCGGTTCCGCACATTCTGTTTAACAGGTCCCGTACCTGTGCTGGATCTGGAATGTTCTATAATTTTATGATACTATAGGAGTGGGGCTTTTCAGAAAGTTAACAGGGTTGCCTAAATATAATTTCCAAATTCCAACACTTTCTCAATGTTTCCATTTTCCGATGTTCCAGTATATAAGCTGCAGTATGCAGTGCTATGTCCTCCCCTGTTTCTGTAGGAGCAGCATAAGCTTAACCCTTCCAGCACTTTCCCCTTGTCAACGTCCATATTTATTAGGCACTCGGAATGGATGGCAATTGTCAACGTACTGCAACTTGGAATTTGTCTAACACAGTCTGGGTTAAAAGCCGAAACATTGATCGTGCCAATAAAGTGAGTATTTATGTATTTATTCTACAATCCAGTGAGTGTTGGTATCTTCTTGAATATATATATATATATATATATATATATATATATATAGATATATATATATATATATATATATATATATATATATATATATATATATATATACACACACAGTAATTTCTTTTATTTGTTTATTAACATCAGTTACTCTAACTGAGCCTGTTGAGTGTGGTATTTATTTTGCTATATATACTGTATATGTATATATATATATATATATATATATATATATATATATATATATATATATATATATATATATATATATATATATATATATATATATATATATATATATATATATATATATATATATATACAAACAAAGTCCTGATCTGGTACACTCAAAAACAAAAAAACATAAGAAAAAATGCCTGGTGCTGGTAAAACTGTTATGGCATATTATGCTATGGTGCATGTAAGTCTGGTGCAACTGTGTTTCATTCATCAAAATGGATACAACTATGTATGCGCTTCGCTGTTAATTGGATGCAGTTGCATGGAATATTTTCATAGACTGCCTGGAGTGATGGTAGCGCCAGGATTTGCACAGTGTTGTGCATCAAAAGACACAGCAGTGCTCAATTCGTAATGGAAGACGGGATGGACTGATCACTTCTGAGCGCAACTATGTGGAAATGCGAAGAGCTCATGCTTATGTAAGGAGCTAAGGAGAATCCTGGGCACAGCTAAGCATTCCACCCATCTGCAACCCATGGAAGATGTAAATCCTGCAATGCTACTTTTTACCATCCACTTTAAATTGGGCTACACAATACATGACATGAGTGATACTCAGAGTTCCCTGTATAACTCAGCCTGCAGCCTTGTGCCTTTATATGGTCACAGAACCCCTCAGTGACTTCTAATATCCTTATCATTTACAGTAGGAGGTACATTATCCCTTATAATACATAAGTGATACTCAGAGTTCCCTGTATAACTCAGCCTGCAGCCTTGTGCCTTTATATGGTCACAGAACCCCTCAGTGACTTCCAATATCCTTATCATTTATAGTAGGGGGTACATTACATTACAGAACCAGTAGTACAGACCTGGCCAGATAGGCAGACCTGTACCCCACACTGGCTGGTAAACCATCATTATTGCAGGTAAGTAAAAACCACATAACTAAACTCAGCACCCTTGAACAACCCCCTGTGTATATGGTTTTACCTATTAAATTGATCTGATCAATAGTTTTCTGATGCAATGAAAGGGCACAATAACATTAGTCTGATTATTTGTACATACCTCCCAACACTTGAAAAATAGAAAGATGGACAAAAAGATCTGCAGTGCGTTGTTGACTACACCCATTTTGTGGCCACACTACTTAAATACCACACTCATTTTACAAAATTTGTCAGGTTATGGAAAGTCTGAACACATTTCTTGGGGTTTTAGGGTCAGGTTTTACTTATTATTACAGTTTTTCTAATGAAGGTGAAATTACCCTTTAAGCTGCAAGAGACTTACTTATCTTAAAGGGGTTGTTCACCTTTAATGAACTGTTAGTATGATGTAGAGAGTGATATTCTGAGACAATTTGCAATGGGTTTTCATTTTTTTTTATTTGTGGTTATTGAGTTATTTAGCTTTTTATTTTGCAGCCCTCCAGTTTGCAGTTTCAGCAGTCTTGTTGCTATGGTCCAAATTCCCCTAGCAACCATGCACTGATTTGAATAAGAGACTGGAATATGACTAGGAGAGGCCTGAATAGAAAGATGAGTAATAAAAAGTAGCAATAACAATATAAATAAAATTTGTAGCCTTACAGAGTATTTTTTTTTTTAGCTGGGATCAGTGACCCCCCCATTTGAAAGCTGGAAAGAGTCAGAAGAAGTCAAATAATCCAAACACTATAAAAATTGCATAATGAAGACCAATTAAAAAGTTGCTTAGAATTAGCCATTCTATGGGGGTGTGGCTTGACGCTGAGCTGAATGCACGCATAAGCAGAGAGCTCTGTGCTACCTGACCTGAACCGGCGACCCCGGATTGTGCAGCACGATGGGGAAAATGCACTAAACAAAGTCCGATAAGTACAAAACTCCTGGGCGCAGATTGCAGCCCTCAAACAGCGAAATTGCTCCATTAGTCCTAAATAAAAACAACGCTGTGTGCTGAAATCCAAGTTGGTGGCAGCACGAGAGGAGAAGGGGAGGAAGCTGATTCCAATAGAGAGTAGTCTGAGGCAGAGAGCGATATGGAAGATGAGGTAGATATAAACTCATACATTGCCAAATTGCCTTCTAAAAATGATATTAAGGAAATATTGCAGGAAGAGAATGAGACCTCTACTGAATTTATACTTTCCTACTAATTACACCCAAAGGGACCGAGGATTGACAAAGAACTTCTGTTTAATGGTTAATTTACCAACTTACCAGAGAAGTACAGTGGACATAATTTATGACTATGGACTTTAATTTGTTTAGCGATATCAGCTCAGGACTTTACCCTGAGAAGTCTATTGCGGCATATGTTAACCCTTTATACTTCCCCTTTCACCTCAAACCCCAACCCCAGGTTTCTCACATCCACTCTGCAAGTAAACAACAAATATGTGAAACTTCATGAACGTTGGCATTTTCCCCATGGGGTGTCTAAAACATCAGATATGGAAGAGAATATATTTTCATTAAATGTAAAAGGATTAAATGAGCCAGTTAAAAGGTCACACATGCTCCAACAATGCAGAAAGCATAAAGCCTTGATTGTAATGATCCATTTTAAAGTTAATCATATGAAATTGCATCATTACCCCTAAATATATATGAGTAATAATCAAGAAATCCCTGGGAGTAATGATCCTTATTCACATGGCAGGATACAAGCCATTAAGATGGTCCTTATGCCTAAACTTTTATACTTCATCCAGGTGTTACCAATAGCAGTTCCTCACTCTTTTTTACATCTATCAAATCCCTGATATCAAGATTGATTTGGGGTAGGAAAAATCCAAGATTAAAGCACAATCTATTAATCGCACCAAAAGAACTGGGATTGCCAGATCCCTGCCTTTACTATGTTGCTACACATTAGTCCGTATCCTAGACTGGTCATCTGGAAAAAAGATTGGTGTGAACTAGAGCATCTAACAACACGATATCCCTTAGTCAATATCTTATGGACGGAGGGAGAATATATTCCTAAAGAAGCAACTCCCATTAGTAGGGGCTAGATTGAGGGTATAATATAATGAAACTTGGATTAACAAAGATTCCCTATAAATTACAACCGCTAATGTTTAACCCAGAATTCTCTCCAAGTATCTAAAAAGGGTCATTTACTAGATGGGAGAACTTGGGCACCAGAGAGACTAAAATAAAGAATCTTATCAAAAATGGAAAAATGATCCCCCTAGCAGAGATACAAAAAAGATGAGGACATCATCCCAGAGATGTATGGGGTTATAAGCAACTACATGTATATCCAGTCAAAAACCTCCGGAGACTTGTATACGCCTGAAACACGCTGGGAAAACACTAGTGTCTTCACTGACTGACATAAGTAAACCCCTATCATATAAATCATATAAATCATATAAACTCTTATTAGAAGCAATTGCTATAAGTCCTGAATCTCAACGCCTAGAATGGGCAAAAGAGATGAATATTGCCATAAATGACTCTATGGGGCAAATTTACTAAAGGGCGAAGTGGCTAACGTTAGCAAAAATTCGCCAGTGTGACATCATTTCGTTACTTTGCCGATTTACTAACGGGTGCTGGCGTAAATTCGCTAGCGAAGTAGACATGCTCTAGCCCTACTTCGCACCCTAACGCCAGGCGAAGTTGCGCTCTGGCGAAGGAACGTAACTACGCTAATTCACTAACTTGTGGATTTTACTGAACGTTACCTCTTGCACCAGACTTGCCTTTGCCACCTCAGACCAGGCGAAGTGCAATAGAGTAGGTAGGAGTTTCTTCAAAAATGGTCCAGTTTTTTACTGGGTGATAGGCTGAAAAAGATCCAAAATTTTTTTTGGGGTACCCTCCTTCCCCCTACATTTGGCACCTAAACTATACAGTGGACACGTGTGTAGGGCAATATAACACCTCTATTTTATTCTATTAAGGTTCCCTGAGCTTGTGTAGTGTAATGTAGTTGCTGCAACATATACGTCCATTGTATTTTAACTTCACGCCGTATGCAAATTAGGCATCGCTAGCGTAACTTTATTATCGCAAGTGCAACTTCACAACAATTCGGTAACCTGTGGCAACTTTGGATCTTTGTGAATTTGCGCAGCCCTGGCGAAACTACGCCTGGCGAAGTGTGACGAAGTGCGGCAAAGCCGTCGCTAGCGCATTTTCGGAGCTTAGTGAATTTGCCCCTATGTGGAGAGATATTCTCAAATCAATATATAAGACATCTAAAGCTGCTAAAACAAGGGAAGCAGTATACAAAGTGATCACACGATGGCACCATACAGCTATGAAATTGAAAAAAAACATACCCTAACAGTACAGGGATCTGTTGGAGATGTAACATGTTTGAGGGAAATCATACACGTGTGGATAACTTGTACGAATATACATTCATATTGGAAAGAGGTTCTTAAGACAAAAAATGATGTGACAGAATCTAACATTTGTACTGACAATCCTGAGTCTACTAAATATACATCACAATACTAATAAAGTAATAAAGGATCCACTTACCTTACATCTCCTGCAGTCAGCTAAAGCGTTAATCCTGATAATGTGGAAATCAGTAGAGGTCCCCACATTTAGGAGGTTATTTATCAAAGTCCGAATTCATCTCAATATTTCCTGAAAAAAAACTCAGACCAAATCCGCATGGGTTTTTTTGGCTTGTTTATTAACACTATATAAACACTTTCCCGAAAATTTTGTTTGTGGGAAAAAATCATGAAAAATTGGATTTCCGCGATTTCTTCTGATTTTTCACCCAAAAACTCAGAATTTCACCCGAAAACTCCAAAAACGTCGGGGTATTGCCAAAAACCCAGCGCACATCAAAAAATCATTGGGACTTCTCCCATTGACTTATATGCAACCTCGACAGGTCTGAGATGCCGGATTTTCAGATTTTGATTTTTCCATCCTCGGGGTTTAAAACATTTTGAAAAATTCGTTATTTTTTTAAAAGTCCGATTTTATATAAAAAAAAATCACTAATTTTTCATGATTTTTGCATTCGGAGTTTAGTAAATAACCCCCTTAGAAAATGGCTTGGGAAAGGTTGAAGAAGTGAGACAAATGGAAGAAATTACATACCTCATCCATAATCAAAGCAATAAATATTGGAAAATATGGCACCCCTGGGTGAAATTTTTGAGGTTGTTGAACTAACACACAGGTGAAGCCCTCTAACACCACTATAGCAAATACCGATAGAATAGAATAGATAGATAGTATAGATCAGTTGAGAATATATAGGATCTGATCTGTAGTATTGATGCAATTATTTGTATAGGTATTTGATCTGAGGAAGAACTTGTTGTTTTCTTGCTAAAATCATTTGAGATATGATATTTCAAAGTGGATATTTGTTACCCCCTCCTTTCCCTTCTTTCTTCTGTACTTCTGTACCCCCCCCCCCTTTTTTTTTGAAATCATAAATAAAGAATTGTTAAAAAGAAAAAAAGAATTAGCCATTCTATAACAGACTAAAAGTTATCCTAATGAAGAAGCATCCTCTTAAATAGTTACAATTGTATCTTTGCTTATCTTTAATTGTTACATATGTATCTAAGTGCAGCTATGGTTTACCATAGCCAGTTAAGGTTCACTTGGGCTATGGTAAACCATATGAAAAGTCTTTAGGTGTGGGTTCTCAGACCTTCTGTCCGAAATGTACCCAACTAGATGTGGACCTAGGTCACTACTTATGGTGTTGTCCAAAACTGTACAAGTTATGGTCACCCTTGGAAAAGTTTTTGATTCTAAAACTAAAGCTTAACATTAAACTTAACCCTAACTTTGCTCTCCTACATCTGGATTCCCCAGGGCTTGGACTGAAGGAGCAACCCAAATCCCAGAGAGACCCATTGTTAAGTCTACTTTTTCTGTTTTTTACATTGGCTGCCCGAGTCCATTCCTTCATTGGCTGACATTCCGAGTCTCCTAAACCAGCTCTGCTGGCAAGAAGCAATAAGGATTAAATCAGCAGAACCACATCCCAAACAGTCATTTACTGAAACTTGGTTATTAGTGATGGGAGAATTTGTCCCGTTTTGCGTCACCGTGAAATTCGGGAATTTTTCACGAAATTCACCAAACGGGTGAAAAATTTGCAAAATGCGAATTTTGACGCTGGCGTTGAAACTGTCACCAGCACCAATTTTGACGCCTGTGAATTGACGCCAGTGTCAAAATTTGTAAAATTTCTATCCCATTTCGCGAATTTCGCTGGAAATTCACGAATATCGTGGCGGAGCATCAATTGAATTGAATTTTCGCCTGGGAATTTTCTCTGCGATTTAACGAATTTATTTGCCGGTGGCGAAACGCGGAAATTTGCCACAAATTCGCCCATCACTATTAGTCATTATTCTGGGATCAAATTGACTCTAGCTTCAAAACACACACGATGCGCTTGTTACATTTATAAGCTAATCTTTGGGGGTTCAATGGATATGTTTAAATATTTTCTTTGTTTACAGCCCTTTACACTGGTACAATTTTGAAAATTAGTAACATTCGCTGAGCGCTGAGCTTCGCCAATCATATTTACTCTTCATTTACCTATTTTTGCTACAAGTTGTATAGGAATGCCTCGTTGTTCTGCTTCAATCTTTTGTTGCTTGTTCAACTTGGAAAACAATAAAAACATGGTATGTGGTATGTGATAAACAAAATATAACTGCCTGCAAAAAATGTTGACATACAAGTTGAGGAACATTTGAACAGTATTTTTTAGTTTAACTTGTAGTTAAGAGTTGTCACGTCACCTATTTGACCCTTCCAGTTGCGTCTCAGTTCTACCCACTGTCAGACAGTTCTTGAACATCTTGCTTGCTTTCAATTTAGGAGCATTGTTTGCAGGAGACGTTTAGTTTACCTAGGAAAATTAAATATAGTTTTTTCTTTTATCAAGACAACCAAAGCTGTGCTGCTTAAAAGTTCTCCTGTGCTCGTGAAAGCTGTAATGTCATTGGTCAGAAAGCTAGACAGGTTTGTACCCAGCATTGGCTGATAAAGTAATTATATTTGCAGAAAAAGACCACGTAAATAAAATCCCTGTGTATGTTGTTTCCCCTTTACAACAATGCACTGCTGATACTAGGAGATACTGACAGATCTTTGATTTTTGGGTAAATTTATATTTGAAATCAGGGGTCCCCAACTTTATTTACTAGTGAGCCACATTCAAATGTAAAAAGTTTGGGGGGCAGCAACACAAGCATGAAAAAGGTTCCTGGGTTGCCAAATAAGAGCTGTGATTGGCTATTTGATATCCCCTATATGGATTGTCAGCCTACAGGAGACTGTTTGGCAGTACACCTGGTTTTTATACAACCAAAACTTGCCTCCGAGCCTGGAATTCAAAAATTAAACACCTGCTTTGAGGCCACTGGGAGCAACATCCAAGGGGTCGGTGAGCAAAATTTTCCTCCTAAACCACTGGTTAGGGATCACTGCCCTAGATGCATCCTTGCCATATTACGTTGCAGGGTACTTACAATACCCTACGATTAGTGATGGCCAAATTTGCGCCATTTCGCCGAAAAATTTCGTGCAAAATGGCGCGAAAAATCCGTGAAACTGCGCCATCGTCTTGTTTTTGACGCCGGCAAATTTTTTATGGCGAATTTTCGCGGGCGTTTCGTGAATTTATTCGCTGGCGGCTAATCGAGCAAATTCGCAGCGAATTCGCGCCTGGTGAATAAATTCACCCATCACCACCTACGATACTACGGAATAGAAAAGACCAATCATATCATTCAGATTTATTTGACATGCTGCACAGGCTTCTCTTATAGAGGTCGTTCCATTTTTTTTTATAAATAACCTCCCATTTAAGTTCCCTTGTGAGTACATTCAAATTTATTAGAGTCAAAAAAAAATCACATCCATTCAAAATTCGACCTTTGTTAAATAACTTTTAACTTAAAGACAGGTTAATTGGTTCCTTATAAAATTGACCCCACTATGTGAGAATGTGATTGGAACTTTCGACTGTAAGCTCCACGGGGGAGGTAAAATGATGGAGAACCAGAAAGGCAAAAAGACAGGACTGGGCTGGACTTGTTCAGTTTTATGGACTGTAGCACTAAGGAATCAGTAAATACTAAGATTCAGTGCTACCAATCCCTATTTCTGTAGGGGAAATGAAAGCACACTGGACAGAGGATCCCTATGCACAGGCTTTTTCTTTCTGTTCTCTCTTCATACCCTGTTTCACTTTTTTGAGCTAGAGACAGTAAATGAAACAGAAATGAAGAAATACTTATAATGTAGCATATGCCTCAATGAGACATCGTTCATTTGTTATATTTATTTTTATAATGATGATGTTACGCTTACCAAATCATGTGAGAAGTTGCTGATTATTCTAAACATCCATTAAGCCGGACTGAACTGATTTATTTTTGCCTGATTACAAATTATCTAGTATCATTAACCCATGTTATTCTCAGTAACTGATATCTAGGAAATCACACACTCTTGTTTTTTTTTTTAGGTAGATTCTTAGACGATCGGCCATCCAACTTTCCAGGCCCATATTGCTTAGGAAGCATAGGGAGCTAGATACAAATGTGCAGTAACCCTAGATCCTCAAGCCTCCTAAGAAAATAAAATATAATACCCAAGACATTGGATCCAGAGGTTAACCTGGGTAAAATTTGGGAAATGGTAAGTACCTTTTAGTTTATTTTCCAACAAAAAAACACCACAAAAGTTTCAATGTTGCTGAAATAGTTTGATCCCCTTTACTTGTAGTAGATAACTAATGCCACTATTAGAGATGGCGCGAACTGTTCGCCGGCGAACTTGTTCGCGCGAACATCGGGTGTTCGCGCTCGCCGGAAGTTCGCGAACGTCGCGCGACGTTCGCCATTTTGGGTTCGCCATTGTTGGCGCTTTTTTTTGCCCTCTCACCCCAGACCAGCAGGTACATGGCAGCCAATCAGGAAGCTCTCCCCTGGACCACTCCCCTTCCCTATAAAAACCGAAGCCCTGCAGCGTTTTTTCACTCTGCCTGTGTGTGCTGAAGAGATAGTGTAGGGAGAGAGCTGCTGCCTGTTAGTGATTTCAGGGACAGTTGAAAGTTTGCTGGCTAGTAATCGTTTTGATACTGCTCTGTTATTGGAGGGACAGAAGTCTGCAGGGGTTTGAGGGACATTTAAGCTTAGGTAGCTTGCTGGCTAGTAATCTACCTTCTACTGCAGTGCTCTGTATGTAGCTGCAGTGGGCAGCTGTCCTGCTTCTGATCTCATCTGCTGACTGCTGCAATAACAGTAGTCCTTGTAAGGACTGCTTTTATTTATTTTTTTGTTGTTTACTACTACTACTACTACTACTATAAGAGCCCAGTGCTATTAGTCTAGCAGTGTTGGGGAGTGGGACTGGTGTGGTAATCTGCTTGCTCCTAGTAGTTCAGCAGCACCAACTTTAATTTTTTTTTTTTAATATTCATTTTTTTTTTTATTTTACTTTTTTTATTTTACTTACCGCTGTAGTAGTGTATAAGTTGACCTTTTAGGCATTATTTGCCCTGTAGGCATTTTTTTGCCCAGTGTGTTATTCAACCAACTGCCATCTAGCTGTGTGACCTTGTTCACATTCTGTCTAAATATCCATAATATTACCGTCTCCAGAAAAAACACCGGAGTGACTTTTTTCAAGCAGCCATAATATATTTTACGTAATCCGTATCCATCGCTGTAGTAGTGTATAAGTTGACCTTTTAGGCATTATTTGCCCTGTAGGCATTTTTTGCCCAGTTTTTTTGGCCGCAGCCACTGAAGCACAGAGGCCAGAAAAAATATGCCATATAAATGCTGAAAATAGTCATTTTTTGCCATACGTTGACTCAACGTATATGGCAAAAAATTACTATTTTCAGCATTTATATGGCATATTTTTTCTGGCAACTGTGCTTCAGTGGCTGCGACCAAAAAAACTGGGCAAACAATGCCTACAAGGTCAACGTATGGCAAAAAATGACTATTTTCAGCATTTATATGGCATATTTTTTCTGGCAACTGTGCTTCAGTGGCTGCAACCAAAAAAACTGGGCAAACAATGTCTACAAGGTCAACGTATGGCGAAAAATTACTATTTTCAGCATTTATATGGCATATTTTTTCTGGCAACTGTGCTTCAGTGGCTGCGTCCAAAAAAACTGGGCAACAATGCCTACAAGGTCAACGTATGGCAGTTGTTTAAAGAGAACAGTAGATTACTAGCCAGCAAAGCTACCTAAGCTAAAATGTCCCTCAAAATCCCTGCAGACTTCTGTCCCTCCAATACAGAGCAGTATCAAGCAGATTACTAGCCAGCAAACTTACTATCATCTGTCCCTGAAATCACTAACAGCTCTCCCCCTACACTATCTCTTCCAAGCACACACAGGCAGATTTTTCAGATACATTTTTGCCCTTGATCCCCCTCTGGCATGCCACTGTCCAGGTCGTTGCACCCTTTAAACAACTTTAAAAATCATTTTTTCTGGCAGAAATGTCTTTTTTAGATGTTAAAGTTCGCCTTCCCATTGAAGTCTATGGGGTTCGCGAACCGTTCGCGAACCGCTCGCATTTTTGCGCAAGTTCGCGAATATGTTCGCGAACTTTTTTTCCGACGTTCGCTACATCCCTAGCCACTATGAGGGTTTGGGCCCTATCACTAATTGTAGAAGGAAAGAAAAGGCTTGAGGTAAGAAATACGATCTCAGGTTGAAACCTGTATTTTTCCTTCAGGGAAGATCATATGACAGTACAGGTATAGGATCCCTTATTCAGAAACCCGATATCCAGAAAGCTCCGAATTACTCTCCCATAGACTCCATTTTATCCAAATAATCCAAATTTTTAAAAATGATTTCCTTTTTCTGTGTAATAATAAAACTGTAGCTTGTACTTGATCCTAACTAAGATATAATTAATCCTTATTGGAAGCAAAACCAGCCTATTGGGTTTATTTCATGTTTAAATGAATTTCTCGTAGACTTAAGGCATGAAGATTCAAATTACGGAAAGATCCGTTATCCGGAAAACCCCAGGTCCTAAGCATTCTGGATAACAGGTCCCATACCTGTATAAGATTATGTGTTTTTAATTGTTAAGAAAATGGCAAAACTCCAGCAGAAGCTTTTTACTATCTGTTTCAATGTTTATTGTTATATATAGTTAATTTGGGTTGAAAATACCAACTGCCCATCAAGGTCAGTCCCTTACAATCAAGTAGAAAAGTACAAGCATTATAATAAATAATATAAAAGTAACAAACATCGTAAGAAATACATATAAATATACAGAAATTAAGTGTCATGTGCTAAAAGACATATTAGGAAGGACATCCCTGCCCCACAGAGCTTATATACAGACACAAATCAGCAGTAAAAGTCTATAGAGTTTTCGGCATTGGCTATAAGTGTTAGGACTGTTCCAGACAAGATATGTTCTAGTGCTGCAAATGGTAGGATCTGACTTTCTTTGTGAAAAGACTGAGTAACCTACATAGGAAGTTTAAGAGGAGAGTTAGCATTGGGTGTGGATGGTGTGAAAAGATGGAGACGGTGAAGTGAAGAGATGTAGTGAGGAGCTGAGGAGTGAAGGGCTTTGTATGTCAGTAGAAGGATTTTATATGCTTTCCTTTGCTCAACAGGCAGTGATGATAGAAATTTTACGTGTAGTTGAACAGGTTCCCTCTTAGGAAAGAGCAGGAGTATTCTAGCAGCAGAATTATAAATACATTTTATTTGGTTATTACAAGCCCAACGCGTTTCATATCTCCTGATACTTCTTCATGGGCATCGATGCCCCTGAAGAAGTATCAGGAGATATGAAACGCGTTGGGCTTGTAATAACCAAATAAAATCTATTTATAATTTGTTCTCTAACCTCTGCTTGAATAAGTTCTTTCCCTAAAAATCCGGACCACCGAGTTGATAAGGCTGGGAGACACTTGAATCGCTAGACTAGCACGAACGCTAGCCTTCATGCAGAGACGCCGCCATTGTCTGATCCAATAGGAAGCATTACATTTCATCTGCCAGCAAAGGATCGCATCTCTGCACTACTTTGGATCGTTGACTACACGCCAGAATTGATAAACATACCGAGCTCTCCCTTCACTACCATTCGGTAAGTGCAAACAGCCCGCAGGGCCAACTCTGAAGTTCCGACGATATAACACCATTTGAAGCCTTCTTTGTTTTAGGATTACATCGAAGACGATAAACTCGTATTTAAACAATGAATATGTGAGTAGTTTCATATAAAATTTATAAGCCATCTGTTTCGGACGTACTACTCTATATATTGTCTTTTTATCTAGGTCTTTGGGAACTACCTTTTCTAGCAGAAATCAGCGCACCTAATCCCATATAATTCATATTGAATGAAGTGGACAGGTGGATCCACAAAAAACACCGGTGCAGCTAAGTTAAATAGATCCGTTGTCTGCGCAAAGCTCAACCCCACTAAGTATTAGCTTCTCCAATAGTGCCCATCAGCGACGGGCAAATTTGCATCTCGTTTTTCACGCCGGCGTCCATTTTTGACGCCAATGTCCTTTTTTTGGAAGCCAATGCACATTCGCTGGCGAAATTGCGCCAGCGTCAAAAAAACGGACCCGGCATCCATTTTTTTTGATGCCGCCGAATTTTTGTGCCCGTTTCGCAAATTGGCAGTGAATTCGCTCCTGGCGAATAAATTTGCCCATCACTAGTGCCCATATTCCCCCAGTGATCTCATGGCTTCAGGGTGCCCCGCTGATTGTAAAAAACAAACTCGAAAAAAAAAACGTTGCAGGTGAAAGAGCTGTGCATAGCCTAGCAACCAATAAAAAGCAGACTTTCACCTGTCAATCAAAACACGACCCGACCTAGAGCGGGTCGTGTTAACAGACGGAGAGAGAATGCAGAGAGTCAGTCATGAGAAAAAAAAAAGTATAACTAATAAACTAAACGTATCTCTTAATCAAACATATTTACAAAATGTACTATTTTCATGAGCTCTATCTTATATTAAAATGTTATTTTCGCAATAGATCCCCTTTAAGAAGCTTGATATAAATTTATGTAGGAGGGAATTTGTTTGCAGAAAGCATCAACTTTGCTCTTGAAAAAGCCCTGGGAGGTATGTACAAATGTGAACAATGTATTTGGTGAGGGATGAAGAAGGAAGCTTAAAATGGAAAAAATAAGCAGTGTGAATTTGATTTATTATGAGTGTGCTATAGTGATCTTGAGATTTGAGGCATGCCATGGGAAATTTACAAAGAGGAAATCAGTTTTTGTGTGGGATTTCATGCAAATGTGCTCAGAGGATCATGAGTATGAGTGCAGTAATTGTGTTTGAAGCTATAGCCAAGCGCAGGGATTGAGGTCACGGCTGCATTACGTTGCACAGGGGCATGGGCGTTGATTGTGGAAGACAGAATTGAATTTTAGGTAGTGACTATTGCATCAGGATCAGAGAAGCACAAACTGAAAGAATGAGATAGAGCAAATGTGCCAACAGTGCGATTGTTATGAATCATGATCTTTGACTTAGGGTTTGTAGTGGGGGGCAGGACCGCCATCAGAAATCACAGGGCCCCATACGACAACATGTCCTGGGCCCCCTGGGCTGCGCCCAATGCAAGCCCCACCTACAGGTCCTCCCTCCCCACCCCACAGGTCCGCCCCCCACCACACAGTAAAAAAACAAAAAAAATAAAAAGATATTGGTGGTCAGGGCCCCCCATAAAAAAACATTTGTAGCCAGGCCCCCCCCATTAAAAAATATTGGTGGCTAGGACCCCACATGAGAAAAAAAAAATTGGTGGCCAAAATTGGTGGCCAGGGCCCCCCCACATTATAAGAAAATTGGTGGCCAGGGCCCCTTAAGTGTCCATGCCTTCCCAAAGTCAGCAGCTCTCAGAAAGATGGGGGGCCCAGCTAATCAAGTAAGTGTCGCGTGGCTGGGCCCCCCTTACCCTCGGGGGCCCCTACAACTCTCCCCCCTGTCGGCTGCCCTGGTGGGGGGGGGCATTAAGTATAGGAGATAAAAAGATGAACCAAAAGATAAATGGATTACTGTTAAATGTGTGCTGAAAGGTTTAGTTGTTTGTGAAGACCAGATCAAGAAAGTGACCATCCTCTTGGGTGGCTGTATTTGTTGCTGGAGACAGAGCAAGGTCACGTCAGTTGGGCGCCCTAGGAAACCCAGCCAGCAACATTGCCCCATCCCTTGAGCTCACTGTTTAGTGCATTGACATCACACATGGGCGCACTCCATTGTTTTTCTGCGTTCCGCCCCAGGGGAGTGCAGGATGAAACACAGCCTATTTTGTCTTAGAGGTCTGTACTCACACAGGCACATCCAAGCGCCAAAAGTAGGTGGAACGCAGGTTGCGCTGGGGAATTAAAGTTGATATTTGTTAACTAGAGGTAGTTAACCAAACAAAATGATTCAGTTGTGTCACAGGATGAGAGAATTGCAAGAGTGAAGTCCCAGAGTTAGTCACTGAACTACAAAGTTTGTTTAGAGGAGTTTACGATGGGGAAAGCGACATGAGATATTTATTATGCTCCAAATATCCGAAATTCAAATAATTCAAAAAATAGTTTTCAGACTAAAAAAAAAAACTACACATTTTTCAGAATTTATTAAAGCCTAATGGTCTTAAAAGTCCGACTCTTGAGGTCCTGTATAAGTCAATGGGGAAGGTCGCAGTGTCTGCGCTGCTGTCAATACCAATATCCAATAATTTTGGGGATTTTGGACCAAAAACTCAGAATAATTTGTAGTATTTACTGAAAAGCTCTGAAGTTATCGCATTTTTGCCTGACCCAATTTTTTCAGACTTTTTTAATGATAACTAAGGTCCATTCGGGCAGTCAGAGTTTTTAAGTTAGCAATACTGCAATAATTCGGACCTTGATAAATAACCCCGTTAATGTATAAATGATTTTCTAGTAGACTTAAGGGATGAAGATACAAATTAAGAGCATTCTGGATAACAGATCCCATACATGTGTTTGGTGACAGAGGAATGGTGATTTCTCGTCCCCTTTAATATTCCTGTAGGCCAAGCTTGAAGAGAAAATAGAACTGGATCTGCTGAGCGTTTAATTGATGCAAAGCAAAAAACAGGTTTTGTACCCTTTGACACTGGTAAAGCTCATGATTATATGTAAATATCATTGGGCAACATCTAGTTCTAACTAAAACATTGAAGAGGTCATTAGTTTAGACTTCATGAGTGAAATGCAAACAGTAATATGACAAGCACATACTGAAACCTGCTCCGTGTGTGTTTACAGACACATGCTTTGCATTTTCCTTGCTACACCTGGAATCTAACAAGATCTAACAGGAACCTAAGGACTTTCATTTGCCAGAGGGAAAGTCATGAACAGTAGGACAGTGTATGTATATCTGAGCCCAAGTTCATTTTTGCATTTCTTTATCTAGTACAGGGCCGGAACTAGGGGTAGGCAGAGAAGGCATGTGCCTAGGGCGCAAAGCTGGGAGGGCGCCTACCCCATGTCCGGTCCTCTCACTCCCCGTCTTCCTGCAATCGATTGTTGCTTCTGCGCATGTGCGCTGGCGTTAACACACGCATGCGCGCCAGCATCAACTTGTGCATGCGCGCTTGCGTCAACTTGCGCATGCGCACAATCAGCGGCGCCGCGTCGGCCCAGGTTGCCTAGGGCGCCTGCTCAGTGTGGCCCGGCTCTGATCTAGTAAAGGCAATTCTTCAATCTACATCTGTATTAGCACTTTTAACCTGCAGGAAAAGCAATTTGTGACTATGGAAAAATGTGCTAAACGTTATTTTCACATTTAGAGCCCTATCTGAATGATTATGGCACTCAGCTAACAGGCCATGCATCACTTTGGCGTCATGTCTGGGCACTATAACACAACAGGATAGCGATAGGAGGTTAAAAGGAAGGAAAAACTGCCAGCTGAGTCAGTAAAGGCAGAAAACAAACAGAAAATCGCTATACACTGGCCTCCTAGTCAGGACCGCCATCAGAAATCACAGGGCCCCATACGACAAAATTTCCTGGGCCCCTTGGGCTGCACCCACCGCAAGCCCCACCTACAGGTCCGCCCTCCCCACCCCACAGGTCCGCCCCCCACCACACAGTAAAAAGAAACAAAAAAAAATATTGGTGGCTAGGGTTCCCACATGTTAATAAAAAATAATAAGATATTGGTGGTCAGGGCCCCCCATAAAAAAACATTTGTGGCCAGTCCCCCCCATTAAAAAATATTGGTGGCTAGGACCCCACATGAGAAAAAAAAATTGGTGGCCAGGGCCCCCACATTATAAGAAAATTGATGGCCAGGGCCCCTTAAACATCCATACCTTCCCAAAGTCAGCAGTTCTCAGAAAGAAGGGGGGCGGCCCGGCTAATCAAGTAAGTGTGGCGTGGCAGGGCCCCCCTACAACTCTCCCCCTGTCCCCCCCCCGATGGCTATATCTTTATTACACAAATACAAATGTATTTTCGCTGCAAATTTCCGAATTTATTTGGCGGCGAAACGCGCGAATTCGAGCCTGGCGAATAAATTCACCCATCACTAATGATGATTGAAAAATTCACGGAAAATTACAAAACCTCAAAAAAATCCGCAAAACACTTTGATGTTAATGGGCGCTTTTTTCACTGTGATACACACAATACAATTGAAGTCAATGGGTGTTTTTTTCTCACTCCAAATGCATTGAAGTACAGTGTACAGTAATTATATAGGAATCGGATCCAGCTGTCGTGCACGCCCATGGGGGAGGGGGGAATCTCAGGGGACAGGAATGCATGAGAGGCCCCCGGGGGACAGGGTGTGCCGGTGCACTTGAGTGGGTGATGAGGCAGTTGGTTTGATCTGTTGCAGTGCATGCTGGGCCCATCCAAAGATTATTTTGCAGGCAGGCCCGGATTTGCGGCAAGGCCGCATAGGCCCGGGCCTAGGGCGGCAAAAAAATAGGGGCAGCATGCCGCCCAGCCGCACTATGGGGACGCGTGCGTCCCCATTCAATTACAGCAGCTGCGCTGGCGAAAAAACGCTGGCGCGCTGGGAAGGGGAGGTGAGGTGGGCGCTAGGACCGCGCGGCCGCCTGGTCGTACCGCGCGGCCTAGGGGCGCCGCAAATTGAAATCCGGCGCTGTTTGCAGGGGGGCCAGTGCCAAATTGCTACGCCTCTGAGGCAGAAAGAGTGGCAGTTAGGCAAGAATTAGAAGATGATTCATTAATTCTAATGTAAGTTACAAATAAACAAATGTGTTTTACCTCTGAACAACTACACCGCGCCAAACAACTTTCCCGATTTGATCTCCCTAGTTTATAAAGGTATGAGATCCTTTATCCGGAGACCTTTTATCCAGAATGCTCCAAATTACAGAAAGACTGTCTCCCATAGACTCCATTTTATAGAAATGATTTCCTTTTTCTGTGTAATAATAAAACAGTAGCTTGTACTTGATCCCAACTAAGATAAAATTAATCCTTATTGGAAGCAAAACCAGCCTATTGGGTTTATTTAATGTTTACATGATTTTTTAGCAGACTTAAGGCATGAAGATCCAAATTATGGAAAGATCTGTTATCCAGAAAACCCCAGGTCCCAAGCATTCTGCATAACAGGTCCAATACCTGTACACATCCAATATAATAAAGTTCAAGTGTCTCTGCGTCCAGTCCTTGTGTCCGTGGGATTGCGCTACTGCGCATGTGCCCCACGGACCTCTAGCTTCCGCCTAGTCGCGATCTCAGTCTCGCGTGATGAGATTTGCGGCTTTGGGATTCTGTGTGGAGCTTTTTGGGAGGTGTGGGACTGCGGGCTGGGTTGGGAACAGGGCCGCCATCAGGGGGGGACAGGGGGGACAAGCGTACCGGGCCCGGGCATGAAGGGGGGCCCGGCAGCGCTGCATTTTTTTGAAGATCCGGGCCCCCCTTACGAGCGCCCGAGCCGTACGTCTTGCCTCTTCAGTGCCGAATGCGGAAGTGCCGAAAAGCCGAAGCCGATGCGACGAAAAGACCCGAAGTCACGGAAAAAGCCGAAGTCCCGAAGTCACGAAGCGCCGAAAAGACCCGAAGTCACGAAAACAGCCGAAGCCGAAGTCCTGAAGCGGTGAAAAGACCCGAAGTCACGAAAGGAGGCGAAGTTGAAGTACTGAAGCCATGAGTTCAATTCTACTGAACACCAGTTTGTGTTTTTTTTTTTTTAATCCCCTGGCCACCAATGTATTATTTTAATATTCTATAGGCCCCTGCCACCAATCTTTTTTTTAAAACTTTTGTTTTTGGGGCCCCAATTTTTTTTTTAACTCGTAAGGGGCCCCTTGCCACCATTGTTTTTTTTTGGGTTTTTTTTTTAAAAAAAAAATTAATTTTCTTTTTGGTGGCCCCAAATTTTTTTAACTTGTAAGGGGGCCCCTGCCACCATTTTTTTTTTTTTTCAAAAAATTTTTTTTCAAAAAAATTTTTTTTTCAAAAAAATTTTTTTTTGGGGCCCCAATTTGTTTTTAACTTATAAGGGGGCCCCTGCCGCCAATGTTTTTTTTTTTTTTTCAAAAAAAAATTAATTTTTTTTCAAATTTTTTTTTGGGGCCCCAATTTGTTTTTAACTTAGAAGGGGGCCCCTGCCACCAATGTTTGTTTATTTTTTAGTTTTTTTTACATTTTCTTTTGTTGGGGCCCCAAGTTTTTTTTAACAGGGGGCCCCTGCCACCAATGTTTTTTAAAAAAAAAAATTTTAATTTTTTTTTTTTTGGGGCCCCAATTTTTTTTATAAGGGGGCCCTGACCATCAATAGCTTTTTACAACTTGTGTGGGGGGGGGTTACTTTTTTAGCGCTGATGTCTGTGTGGTCTTTTAACTGCGATGTGGGCGGGATATGGGGCGGAGCTTGGTCGTCAGTGTGGGCGGGGCCCAGGGGGCCCCAAAAATTTTGTTGTACGGGGCCCCGTGATTTCTAATGGCGGCCCTGGTTGGGAAATACGGGACTGTTGGGCAGCATACACTTCCCTGTATTACCTGGACCCTCAGTGACCTGTAGACTCCTGCTGCCAAGCGCTGCCTTCCCCGGACTCTCTCCCTACTGAGCTCGCCCACCCGCTCCGCTATCCCCGGGCTCAATTGCCCTGTAATCAAACACTGCTCCAGTGTCCCCCCAAACCCCAGCATGCATAGCGGCACTGACATAAGCTCCGAGACGGGACACTTAATGGCGGCAGAGCTACAGCCCGGTTTTCGCGCCAGTTGCTGTGGTGTGTGGCGGCTCAATGTGCGCAGCTGCTTCTTAGCCTCGGTCAGTACCACAGACCCGCGCCTCTGCCGCTCCCACACGTGCAAACATGGACCCCAACATCCTGATCGAGGCCCTGCGGGGCACCATGGACTCGGCCCTGCGGGAGGCGGCCGAGACACAACTCAACAAGGTGAGAGTGGGGCCTGGCCCGGCCTGTCTGACACTTCCCCGGGCCTGTCTGACACTGGAACCCACAGTTCTTATCCCTTCTCTGTGTGGCAATAGGAATGTGTGGGAAACACTTATGTCTTCTTTTCCAACTGCCCCCAAATAACGTCTGTTCCCTCCCCTGTCTGTCACACTGCCCCCCAATAATATCTATTATATCCCTGTCACATTGCCCCCCAATAATATTTATTATATGTCTGTATATCCCTGTCACACTGCCCCCCAATAATATCTATTATATGTCTGTCACACTGCCCCCCAATAATATCTATTATATCCCTGTCACACTGCCCCCCAATAATATCTATTATATCCCTGTCACACTGCCCCCCAATAATATCTATTATATCCCTGTCACACTGCCCCCCAATAATATTTATTATATGTCTGTATATCCCTGTCACACTGCCCCCCAATAATATTTATTATATGTCTGTATATCCCTGTCACACTGCCCCCCAATAATATCTATTATATCCCTGTCACACTGCCCCCAATAATATCTATTATATATATCCCTGTCACACTGCCCCCCAATAATATCTATTATATGTCTGTATATCCCTGTCACACTGCCCCCCAATAATATCTATTATTCCCTGTCACACTGCCCCCAATAATATCTATTATATCCCTGTCACACTGCCCCCCAATAATATCTATTATATCCCTGTCACACTGCCCCCCAATAATATCTATTATATGTCTGTATATCCCTGTCCACATGCCCCCCAATAATATCTATTATATCCCTGTCACACTGCCCCCCGATAATATCTATTATATCCCTGTCACACTGCCCCCCAATAATATCATTATATCCCTGTCACAAACATATCTGTCACACCCCCCAATAATATCTATTATATGTCTGTATATCCCTGTCACCACTGCCCCCGATAATATCTATTATATCCCTGTCACACTGCCCCCCGATAATATCTATTATATCCCTGTCACACTGCCTCCCAATAATATCTATTATATCCCTGTCACACTGCCCCCCAATAATATCTATTATATGTCTGTATATCCCTGTCACACTGCCCCCCAATAATATCTATTATATCCCTGTCACACTGCCCCCGATAATATCTATTATATGTCTGTATATCCCTGTCACACTGCCCCCCAATAATATCTATTATATGTCTGTATATCCCTGTCACACTGCCCCCCAATAATATCTATTATATGTCTGTATATCCCTCTCACACCGCCCCCCAATAATATCTATTATATGTCTGTATATCCCTGACACATTGCCCCCCAACAATCCTATATAATAAAGTTGAAGTGTCTCTGCGTCCAGTCCCTGTGTCGGTGGGTTTGCACTACTGTGCATGTGCCCCACGGACATCTACCCAGATGAGAAAGAAACAGCACACAGAGCCTTTTAAAGCGCATGTGCCCCATGGACCTCTAGCGCCCGTTAATTTAACGGGCTTAATGTCTAGTAGTTATAATAATTGGCAAAACGTTGCTTTATCACTTTCAGTAACAGAATACAAGAGCAGTCCTTTCACTGTCTGTTGGAGAAGTGCAATTGTATTTCGGCAACTTTGGGACTTTTCTCCCATGTTATTGTCAATAAATACTCCAGAACATGAATGAACACTCTGTGCTTTTCCTTTTTCCCGGAGACAAATGACAATATAAAGTGACTTTTGCTGTGACAAGGAGTAACCATGGAGCTCCTATTCTGGACATTTTCCAACTTTCCAACTACCTTTCTTTTTTGAACAATGTGGGCAGTTGAAATTTCTTTGTTCTCTTAAAGGAGAAGGATAGGTTAAAGTAAGCTTTATCAGAAAGGTCTATATAAATATACCAGTAAATCCTCAAAGTAATTCTGCTCTGATTCCTCTGTCAAAAGAAACACAGCATTTATTACCTTCTATTGTGTACTCATGGGCTTCTGTATCAGACTTCCTGTTTTCAGCTTAAACCCCCAGGGCTAGGGCTTGAGCATGCTCAGTTTGCTCCTCTCTCCCTCCCCCTACCTGCTGTGATCTGAGCCCAGAGCTATGAGTAAGCAGGAAGTGATGTTACACCAAGCTAATATGGCAGCTCCTATCCTAAACAAACAGAGAGAGCTTCTATAGCTGTTTACTCAGGTATGGTAAAGCATTCTACAGAATAAATATAGTGTTCTAGCTTGCACTATCGTGGCTAATCTATTGGCAATAAACTCCCCCATTAGCATTAGATTCAGCCAAGGGCCAATGAGGTAAAACATGTTCTGTGGGTCAGTGGTGTAAAATTGTGTTATCTTAAAGGAGAAGTAAACCCCCCTATAGCTAAAAGCCCCCATTTGACACCCTCCACCGGCCCCTTCCCTGCTTCCTCACCTTCCAGCAACACTGATCTATAAACAGGCCCGGACTGGCAATCTGTGGGTTCTGGCAAATGCCAGAGGGGCTGCTGTAAGTTGCCATAGACAGTCACTATTTATTGGGCTGTTGTTTGGGCCTCTGTGTACTTGAAATACCAGGGCCTATATGTGCAGAGTAGAGCAGCAGAGCTCAGGATCACCAAGTTCAGTAGCTTCGGTATCTTTCGGATTCTCTTCTTTCTTTTCACAAATTTACGTAGCTTTCCGGCTCCAACCGCACATATGCTAAAAACTTGGCTCACTTCCCGAAGATACCGAAACTCATGTAAACTCACATTTAATCTTTCCAAGACCTTACAACATGAGCCCTCAGCTAAAAAACTCCCTAATTAGATGGGATGCTGTGATGCAATTATCTGTGTTAAATGGAATAAGTGATTTAAGTGAGTTTTGTTGTTGTGGCTTACGGCTTGGGTGAATTAATGCTTCCAAGTTCCAATCTATCCATTTATGCAATGATCTTACTGACATGTCTGGTGTTAACTACAGTGATCTTACTGTCGTGAAATGCAGGTGCCACAGTGTATGTTCTTCTTTCTGTTCTTTAAGTGTATGGATCTACCAGCTAGTATATGATTCATTTGTCCTTGAGGGGGCCCCCCATGTTTGTCTTCAGGGTGGGGCCCCAAACTCTAGTTACTACACTGCTGTAAGAGGAGATAGCTAATGAACAAATTTATTTGCCAGGCGCGAATTCTCAGTAAATTTCCACATTTCACCGCCCGCGAATAGATTCGCAAAACTAACGCTAAAATTCGTTGCCTCCAGAAAAAGAAAAATGTTGACAATTTTTTGTCGCCGGTGTCAATTTTGAAGCCCGCGAATTGACGCCGGCGTTTCGTGAATTTTTTGCCGTTTCGCGAATTTCTCTGGAAATTCTAGAATTTTTTCGGGAAAACGAAACAGAACAAATTTGCCCATCACTATTGCTTATTGACCCAGGGCTTTCGGTGGGTTACTTAGCTTATAACAGGCTTTGCTGGAGGAGGGTGGGTTGGCTAAATATTATTTAACCTCTTATATAATGAACTCCTGCACTAGGATCTAATTATTTACCTTGCAAGGACCAAACATTAAGTATATTCAGTTTCTATGTTTAGCTGCAGAAAAAAACATTTTTTTTTAAATAAAACAATAGTCAAAAAGTATGTGTAGTACAAGCCCTATTTATTGATCTGATTTAGAACAAGTGGGTCTACTTTAATGTTTTTCTATTCACTGGTTGATCAAGAGGATACACTGAGAAAGTTGTAAAAGAGAAGAAAGAAGAGAAGCAGGTGGGGGTGAACAGCAGCAAAACTGATATTGGGCAGAGAAGGAAATAGAATTGAGAAAAGAAATGTGCTGAAGAGAAATGAATACAGGAGAAATAAATAAGGAACAATAAAGAGAAACATGAAGAAGGACAGAACATGGGAAAGGTCTTGACCCAAATGGGAAAAGGTAGAAAAGGAAGTATGTAACCATTATCTCTTGCTTTAAACTGAACAGCAGACCATCAGAATGAGGCTTGACTCAGGGGTGTAACCACAGAGGAAGTAGAACCTGCAGCTGCAGGGGGGGGCCCAGGAGGTATAGGGGCCCCATGAGGCCCTAATTTATATAAAGTTTCAATAAATATTGGTAAAACAGGTCAATCTTTAGACATTTTGAGGGTTTAAAAAATAATTTGCTGTGGGACCCAGTAATATCTAGTTACACCACTGACTTGATTACTAAAGCTCTGTTCTGGGAGAGGTGGTGTAAACCATATCGAAATTTTCATTAACTAGGAAAAATGAACAGTTGCCAGGAAAGATTTCATAATAGTCATCTCCTGCTGCATAAAATTAAATAGTGGAAACTAGACAAAAAATGAGGTTAAAGTTTCGTTTTTTCCAGGATATTGAGTAAGAGTGTGGCGGGCTGCTTGTGTGTTCTAAGAATCTGAAGCTAAAAGGAATTGAAACTAAAAGAACATTAAAGGGGACGTTTATGGTAACTGACATTTTCATTTAGACAGATATTTTTATTTCATTTAGACAGTTTCCAACTGGTTTTCATTTTGTCTAAGTAATTCCTTAAATCTGGAATCCGGAACTTGTTACTAGTGTCCCACTCAGGCTCATTCCTGACAAGCTTTGGCATATGGCTGGTTTAATGGTTCTCAGTCCTGCATTTGTGTAAAGATTACAAGGGCTCGTGCATAGGGGGTCAAAATATTAGGGGGAGCATGGCGCCCAGCCATATACTAATTTTTTCCAAAGCACTGGGGACACACAGGAGATTTGACAGCTCTATATTTCTTTGAATTGAGTAGAGAAAATATCTATCTATTGGTACCTTGATTAAAGAGAGGGATCTGACTTGCGTCAGTGAATTGAGAAATGATACTTGAAACAAAAAGATATCCCCTTTTTCTCAGAGCTGTATTTTATATTGGCTAAAAAAATCTATAAAGCTTAATTTTTTTTTTCAATAATTATACCACGTGTTAAGGTACAAAATACAATATTATTGTAGTATAATACAGATCAAGAGATTGCCTCCATAGGCAGCACTTAAAACCTATATACTGTATTATAATAAAGTGCTAGTGCAAAACTTCTGTAACGCTATTTTGGTTACTGTCCCTTTAAATAATAGCTTCCTTGGCAATTCAGGGGCCCTGAGTCCCTTTTGCAAGTCGAAAAGTACTGGGAACTGGGAATCACAGCGCAGTGCCTCCACCTAGGGAGCACTGAGGAACTTACCTCAGAGGAATCCCCTAGGAAATAATAAACACACACTTTGCGGATAACAATATTTAACTTTATATAAACTGTAAAGTAGTAACTAATACACAAGTCACGCCTGTATGGGAATATAAGGGACACCACCTAAATCCCTATTAGGTTTTAACTATCTGTTCAAACACAGTTCTTATAGTATCACAGTCCCACTTGTCTGGAAGGGTTAAAAGCACACAGTTCAAATTGCAATGTCCCTTTCCCCAGAGCTCTTATTCCCCTGGTAGCGCTACCTTTCCCCAGAGTACCTTTTCCCTTGGAAAATAGCAGCTTCCCACGTAGCAGGCAAAATCACACAAGGCCTGTCTTCCTGTTAGGCTCAGTACTGTGGCAAATCCTCTCTTCAAGGGATTTATTCAGCAATCTCTCTCAGAGGCAGATCACATTGGAATCACAAATAACTCTTCTCCAGAATCACTCTCACCAATGGCACTTTCCTCCTCTGAAGCTTTAGCAGCGTGGCAGGGTCAGACAGCCTCTCTTCTGCAGTCCTGCAGACTCACAGATCCAGCAGCTCTTGCAGGACTTGGCTCCCCTTTGATCCTTTCTCCACAGCACGTGTTAGATCCAGCAGGGCCTACACACACAGCTTCACAGTCTGGCACACCCTCTCCTCCCAGGATGCAATGCGGTGTCCAGCCAATCAGGTCGCTCTCCAGCCTGTTACTGGGCTGAATGATGTCACAGACAGAAAAGCAGGGGAAGGATTTCTCTTCTCCCCTACATTCTCCCCTTGGACAAATCGGCAACGTCCTCGCTTGCCGTATGCCCTGGCATGCCTGGACAGCAAAACAGTCAAAAATGTCTTTATCACTATGGTTACTTGGGACCCTAACATTGGCCTTACCTGGAGACCTGCGCTCACCCAGACCCAGTACTTTAGATCTATCGGGGGTATCAAAGGTTTCAGGGGCCACCTTCATGCCAATAGGGTTCTCCACAGTAGTCTTCTCTCGACTCAACACCCTATCCTCTTCAGGGGAGTCACTCTCACAGACAGAAGGCTCATAATAAGACTTCTGTATGGTGGAAATTTTGTAAGTCTTACAACTTCGGGCCTGATGACCCATCACTTGGCACTTGTAACATCTCCCATGGAATCTTCTACGCCTACGGCGTACTTTACACAGTGCAGATTGGGTTTCACCTTCATCAGGAACTGGGCAGTTTGACTGGATGTGGCCAAGCTTTCCACACCGGTAACACGTAGGAACTCTCTTAGTTTCAGCTGGGGGTGGTCTGGCTCTCTCAGACAGTTGAGCTTTTAACTCCTCCAACTCTTTGCGAAGCTTCTTGTTTTCCTCCAACAGTTTAGCATCAGCAGTGGATTTCTCTGTATGCCCTGAAGTGGGACTTCGTCTGACCCTCACATAGGCATCCGCCTCTTCTCGCCGCACTCTCTCCATCAGAGCAATGTACCCAGGGGGTAGCTTATCCTGGTAGTGTGCTCTAATTGTCATGGCAACAGGGTCACTATTCAGGGTCCCTCTCTTCAATTGGCGAATTCTCAGAGGATCCATTTCACTGTCTGTAATTGCACCACGGCTCACTAGCAGTCTCAGGCCTTGTTCTAGCCGCACAAGATAAACAGACAAATCTTCCTTCTCTTTCTGAAAGGTAGAGTGGAAGCGATGAAGCATCTCTGTAGCACTCTCTACAGGGCCGAACGTCACCTCCAGAACTTCAATCAGATCACCTGAAGTAGCATCAGGGTGGCCAACCATATAGGATTTAACAACATCCACGGCAGGACTACGGAGACTCTCAAGGATTTTCCTTCTCATAGTCATCTCGGGGCCAGTCCAATCTCTCACGGACACAACAGTGGAGTCTCTCCAGCTCTCAAAGGACTCTTCACCAGTAGGTACAGGATCTGTCCCGGAAAACACTTTAAGTCTCTTAAAATTACCATTCCAGGCCAGCTGTGTCAGTTGGTCAGTCAGTTGTCCCAGCGCGCTCACAATCTCTGGGGTATCCAGCCGGCCACCAGAACTATGCCGACTCCCCTTGGAGACCACGCTCTCACAGGATGGACATCTCTTTATGTGACTCTTTTCAGCTGGCGAATCAAACAACGTCTTGTTCAGCTGCACACTCTCCGGTGCCTTCACTGCATACTGGGTAGTAAGGGCATCACCCTGGGAAGTTAACTCATCTGCGTCATCAGACATATCAGGCAGAACAATCTTCCAGGGCCCTTCACTTTCAGCATCAATATCAGGGGGAACACGGTCACGATCTATCTCTCTGGGGCTGTCTATAAGAACATTCAACAGGACCCCGGCAGAATCCGGCCGTGACGCAGCCACCCTTGGGCGGTAAAAAATCTGTTCCCCATCCAGAACTTGATAAATAAATTCTTCCTTCACTCTGGGCACCATGGGCCCAACAGCGGCAACCTTTCGGGGGTTAAGTCCCAATGCAGTACACCATTGCCGAACACTTTGTGGAGTTTCAAAGGCAGACATACTTTCATCAAACATCCCCAGCTTCCCAGTCGACATCTCAGCAGTGCCTCCAATGTAACGCTATTTTGGTTACTGTCCCTTTAAATAATAGCTTCCTTGGCAATTCAGGGGCCCTGAGTCCCTTTTGCAAGTCGAAAAGTACTGGGAACTGGGAATCACAGCGCAGTGCCTCCACCTAGGGAGCACTGAGGAACTTACCTCAGAGGAATCCCCTAGGAAATAATAAACACACACTTTGCGGATAACAATATTTAACTTTATATAAACTGTAAAGTAGTAACTAATACACAAGTCACGCCTGTATGGGAATATAAGGGACACCACCTAAATCCCTATTAGGTTTTAACTATCTGTTCAAACACAGTTCTTATAGTATCACAGTCCCACTTGTCTGGAAGGGTTAAAAGCACACAGTTCAAATTGCAATGTCCCTTTCCCCAGAGCTCTTATTCCCCTGGTAGCGCTACCTTTCCCCAGAGTACCTTTTCCCTTGGAAAATAGCAGCTTCCCACGTAGCAGGCAAAATCACACAAGGCCTGTCTTCCTGTTAGGCTCAGTACTGTGGCAAATCCTCTCTTCAAGGGATTTATTCAGCAATCTCTCTCAGAGGCAGATCACAGTGGAAACTCTTCTCAAATGGCACTTTCCTCCTCTGAAGCTTTAGCAGCGTGGCAGGGTCAGACAGCCTCTCTTCTGCAGTCCTGCAGACTCACAGATCCAGCAGCTCTTGCAGGACTTGGCTCCCCTTTGATCCTTTCTCCACAGCACGTGTTAGATCCAGCAGGGCCTACACACACAGCTTCACAGTCTGGCACACCCTCTCCTCCCAGGATGCAATGCGGTGTCCAGCCAATCAGGTCGCTCTCCAGCCTGTTACTGGGCTGAATGATGTCACAGACAGAAAAGCAGGGGAAGGATTTCTCTTCTCCCCTACACTTCTAATGCTAATGCTCTCCTTTAATTTAAGGTTACTAAGTGCTCAGTTTAAAGTGACTAAATTAGTCACTAGTGCGTCAAAAATTTGATTATCAACCTCCCACTTACTGGTAATTAATTCCCACCACTGCTTAAAGTGACTAAGTGCTAAATTGATTAATCAGTCAAATTTAATTATCAACTTTCCAATCACTGGTAATTAATACCCACCATTGTATATACTTTTAAATACCACTGGGTTGGATTAAATCTCCAGTTAATAAATTATAAGTGATGAAGTGCCAAGGTTAACAATTGGTCCAGTAGAATTAATGTAATTGCTCAAGTTTTGTAGATGATTGAAAAGGAATTGTAAGAGGGTGGAGAAGTCCCATAAAAACTAAGTTGATTTTTTCTACCTTCAGGACCCCACAAAGATGGAGAAGTCAGGACTTCTGGGACTGTGGTCTCAGTAATTTACCATTATCTATCTGTTGTAAGAACTACCTTTTCTATAAAACCACAAATCCCAGAGTACTTAGGGGCCCTAATTCATATGCGATGTCAATAAATATTGGTAAAACAGGTCAATCTCTAGACCGGGGGTGCACAAAAGGTAAATCTGGATCTACCAATAGACCTTTAGTTGGTGATCAGTAGATCTCAAGACACTGTCAAACAGCTTGACTAAATCACCCTCCTGTTTCATGCTTTTCATTCAGATATGTATTCTTCTAAGGTTACAAAAGAAATAGTTGTTTTTTAAAAATAGTAAAACAGGTATGGGAACTGTTCTCCAGAATGTTTGGGACTTGGAGTTTTCTCAATAAAGGATCTTTCTGTGATTTGGATCTTCATACCTTAAGTCTACTAGAATATCATATAAATATTAAATAAACCCAATAGGCTGGTTTTGCTTCCAATAAGGATTAATTATATCTGAGTTGGGATCACGTACAAGCGACTGTTTTATTATTACAGAGAAAAAGGAAATCATATTTTAAAATTTAGATGATTTGATTATAATGGAGTCTATTGGAGATGGCCTTTCTGTATAATGGCTTTCTGGATAACAGATCCCAAATATGTATAAATTCTCTTATAAATCAATATAATATTTGAATAATATTTTCAATGGAACAGAATGCTAACAGTGATATTATGGATGTAGATCCTAATGGGACAACACCACTAAATGTAGACCTCACATTAGTAAAGTATAGGCACTCCTGCTGTAGACATTTTGGGGACCTGAAAGATAATTTGCTGTGGGGCCCAGTAATATCTGAAGGGTTACTTTTCTTGTCTCTTGTTCTATCCTGTGTTGTGACCTGCAACTGTTCTTAGTTTTTGCTGACCCAGACATCTTGTCTTTCTGTTACGCTATATTCTTGCACAATATGAGTACATGCAGTACTTAGCATAAACATGTTTTTCGCAGCCGCAGGTTTATATTACACGCATGTAACACGTCAATATTTTGGAATATTCCTTGTCCTTGAGTTTCATATAAGCTGTTGTAATACTGACAATAAACTGAACTTGTTATGAGTCTCACTGCCTACTAGTGTCTCTCTGTACAAGCTCCCGGATCTGAGGAACATACGGACGCGCTGTGAAGGTGACCCCGGGCGTCAGTAGTTACCCCAACAATCTGGTATCAGAAGTGGGATACAGCAAGCGGCATGGAGGGTAGGTAAAAATCTGTTTTATTGACGATCTTTTCCTTGCCACCCGTATATGCTTAATGCTGTGTCTCTAAGTATAGGTTTGGGGTACTAATAGCTCTGGTGACTATTAGATAAAGAGGATCCCTGACGAGGGACCTAATAGGAATTTTAGGTTAAATTCCAAGGAGTCGTGGTGGACTCACAAAGAGTTTTTGGTAAGCTCAAGATTTTGTAGTAAACTCAGGTTTTGCTACTTGAGATGGGTGACCCTGTAAGGTTGCAGCGCTTGTGTTCTTTACATGTTGTGCATGTCATAATTGTCTTGTTATACCGGTAAGTGTTTTGTGTTTTTGTCATTAATTGCATCCTAAATATTTTGAAAGATTAAGGATTACCGCTGAACTAAGGTGTCAGGTTTTGTCAGGATCTCATCCCAAAACAGCCTACCCTTACTAAGCTTTCTTGCACTATATTTACCAATTATCTAAATTTGTTGCAATATTAAGACTTATCTCGAAAAATGAATGAAAGTTTTGTCGGGACCTCTGATTTCAAGACAGCTTTATCTAGCGCCTGATTCATTGCAACCTATTTATACTGTAATTCTGTGAAATTTTCCCATTATGTGAAGTAAAGGTTCTAAAGGTCTACGGAGAAAATGTGTAAACAATATGTGTATAGGTGTAGCCCCACAGGGGGATTTTATGTAGACCCATAGGTAGATAAAATAGCAGGATGGGCAGAAGCTTTTTCTATACTGAACATCTTGTGTCAGTGTGGTTCTTCTGGTGTACACCCATAATCTAATTAGGATGGGAATAGATATCCTCAGGACTGTTTGTGTCCTTATCAATTTTGGTGCCCAAAGTGGGGCTGCAGGTTCTGACTGCTCATGTCAAACCTGCTATTATTGTTCATACCTGTTGATCAGCCCATCTTGCCAATTAAAAAGCCCGGCAAGAATGAGTGGCGTTTTGTTCAGGATCTCACAGCAGTTAACAAAGTTGTTATTGCATCCTATCCGGTAGTGCCTAATCTGACTACCAAAGCAGGTTGCAAAACTCCAGAAGGTGATGTTTCTTTTTTGCGCTTAGGCGATTGCCCTGTTGCACCCCGTGCTCTCTTACCATATTTGGTTGCTGCCTCTCATGGTCTCACCTACATTTCAAAAGGGGGGAGGTGTGATGCAGTATCAAGAGTGTGGTTTGCCCCGGGTTCTCATCTATCACAGCCAAATATGTACAATCAATGTACCCATTTCAGATATTGCAGATAGATTACATACAGCTACCTAAGTGTTGTACTTATGAATATGTACTCGGTTGTGTTGACCCATTCTCTGGGTGGCCAGAAGCCTGGCCCATTGCAAAAGCTTCGACTGCAGAGATTGTTTGCAGATATGCCTAAGGTATTATCCTCCAACCGAGGTACACATTCAGGGCTGGATTTAGAGAGAGACCCCTAGGCCCGGGCGGCAAGCAGGCGCCCCTAACATCTATATAACTGTGTAACTGTGCCCCAAAAGGAAAAGGAGCGCAAACAACTTATTCCTTTAGCGCGCGTAATGACATCATCGCGCGACTGCGCCGCGCATGCGCACACACCGGCGCAACGTCACTCTGCATGCCGGCCGCGGTCGTGCAGTTCTCATTTGTAAGAGTGGAGTGAGCGAGCCATTGATCTGGGGGGGCGCCACAGCAGCTGTGCCTAGGGGAGCACAAGAGGTAAATCCGGCCCTGTACACATTTCACTGGACAGGTAATGCAACAAATCTGTAAAGACATTGGGATACATCAAATGCTTCACACACCCTGGCAAAGTGCGGTACATGGGTTTGATAATGTAAAAGATGAACCTTTGTTAAATCCTTATTGTGAATTGTTTTTTGATGGTTCTCGGATGCTAAATATCATATGCTGTTGTAACATGTGTTTGATGTTTTAGTTCAGCAGAATCTACCTCCACATATGTCAGCTCAAGAAGCTGAGCTATAAGCACTCATCACATCATGCACACTAGCTGAAGGTCAAAGCGCAAACATCTTTTCTGATAGCAGGTACTGTATTGGTATTTGTCTCGACTATCTTCTGATTTGGAGGGCCAGAAATGTTATGATATCATCAGGTAATCCAAATAAGAATAAAAATACAAATTTAGTAAAACAGTTATTGTTAGCATTACAGCTTCCAGCTGAGGTAGCCATTCTTAAAGTACAAGCGCACACAAAGCTTCAACCTCCAGAAGCTACGAGGAAATGCAAAAGCTGATGAGAGAGCCAAGTCAGCTGCCCTCTTACCTATAATGACAGTAAGTTGCATCCAGAAAGACCACAAAGGGCTGTTGGACATGGATATCCTGGCTATAATACAGGACTAGGCCCCTGAGATGGAAAAAGGAAGGTGGTCAAAGCTGGGAGCCTCCAAGGATGGCATGGGTCTATGGAGAAATGGCCTATTATACTATCTATAAGAAGTGTATGCTATGATGGCACACCTAACTCATGGACTTGCACACTCAGGTAAGAATGCAATGGCTGCTTCAGATCAGAAAAGTTGGATAGCACCTGGGTTTCCAGCATTTGTTGCAAAATATGTTTTTTTTTGTGTTACCTGTTTACGTCATAATCCTGGTCAGGTAGTCAAATCTCCAAGACAGCACTTTGCTAAAACAGAATAACCCTTCCAGCGATTACAAATAAACTACAGCCGACTGCCTAAAGTAGGTCCATATGAATATGTACCAGTATGTATTGACATGTTCTCAGGATGGCCTGAGGCATGGCCAGTTGCTAAGGATACAACAAAAGCAACTGCTAAGAAACTTTAAATAAAGTAATCTGTAGGTATTCTTTACCAACCTACATTGTAAGTAACAGGGGTACACACTTTACAGGGCAGATAATGTCTATAATAAAAAATAACCCTCAGATTTTTGGGAAGGTTGAAAGCCTAAATGATGTTATATAAAATAAAATTTAATAGATTCTAAAAAAAAAACAAAAAAACCTTGGGTTAACTGCCTTCCATTGCTTTGTTCTCAATATGCACCAATCCAAGAGGCCCTTACAAACTGTCACCCTATGACATTCTGTCTGGGTCAGCCCTAAGAATGGGATTGTATAAGTAGCTATTGTACAGAAATGTCTAAATGAAATACACAAATATGTTTTTGATTCTATTCCAGATCCAAATGTCAATATTGGTTCACACTATCTTAAACCGGGTGACTGGGTAGTGATGAAAAAGCACATGAAGAACAGCTTGGACCCAAGGTTTGAAGGTCCTTTCTAAGTGCAATCAATAACACCTACTTCAGTAAAATTACATAACAAAGATATATAATGGATAATGTACCCCCTGCTGTAATCTATAAAGATATTATAAGTCACCGAGGAGTTTATGACCATATAAAAGCACGAGGCCAAAGGCCGAGTGCTTTTATACAGGTCACATAACTCCAAGGTGACTACTAATATCTTTATAAATGACAGCAGGGGGTACATTATGCATTATAATCTACAGTTTGTGGGTGCAGTGTCTTGATTCCTAAAGATGTCTGGCTCTGTTCTGCCCTTGCCTGCCACAGTTGATGTCATAGGGGAAAGGCCAAGGAAGTAGGAAAACTTAAAGCAGGACTGGAGACTGAGGTGGGAGGGAAAGTGTAATTTGAGAGGGAGGTTATGTAAAAATTTGGTTGAGTTGATAAGCAAGAATGGAGAGAGACCATGTGAGGGGGGAGGGAGACCAGAGAGGGGGCTAGACAGAGCAGACACCAAGAGACAGGGAGTCCACCGTAAGACTGTCAGTGCCAGGCCTTGGGCAAATTGTGCCCAAGGCAGTGCCAGACGCTTATCACCCTTCCTGCCCGCCCCTCCCCATCTGCAGTGAGTTTTGGAACAGCACCAGAGCAATATCGGGTGAAATGGGAAGGAGCTAATATCATCCTGTCAGCCAGCACGGACGGACACAGAAAGCAGCATTACCTGCAATGCTCCACAATCCATTCGTCACCCCTTTGATCATTATTCCTCCCCAAGGAATTTCCCCGCTCTAACAAGAAGGGGAGGGGGATCGGAGCAGACAGGGATCGGCAGGGGGAGCGTCCTGTAAAAGTAAAATCTGAGTCTGCGAGTCAGACAGGAAAGGGGAAGCGTGTAGGGAGAGCTGCAGGGAGAGATCAGCGGCGGAAGTGATGTTCTATATAAACGGCGCGTTCTGACGCAAGAACGCGCTGTTTATAAGGATATAATTTACAGTCTGGTCCCATAGGGAAATGACCAGACTGTAGATTATATAGATATACGTTTCATGTAGAGCAAGTGTACCCAACAAGCATGTATTTGTATTTTGAGTACTAATGGTTTTTGGTTTCATTCATATGTCCTTTAGCAAAAGTAATTTTATGAACAATCAAATCATTACATAACTTTACAAAAAAAGAATAACTAAGGAAGCAAATAGAACTAATTGTTGGGTGCGTGGCATTAGGCCAACTGATTCAATGGGACTACCCATGGTAGCTTTCCCAATTTCTGCTCATAAACTAGTTTAACAATAACAATTATTATTTATATACGGCTTGGAAAATAGCACTATTAAAGCATTAACAAGATAAACAACTGAGCATGTGGAAGATTTTGGCAATCGTTTTTCTTGCTACATGTTTATGATGATAATGATTTCAAATGAACACTCTTTATTGATAATTCGAAATCGGTGATAGATGGGAACCATTCCTATTTCACAGTTCCCTTTAATTACGGACGTCTTTTCCATGTCTCTTTCCAAAGCACTTTAAAGACAATGTTTGCTGACACCTGTCTCTACAAGAACACGACTATATCATGGAGATGCAAGTATACTAAGTTCATCACTTCTAAGAACTATACTTGAGACAATACCTTTGCAGATGCCTTTACTATAAATAAGTTCAAACCATCTTTTCTAAACGGCACTGGAACATGGATAAAGAGACTTATGTTTATTAAACACAATATTTCAAAATATATGGCATGGAATCTTTTGGGTGTTGGTTGAATTAGAGATGTAATACTTCATGTTAATTCTTGAAGTAGTTTGTGTAGTTAGGTAAATAACAAGATTGGGATGGATTAGGAATTCTCCAGCATGTAGTTGTGTTAATTCTGCTGGTCAAGAATAGGTTCTTGGTTTTGAAGACAGGCCTAGCCCCTCTTCAGAGCATAGTAGTCTCAATACGGTTATTTGCATTTAGGTGAGTTTATAGTTTAGGTTAATTTTGGTCATGGGTGTAAAAAAAGGGGGGGAATGTTAAAGTGGCCTTTATTATAATCACATAGATCATATCTAATACATGGTTGTATACCACTTTAAGTTGTCTTTTTCCTATTAGCAGAAACCACATTGTATGTCAGCATGACACTAAGCACCATCCACCAACAACTTATGCCTCTGTTCAAGGTTGATCCCATTACACAGGACTAGGTGAACGGTCATTCAATACTTGTTATTTCTGAAACTGAATACTCTTTTCTTATTGGTTATGGTGGGAAACCACCCTAACCCACCTTAAAGCATACCAGTTTAGTTACCTCTCTTCCCATTGGGATTCCTTCTGTTGATTCTAATTACCCTTTGTTGGCTGTCTCTCTAATATTACTATGTTACAATGGCATTCCCATTTTTATTCTTCTCTCCTATTCCTTCAATCTATCGTTCCCTTACCTACTTCCCACCAGTGTTACCTATTGCCAATTATCAACTCCCTGTTTCTCTCGTTCACTTATTCATCATCATACTGACACTGTTGCTGCATATCGCAAACACACTGATAAATTGTATGATGCTGTTGTTAAAACTGTTGCTACCAAACACAAACTATTGTCTCTCGGATCTCAGTTACAAGATGATTTACAACACCATTGGTATGATGTGTTTACTGGTTGGTCTCCTACTGGTTCTCAAATGATGCAAGCTATATTTTATCCTATTCTTGTTGTTACTGTTATCTTAATCCTTTTTCTTTTGTTTAATTTGTATCGCATTTGTTCTTTTCGTTCTTGTGTTAATTCTCTTATTCAAACTGCTGAGCAATCTCAGCTATCCCTTCTTCATGACCAGCTCTACAATCCTGCTTAACTTTGTATTCTTTGTCTTATGATCGTGTTATGATCAAAGGGGGGATTGAAGGGTTACTTTTCTTGTCTCTTGTTCTATCCTGTGTTATGGCCTGCGACTGTCCTTAGTTTTTGCTGACCCAGACACCTCGGGGCAAATTCACTAAGCGCCGAACGCTAGCGTCAATTCGCTAGCGTTGGGCATTTTCGTTACTTCGCAAATTCATTAACGAACGCTGGCGTAGATTCGCTAGTGTTACTTCGCACCCTTACGCCTGGCGAATTTTCGCTACGGACATAACTACGCAAATTCACTAACTTGCGCAGTGTACTGAACGCTTCCTTTTACGCTAGACTTCCTTCGCCACCTCAGACCAGGCGAAGCGCAATAGAGTAGATAGGGATTGCTTCCAAAAAAGTTCAAATTTTTTCTAAGTCCCAAAAAACGCTGGCGTGTTTTCTATATTATGGGTGATAGGCTGAAAAAGATAGAGAATTTTTTGGGGCTCCCCTCCTTCCCCCCTACATTTCCTAACTCATGGCAACTTAACTATACAGTGGGCACATGTGTAGGGAAAAAAATTTTTTTTATTTGATGTTTTGAAGGTTTCCCAGGCATTTGTAGTGATTCTACGTATTCCTCCATTGAAATTTGAATTTGGCGCCGTATGCAAATTAACCTTCGCTAGCGTAACTTCGCTTCACTTAGCGAATCAACGCTAGCGCAACTTCGCAACCTTACGCTACCCCTGTGCGCAACTTCTGATTTTAGTGAATTTGCGGAGCGCTGGCGAAACTACGCCTGGCGAAGTGTGGCGAAGCGCGGCAAAGTTGCGCCTGGCGCAACTACAATCTTAGTGAATTTGCCCCCTTGTCTTTCTGTTACGCTATATTCTTGCACAATATGAGTATATGCAGTACTTAGCATAAACATGTTTTTCGCAGCTGCAGATCTCAAGTTTATATTACACGCATGTAACACGTCAATATTTTGGAATATTCCTTGTCCTTGAGTTTCATATAAGCTGTTGTAATACTGACAATAAACTGAACTTGTTATGAGTCTCACTGCCTACTAGTGTCTCTCTGTACAAACTCCCAGATCCGAGGACGTACGGACGCGCTGTGAAGGTGACCCTGGGCGTCAGTAGCAGGTTACCCCAACAATATCTAATTACGCCATTGGAGTGGGGGTGCTAAGAGCAGTTGCAGGACCTACATTTTCAATTCTAGCCTGTGGGTTGTTCTTTGTAAAGGGAAATACTAATGCTGGTATTTGTTTAGTATTTCTTGGTGTTTGTTCCCTCCAGGATATTGAGTAAGAATGTGGCGGGCAGCTTGTGTTTTCCAAGAATCTGAAACTAAAAGGAATTGAAACTTAAAGAACATTAAAGGGGACGTTTATATTAACTGACCTTTTCGTTTAGACAGATATTTTTGAAAAAGTTTACAACTGGTTTTCATTTTGTTGACTAAATAATCACTTAAATCCGGAATTTATTGCTTGTGTCCCACTCAGGGGGACTGCATTGTAAGTAGCACTTCCATTATACCTAAATATACTTTAATTTAGCCTTAAGAGTGCTTCCACAACCCCCCGGATTTTGTATAATGTGTCCCACTCAGGCTCATTCCTGACAAGGTTTGGCATATGGCTGGTTTAATGGTTATAAGGCCCAGGAGGTATAGGGGCCCCATGAGGCCCTAATTCACAATGTCAATAAATATTGGCAAAACAGGTCAACCTCTAGACATTTTGGAGAGCTGAAAGATAGGTTGCTGTAGGGCCCAGTAATAATCTAATTACGCCACTGGGTTGTGCAAGTGGTAGTGGTGGTGGGAAATAGCCGTAGGTTAAGCACCTAAGCACATGAAAGGCATGAACAGGGGCTGAGTCTGGGTGGTCCATCCAAGAGGTTGAGCACCCAGTCCCACAGTATTTTCTTTGTAAAGGGGAATAATAATGCTGGTATTCTTTTTAGTATCTCTTGATGTTTCTCCTTTCTAGTGCAAAAGGCTGTGTATCTTTTCTTCAGCATGGGCTTCTCATGAAAAAAAAATCTTCTGTCTCACCAATGTATATATTTGAGATTGTCTGGGGGAGGGGCAAGGGGCGGTGCTGACTAATGTCTTTCGAAAATCCCTACCTGGTGACTCTAGTGATATCATCATGAAATTTTGCACTGGAAATCCTGTGAGATTTTAGATGGGAAAGTTTATGAGCTGATCTTTGTGCGAAACACAGTTATTAGGCGAGACTGAACTTTACCCAGGATGGTTGTTTTCTCTGGGGATCAGGCATAGGTGGATTTTCATTAAGGCAGTTCCATTAAACTATTCAGGTAGGTATTAGCTGAAACTGTGAAGGTGTGATGCAGTCGTTACGGTACTATTGTGACTAGATGACACTTTCTCACCTGTGTGAGTTTCAGCCAACACTTACTTGAATAGTTCAACCATGCTTTCTGGCAGGCTGCTGTTTTTGCTTCTCAATGTAACTGAATGTGTCTCAGTGAGACATGGATTTTACTATTGAGTGTTGTTCTTAGATCTACTAGGCAGCTGTTATCTTGTGTTAGGGAGCTGCTATCTGGTTACCTTCCCATTGTTCTTTTGTTTTGGCTGCTGGGGGGGGAGGGAGGGGGAGATATCACTCCAATTTGCAGTACAGCAGTAAAGAGTGATTGAAGTTTATCAGAGCACAAGTCACATGACTTGGGGCTGCTGGGAAATTGACAATATGTCTAGCCCAATGTCAGATTTAAAAATTGAATATACCAAAATCTGTTTGTTCTTTTGAGAAATGGATTTCAGTGCAGAATTCTACTGGAGCAGCACTATTAACTGATTCATTTTGAAAAAAATTGTTTTTCCCATGACAGTATCCCTTTAAAGGTGGTATTCACCTTCCAAACACTTTTTTTTCAGTTGAGTTATTTTCAGATTGTTCACCATAAAAAATCAGTGCTCAGCTGTCTTTCTACACCTAAAAGACAAGGGACACTCCTTTGAAGACAGCAAGGTCCAAATATTGGATAAAGAAGGCCACAGGTTTGAACGAGGCGTGAAAGAGGCGATTCATGTCAAGGTGGAGAAACCATCCCTGAATAGAGACGGGGGCCTTCGACACCACCTGTCTGCTACATACAATGCTGTTCTAACATCTGTACCCCGGCAGTTTCAGAACACTTCACACATCCATTCATGCAACTCTCACAAGTAACACCTGTCTCTAGGAGTTGCATGACACATTTGATAATCGTATCACAGTAACTACACAGAATCAACTCCTCTGTGAATTTCCTCAGATGTCACCTCTTTGAAGAGTTACAATGTGCCATTGTGATTGGATTAGTGGAAGAGTTTATATGGCGAGAACTTCCCACACCAGTCAGTTGTACTGAAGAAGCTGCTCGGATGAGTAGTGAAACGTCTTCATTGATTACTCAGCAAGTCCAGTTGTTTTATATTTACCTATACTAGATATACCATGACCTGGATGAATGAAAATCTTCATAGTCGTTATGAATATTATTTTCAAAATAGTCTGGACATCATCCATGGCAAGTGGGAAATTACTTTGTACTTAAAGGGGTGGTTCACCTTTCAGATAACTTTTAGTATGATGTAGAGAGTGATATTTAGAGACCATTTGCAATTGGGTTTTCATTTTTTATTATTTAAGGTTTTTGAGTCATTTAGGTTTATATTCAGCAGCTCTCCAGTTTGCATTTTAAGAAATCTGGTTGCTAGGGTGCAAATGCCCCTAGCCTGATTTGAATAAGAGACTGGAATATGAATAGGAGAGGCCTGAATAGAAAGACGAGTGATACAAATTAACAATAACAATATATTTGTAGCCTTACAGAGCATTTGTTTTTTAGAAGGGGTCAGCCACGCCAATTTGAAAGCTGCAAAGAGTCAGAAGAAAAAGGCAAATAACTATAAAACACAAAAAATGAAAACCAATTGAAAAGTTCCTTAGAATTGTCCATTCTATAACATACTAAAAGTTACCTTAAAGGTGAACCACCGCTTTAATCATGCAGTCTGTGAGCCCATCAGTTAGTAGCTCTTAAGTCAGACCATGTATGGGGCAGATTCCCTGTGTTCTCAGACAGGTGAATTACACCTTATTGCCAATGATTATGATATGGGACTGAATCCGCCAGTGGAAAATCACAGGTGAAGAAACTGTAGAATTGATATTAGAGTTAGCCTGTTCCAACAAAAAAATCACCCTCCGTCTAAGGCTTGAGAGCCTGCAGACTGTGTTGCTTCTCTGTAATTAAAGGATCATAATAACAATGTTACTCAAATATAGAAACGCTTGGCGTGACTGCATCTCAAAGCAAACAGTCAGTGGTTGCTCAGTTATAATGACAACAAACAACAAACACAAGCGCATGACCAGCGTCGGGACTGCTGTCCAGAGCCCCCGCCACGCTACTCCGATGAGCCTCTTGTGCGTACGCATGGAGGAGCTCATGTGCGCACATCACCATGAAAATGCAAATCAGACCGCACTTACTTTATCTGCCCAAGTTTGATAATTGGGTGCACGTCTAGTAGCCTATTCACAATGGCTGCTCCAAGTTATACAAATTTAATCCAGTAGACAGCACTCCCTTTTCAATAAAACCGTCTTTATTCTTATTTGGACAGCAACATCATGCAACGTTTCGAGTGGCACTCCACTCTTTGTCAAGCATCACCACCACAACGCTGCTCGGTGCCCGCGCTGCACATCGCCAAACAAAAAAAATATGTTTTTAGAGAGAGTGGTAGTCTGGAGAAGGGGTCTGGCTCAGCGGGGGCCCATGAGGGTCAGGGCCCACCAGGTTTTTTCCGACACTGAGCATGACAGAGGAGAAGTGTAATACAATACTAGCAGCTGATCCGTTTATAAGCAAGGTAAACTGTATAAAGGTTTACTCAGTAGGTTCTAAGAGCAAGGTGATGAGTTTCAGTTAAAGTCCTTTAATCATATTGCCCAAAAGGTCAGTATTACTTAATTGTAACATCTTATTTTTACCAGGTAACTTTTCCTATTCAGGCTGACTCTTACTTTGCTTCTGCCCTTCACTCCTAATACTACAAGTGACAGCTGTATTAGGAAGCCTGAGACTGCCACACTAGCTGCCTAATATCTCCCTTGGGTACTGGCACTGAGATGGGGAGGCGATGGCGGACACCTATGAAGCACCTGCATGGGAGCAGTTATACAATATTAATTACACATTTACTTTTATTAATTGCAATGTTTGTTTCACCTGCCTGTACTATTCATGTATTATTTGTGTGCACACAAGTAGCCCTACATAAAGATATACACTGCATAAACATATACATGATCAAATACCAAATAACAAAATGGATAAAGGGGATTTTCTTTATGTCCAATAAAATCTCATATCACTTGGAATCAAGGTTACCATGTAGGTAGGTGGGATTTTGCTAAATTGCCATGCATTCTCAAACAATTTAACAGATTGTATTGTGGTAATGGCGGAGCTCACCCTGATCATCAAATCCCATCTGGTCGTTTCTCCCGCGAGATCCCGGCACCTTCTCAACCGGCTTATACTATGTAACATTTACCTCGTATTAGCGAGCGCTGATCCAAGAGGGGAAGACGTTTATAATATCAACACGGCTTTTATTAAAGCATACATATACAATTTACAGCAGTGTATTGCAAACTAACGTGTTTCGTGCCCGTATCTCGGCACTTCGAGTACTGTTCCTGCAGCTGCTAAAGGAGCATCTCCAGGTCTGGAAGGGAAGGTGAATGAGCTATGGGAGTCCCTACCCACAATAAGGAAATAGCAAGCCTCCGTATTGTGCCCCTGAGCTGTACACTGCTGGGGAGGGAACAATACTGAGCAGATGGAGTAGGAATCCCTTGTTGTTGGTATTGCAGGATACTGGAACACATGGCCAGGGCCGCCATCAGGGGGGGACAGGGGGGACTGTTGTCCCGGGCCCGGATGTTTTGGGGAGTTAAGGGGGGCCCGGCCGTGCTGCACTTACTTGCACAGCCGTTCCCCTGCATCCAAGCTCCGAATGACTTCTTCTTGTGTTCTGATTCGGCTGTGAAATGTAAGTCCCGGTAAAGCCACATGCTGATTGGTTGGGAGAAGTTTGAACCTCCCCTCAACTTTATCCAATCACCATGCGCCTTTACCGGGACTAACATTTCACTGGCGAATCAGAGCACAAGAAACTGAAGATACCAGCATCTGAATTCCCTGGCTAAGGTACGTGCAGTTTTTTTTTTCTTTTAACTTGTGGGAGCCCTGACCAATTGTTTTTTTAAATGTGTGGGGGCCCTTTGCTATTTTTTTTTTTTTTTAAGATGTGTGGGGGCCCTGGCTAATAGTTTTTTTTTTTTTAAATGTGTGGGGGCCCTTTGCTATTTTTTTTTTAAGATGTGTGGGGGCCCTGGCTAATTGTTTTTTTTTTTAAATGTGTGGGGGCCCTTTGCTATTTTTTTTTTTTTTAAGATGTGTGGGGTCCCTGGCTTATAGTTTTTTTTTAAAAAACATGTGTGAGGGCCCTGGCTAATTGCTTTTTTTTTTAAGATGTGTGGGGTCCCTGGCTAATTGATTTTTTTTTTTAAATGTGTGGGGGCCCTTTGCTATTTTTTTTATTTTTTTAAGATGTGTGGGGACCCTGGCTAATAGTTTTTTTAAAAAATGTGTGGGGGCCCTGGATAATTGTTTTTTTTTAAATGTGTGGGGGCCCTTTGCTATTTTGTGGGGGCCCTGGCTAATTGGGTTTTTTTTGGAAAAAAATGTGTGGGGGCCGTGGCTAATTGTGTTTTTTTTTAAATGTGTGGGGGCCCTTTGCTATTTTTTTTTCAAGATGTGTGGGGGCCCTGGCTAATTGTTTTTTTTTAAAAAAAATGTGTGGGGGCCCTGGCTAATTGTTTTTTATTTTTTAAAGATGCGTGGGGGCCCTGGCTAATTGTTTTTTTTTTTTTTATGTGTGGGGCCCTGGCCACCAATGTTTTTTTTCTTTAACCACCACCTGACCACCAAAACTTGTAGGAGGGGTCTGGGCACCAAAGTTATTTTTTTAACTTGTAGGGGGCACTTCATGTTTTAATGCCTGTGTCTTGTGTGGCCTTCATACTGAGGGAGGGGTGGCGAGGGGGGGCCCCAGAAAATTTTGTTGTGCGGGGCCCCGTGATTTCTGATGGCAGCCCTGCACATGCCCCAACTGTGAGGATTTACAATTAAACTAGATCAACCCATGGTTAAGGGGCCAATGGCAGGGAGGACAATAAGCGCTTTGTGGGGTAGGATGAGAGTCTGGTCAGGGCCTGGCCTTTTGTGATCTCTGAGTTAGGAGGAAAGATGTTCCACTGCCTGTTGGACACTGGCTCTGAGGTGACTACTAAGACCCTGGTCTTCTTTGAGCATGTGGGTACTGGTGGTAAAATAGGCTCCATTAGATTGGAAAGTTGTAACTGTTAAATATACTTTTTTTAATACATTTTTTTTACCATTTGATGGACATGCCACATTTGTTTTAGCTTAGGCTCAGGTCTAGGACATTAGAGGATCTCTTTTGTCTTTATTTTGCTTCCTTGGACAAGTGTAATAATAAGTGGCCACTTCAAGCATTTGCACCAACATCTCTAATAAAGACGTTTATACTGTATATGACCTATATGTACCTATTCAAACTGACCCAAGCACAAGAGTACTAACGAAGTTTCGCTAGGTAGAAATGAACGCTAGTGAAAGTTCACTATAAAACGCTCACGCTGACAAATTAACACTAGCGAAACTTTTGCAGCATGCGGCTGCCGAGATGTAGAATTGCATTTTGATTAATTAGCATATGTGCTGTGAATTAACATCTGATGAAGTGATGCCAAATTCGCCCTTTAGTGAATTTCCCCCTATGGGTGCTATTGACTGAGGTGGGAAAGACCCCCTTAAAATAGGAAATGGTAAGTTGCTTGATCAGTCAGGAGAGTCAGATCCTATGGGCAGGGGCGTAACTACAGAAGCAGACCCTGCAGCTGCAGGGAGGCCGAGGAGGTGTAGGGGCCCCATGAGGCGACAATTATGAACAATTTCAACATATATTGGTAAAACAATCTCTGGATATGTTGGGGGCCCTAAAATTAATATGCTGTGAGGCCCAGTAACATCTAGTTACTCCACTGCCTATGGGCTACTACCTACACCTGACCCTAACCCGGGTTCAACTCGGAATTTATAAACTTGCACCTGCCCCACTATAACATCACAGAAGGAGGTGGGGCCAAGCAAGCATGAGATTATTAAAGTCGTGCAGTGGACACAGAAGTCGGTAAAATAAGGTCGCGGGGAGGGTGAGAGGAAGAAAGACCTCAACCCGAACCTGGTGCAATGGTGTATGGAAATTGGCTTGAACCCACTCAAGCCACGGGTAAACCCACTGTTCCAATGAGTGTCGGGTCGGCCCTCTACCTGGATTTGTCAAGCAGCTACTGTCAGAAAAACAGGGCCAAGACAGCTTTTGTTACCCCTATGAGTCTCTATGGGGTGGTGGCCTATGATGACTGTGGCTTAAGCTCCACAGAGGGGTCAGTGACATACAGTGTTGTTTGGGTTGGTGGGATTGTGCCACTGACAGAGGGGTTTGATGTCATGTGCTGCACAATGAGCTGTGATTTGCCTGTTTTTCAAACCAGACAGGAGGTTTTGAACTGGACATCCCCTTCAAAAACTACCTGGTAACCCTGTTTGAAATCCAATATAGGGTAACATTCACATACAGCAGGTAGAGTTGCCAAAGTAATGTTTTCCTAAAAAGACAACAACCCTAACTGCGGGAAATAGTGGCTATATGAACTGATTCTGCATTAGAAAAGGATCATCAGTGTCTAAGGGCAAATATGTGCACGACTGATCGCTGGAGATTTTCCGTAAGGCATATTATTTGACTAACCGGAAAAACAGCATTCTGTCATTACAACATTACCTACATTTATGGAAAGCCTGAACACATTTCTGGGGGGTTTAGGGCCATATTTTATGTATTGTTTCAGTTTTGCTAATGAAGGCGAAATTACCCTTTAATGGGGTTGTTCGCCTTTACGTTAACTTTTAGTATGATGTAGAGAGTGATTTTCTGAGACCATTTCCAATTGGTTTTCATTTTTTATTATTATGTTTGAGGGTTTTTTTAATAGCTTTTTATTCAGCAGCTCTCCAGTTTGCATCACTCTAGTTGCTAGGGTCCTAATTCCCTATCAACTATGAAATGAATTGAATAAGAGACTGAAATATGAATAGGAGAGGGTCTCAATAGAAATGTGAGTAATAAAAAGTACCAATAATAATATAATTTTAGCTTTAAAGAGAATGTGTTTTTCAATGGGGCCCAGTGACCTCCATTTGAAAGCTGGAAATAGTCAGAAGAAATACTTAAAAAAACTATAAAACATAAATAATGAAGACCATTGGAAAAGATGTTTAGAATTGACCATTTTATACCATACTAAAAGTTAACTTGAAGGTGAACTAACCCTTTATGCTGTGAGTCTCAGTTCCCCAAGGGACTTGTTTATCCTATTAGTTATAATTGTATCTAAGAGCAGGCGCTGAGTATTCTGGGCCCTCTGCCAAAGCCTATTATTTAATTACATTTCAGAAACTTTGTACTTTGTCATGCATAAGTGCAGGAGATCAAAGAGAAACTCGGGAATGTATGGAGAGCTGTGGGCTGAGCTGTCAAAATCCGGACTGTCCCGTGTAAATTGGGAACAGTTGGGAGGTATACAATATATAAGATGAAAAAGGAGGAGCATCAGTTAATGTTAGTAAATGGAGAGCTCTGGGCTGATCAGGGGAGTGTTAATGTGTAAGTACACATGGTCATGGTGGAATGGGGGCATGGTCTAATTTACTGGTTATTTATTAGGCAATTCAAATCTTGGGAAGTATACAATAACTATATAGTGCTACAGATACCGATTTACACAAAAACAATAGGTACAATTCTGCACAATGTATAAGTGATTGACCTGCACTATGGTTTTTAAAACAGACACAGTGGCCCCCACCATCCCATCATTTCATGTCATATTGTGCCCCTAAGTATCCAGTATTATGACAGTGTTGGTTCAGTTTAAGGCTTGTATCCTGCTATAGGTATATATTGTGTTGTGTCAAGCTTAATACTTAAAGAATTACTCTTTACTATAGGTAAAGGTATTGGAAAATGCCCAGTGTATTAATGTGCAATTTTACCAAGTCAAGTCCCACAGGCTGAGGGGGAAGAAACACGTTTTTGACTACTTCACCTGAACTGTAACTCACATTTGGCACAATCACAGTAGTCACCCTGCCCATGCTGAGCACACAGCAAATTCAACTGCCTTCAGGTGAGTTCAAGAACACCCTTGGAAAGATTACAATTATATAACATTATTAATGTGACAATATAAATTGAAACCTCAATAAGTCTGTGACTGTACAATGATTGTGGGCACTGCTAAGCGAGTGTTGCATGTGAATTAAGTGTTAAGCAGCGTTAAAAACCATAAGGCATTTAAAAATAAAAAGGTGTTTTTGTGAGATTCCACTTGAGAGACTGTAAGTACCAGTGTAAATATGCGTGCAAGTGGGTTTGCTGGTATTACTCAGTATGTGTCTTGCAGCGTTGGACTGGGATGCCAGGGGCCCACCGGAAAATCCTAGACCATGGGGCCACCAGAAAACCTTAGACCATGGGCCCACTTTCCAAACTATTATTCTTCCTCTACTCAATCAACCTCTTTATTATTAGAGATGTCGCGAACTGTTCGCCGGCGAACTTGTTCGCGCGAACATCGGGTGTTTGCGCTCGCCGGAAGTTCGCGAACGTCGCGCGACGTTCGCCATTTTGGGTTCGCCATTGTTGGCGCTTTTTTTTGCCCTCTCACCCCAGACCAGCAGGTACATGGCAGCCAATCAGGAAGCTCTCCCCTGGACCACTCCCCTTCCCTATAAAAACCGAAGCCCTGCAGCGTTTTTTCACTCTGCCTGTGTGTGCTGAAGAGATAGTGTAGGGAGAGAGCTGCTGCCTGTTAGTGATTTCAGGGACAGTTGAAAGTTTGCTGGCTAGTAATCGTTTTGATACTGCTCTGTTATTGGAGGGACAGAAGTCTGCAGGGGTTTGAGGGACATTTTAGCTTAGGTAGCTTTGCTGGCTAGTAATCTACCTTCTACTGCAGTGCTCTGTATGTAGCTGCAGTGGGCAGCTGTCCTGCTTCTGATCTCATCTGCTGACTGCTGCAATAACAGTAGTCCTTGTAAGGACTGCTTTTATTTATTTTTTGTTGTTTTACTACTACTACTATAAGAGCCCAGTGCTATTAGTCTAGCAGTGTTGGGGAGTGGGACTGGTGTGCTAATCTGCTGCTCCTAGTAGTTCAGCAGCACCAACTTTAATTTTTTTTTTTTAATATTCATTTTTTTTTATTTTACTTTTTTTTATTTTACTACCGCTGTAGTAGTGTATAAGTTGACCTTTTAGGCATTATTTGCCCTGTAGGCATTATTTGCACACTGTTTTCTTCAACCCGCCATCTAGCTGTGTGACCTTGTTCACATTCTGTCTAAATATCCATAATATTACCGTCTCCAGAAAAAACACCGGAGTGACTTTTTTCAAGCAGCCATAATATATTTTACGTAATCCGTATCCACCGCTGTAGTAGTGTATACGTTGACCTTGTAGGCATTATTTGCACACTGTTTTCTTCAACCCGCCATCTAGCTGTGTGAGCTTGTTCACATTTTGTCTAAATATTGATAATATTATCGTCTCTAGAAAAACCACTTGAGTTACTTTTTTTCAAGCAGCATTCATATATTTTACGTAATCCGTATCCACCGCTGTAGTAGTGTATACGTTGACCTTGTAGGCATTATTTGCACAGTGTTTTCTTCAACCCGCCATCTAGCTGTGTGACCTTGTTCACATTCTGTCTAAATATCCATAATATTACCGTCTCCAGAAAAAACACCGGAGTGACTTTTTTCAAGCAGCCATAATATATTTTACGTAATCCGTATCCACCGCTGTAGTAGTGTATACGTTGACCTTGTAGGCATTATTTGCACACTGTTTTCTTCAACCCGCCATCTAGCTGTGTGAGCTTGTTCACATTTTGTCTAAATATTGATAATATTATCGTCTCTAGAAAAACCACTTGAGTTACTTTTTTTCAAGCAGCATTCATATATTTTACGTAATCCGTATCCACCGCTGTAGTAGTGTATACGTTGACCTTGTAGGCATTATTTGCACAGTGTTTTCTTCAACCCGCCATCTAGCTGTGTGACCTTGTTCACATTCTGTCTAAATATCCATAATATTACCGTCTCCAGAAAAAACACCGGAGTGACTTTTTTCAAGCAGCCATAATATATTTTACGTAATCCGTATCCACCGCTGTAGTAGTGTATACGTTGACCTTGTAGGCATTATTTGCACACTGTTTTCTTCAACCCGCCATCTAGCTGTGTGACCTTGTTCACATTCTGTCTAAATATCCATAATATTACCGTCTCCAGAAAAAACACCGGAGTGACTTTTTTCAAGCAGCCATAATATATTTTACGTAATCCGTATCCACCGCTGTAGTAGTGTATACGTTGACCTTGTAGGCATTATTTGCACACTGTTTTCTTCAACCCGCCATCTAGCTGTGTGAGCTTGTTCACATTTTGTCTAAATATTGATAATATTATCGTCTCTAGAAAAACCACTTGAGTTACTTTTTTTCAAGCAGCATTCATATATTTTACGTAATCCGTATCCACCGCTGTAGTAGTGTATACGTTGACCTTGTAGGCATTATTTGCACACTGTTTTCTTCAACCCGCCATCTAGCTGTGTGTATTATCGTTTCCAGAAAAACCAACTGAGTTTTTGTTGTTGTTGTTGTTTTTTTAAAAATAATGCCAGGCAAAGGCAGGCCGCCACGCAGAGGCCGTGCTAGGGGCCGTGCTGCTATGCAATCCTGTGGCCCTAGCAAATTGCCCAGTTTTAAAAAGCCAATGACCCTGAACTCCCAAAATGCTGAAGAGGTAGTTGACTGGCTTACACAGCACACCCCATCCTCTACCGTTTCTAACTTTACCACAACATCCTCCTCATCCTCCACTGCTATGGCCACCCCACGTAACACTTCCTCCACCACCGGTGCCCCTTCTTCACTGGGGTCAGAGGAGTTATTTTCCCATGAGTTTCTTGAACTGAGTAATGCGCAACCATTATTGCCAGAAGAAGATGAAGGAGATGAGGACCTTACACCAGATTTAATTCTGGCAGAGAACACGATAGAGATGGACATAATGAGTGATGAGGAGGAGGTCCCCGCTGCTGCTTCCTTCTGTGATGTGTCAGAAGAAATTGATGCATCTGAGGAGAATGATGATGAGGAGATTGATGTTTTGTGGGTGCCTAGTAGAAGAGAGCAAGAGGAGGGTAGTTCAGATGGAGAGACGGAGAGTCAGAGAGGCAGTAGGAGAATAAGACTTAGAAGAAGCAGGGAGGACAGCCCGCAGGGATCAGTAGGGCAACAACATGTATCGGCACCTGTGTTCAGCCGGCCAACGCACCCGCCATTGCCGCCAATGCCGCCAACTTCTACTGTTACCGCCAGATCGCACACTTCCAAAAAGTCAGCAGTGTGGGATTTTTTTAATGTGTGTGCCTCTGACAAAAGCATTGTAATTTGCAATGAGTGCAGTCAGAAACTGAGCCTTGGTAAGCCCAACAGCCACATAGGTACAACTTCTATGCGAAGGCACATGAGCGGCAAGCACAAAGCACTTTGGGAGCAACACCTCAAAGGCAACAGGCAAACTAAAAGCCACACTCCTTCTGGTCCAGCATCTTACTGCTCTACCTCTGCTCTCCTTGACCCGTCTGAACCACCCTCCACTCCGCCTTCCACCTTGACCACCTGTTCCCATTCCCAGTCATCTGCCACCAGCCAAGTTTCTGTGAAGGCCATGTTTGAGCGTAAGAAGCCAATGTCTGACTGTCACCCCCTTGCCCGGCGTCTGACAGCTGGCTTGTCTGCACTCTTAGCCCGCCAGCTTTTACCATACCAGCTGGTGGACTCTGAGGCCTTACGCAAATTTGTAGCAATTGGGACACCGCAGTGGAAGGTACCCAGCCGCAATTTTTTTGCTAAAAAGGGAATACCACACCTGTACCAACATGTGCAGAGCCAAGTTACCGCATCTCTGTCACTTAGTGTTGGGCCAAAGGTCCATATGACTACTGACGCATGGTCCTCCAAGCATGGTCAGGGCAGGTATGTCACCTACACTGCCCACTGGGTGAACTTGGTAATGGCTGGGAAGCAGGGAATGGGTAGCTCAACAACAACAGTGGAGTTGGTGTCACCGCCACGGATTGCACGCGGTTCTGCCACCACCTCTACTCCTCCATCGCTCTCTACCTCGTCTTCTTCTTCTTCTTACTCTGCTGCTGGGTCCTCCTTCTCCTCCTCCACACCTGTGCACCCCCAGCTCCCCCTAGGCTATTCGACGTGCCAGGTACGCCGTTGTCACGCTGTCTTGGGGATGACGTGCCTGGAAAGCAAAAACCATACCGGATCTGTACTCCTGTCATCTCTGCAGTCACAGGCCGATCGGTGGCTGACCCCACACCAACTGCAGATCGGAAAAGTGGTGTGTGACAATGGAAGCAATCTGTTGGCAGCGTTGAGACTAGGCAATTTAACACATGTGCCCTGCATGGCACATGTGTTAAATTTAATAGTCCAACGTTTTGTCTCCAAGTACCCAGGATTCCAGGACGTTCTCACCCAGTCCAGAAAGGTGTCGGCCCATTTCAGACGTTCCTACACAGCCATGGCACGCCTTGCTGACATTCAGCAGCGCTACAACATGCCAGTCAGGCGTTTGATTTCTGACAGCCAGACTCGCTGGAATTCAACGCTCCTTATGTTGGAACGTCTGCTGCAACAACAAAGGGCCGTCAACGAGTACCTTTTTGAACTGGGTGGTAGGACTGGATCTGCACAGCTGGGGATTTTTTTCCCCCGTTACTGGGTGCTTATGCGCGATGCCTGCAGGCTCATGCGCCCTTTTGAAGAGGTTACAAATATGGTCAGTCGCACCGAAGGCACCATCAGCGACCTAATACCCTTCGCTTATTCCTGGAGCGTGCCGTGCGACGAGTGACAGATGAGGCTGTAGACCAGCGTGACGAGGAGCTGGAAGCGCACGATTTCTGGTCGGAATCACCAGAACGAACCCAGGCACCTGCTGCAACGCAGGGAGAGGTGCCAGAAGTGGAGTCAGAGGAGGAAGGTGGCTTTGTGGAGGAGGAGGAGGAGGACCAACAGGAGCAGGCTTCCCAGGGGGCTAGTGGTGACCTTTTGGGGACCCCTGGTCTTGTACGTGGCTGGGGGAGGAGACCGTGGATGATGCAGTCCTTGATAATGAGGAAGCGGAGATGGATAGCTCTGCATCCAACCTTGTGAGAATGGGGTCTTTCATGCTGTCATGCCTGTTGAAGGACCCCCGTATCAAGAGGCTTAAGGAGAAGGACCTGTACTGGGTCGCAACGCTACTAGACCCTCGGTACAAGCATAAAGTGTCAGAAATGTTACCAACATACCACAAGTCCGAAAAGATGCGGCATTTACAAACCAGCCTGCAAAACATGCTGTACAATGCTTTTAAGGGTGATGTCACTTCAGGAACTCATCAACATTCCAGGGGCAGAGGTGCCAGTAATCCTGCCACGAGCACACCTGCAAGGACAAAGCCCTTTGGCCAGTCTGTAACGTCAGACATGCAAATGTTTTTCTGTCCAAGGCAGCGCCACAACCCTTCTGGATCCACCCTCAAAGAACGCCTCGACCGGCAGGTAGCGGACTACCTGGCATTAACTGCAGATATCGACACTCTGAGGAGCGATGAACCCCTGGACTACTGGGTGCGCAGGCTTGATCTGTGGCCAGAGCTGTCACAATTTGCCATGAACCTCTTGTCTTGCCCAGCCTCAAGTGTGCTCTCAGAAAGGACCTTCAGTGCAGCAGGAGGGATTGTAACTGAGAAGAGAACTCGCCTAGGTCACAAAAGTGTCGATTACCTGACCTTTATTAAAATGAATGAGGGGTGGATCTCGGAGGGTTACTGCACGCCGGAAGACTTGTTCTGACTTCTATGCAGCTGTCCTTCTCTTCAAGCCTCATGACTCCACACACAGCTGTCCTTTAGCGTCCTCCTCCTCCCTCCGCCACCGTTACAAACTAGGGTGCAAACCCTACTGGTTTAATTTTTTCTGGCCTCTGTGCTTCAGTGGCTGCAACCAAAAAAACTGGGCAAACAATGTCTACAAGGTCAACGTATGGCAAAAAATGACTATTTTCAGCATTTATATGGCATATTTTTCTGGCAACTGTGCTTCAGTGGCTGCGTCCAAAAAAATGCATATTTCTGCATTTATATGGCATAATTTTTCTGGCCTCTGTGCTTCAGTGGCTGCAACCAAAAAATGCATATTTTCAGCATTTATATGGCATAATTTTTCTGGCCTCTGTGCTTCAGTGGCTGCAACCAAAAATTTATATTTTCAGCATTTATATGGCATAATTTTCTGGCCTCTGTGCTTCAGTGGCTGCAACCAAAAAAATGCATATTTTCAGCATTTATATGGCATAATTTTCTGGCAACTGTGCTTCAGTGGCTGCGACCAAAAAATGACTATTTTCAGCATTTATATGGCATATTTTTTCTGGCCTCTGTGCTTCAGTGGCTGCGGCCAAAAAAACTGGGCAAACAATGCCTACAAGGTCAACGACGTTGACCTTGTAGGCATTGTTTGCCCAGTTTTTTGGCCGCAGCCACTGAAGCACAGAGGCCAGAAAAAATATGCCATATAAATGCTGAAAATAGTCATTTTTGCCATACGTTGACTCAACGTATATGGCAAAAAATGACTATTTTCAGCATTTATATGGCATATTTTTTCTGGCAACTGTGCTTCAGTGGCTGCGACCAAAAAAACTGGGCAAACAATGCCTACAAGGTCAACGTATGGCAAAAAATGACTATTTTCAGCATTTATATGGCATATTTTTTCTGGCAACTGTGCTTCAGTGGCTGCAACCAAAAAAACTGGGCAAACAATGTCTACAAGGTCAACGTATGGCGAAAAATTACTATTTTCAGCATTTATATGGCATATTTTTTATGGCAACTGTGCTTCAGTGGCTGCGTCCAAAAAAACTGGGAAAACAATGCCTACAAGGTCAACGTATGGCAGTTGTTTAAAGAGAACAGTAGATTACTAGCCAGCAAAGCTACCTAAGCTAAAATGTCCCTCAAATCCCTGCAGACTTCTGTCCCTCCAATACAGAGCAGTATCAAGCAGATTACTAGCCAGCAAACTTACTATCATCTGTCCCTGAAATCACTAACAGCTCTCCCCCTACACTATCTCTTCCAAGCACACACAGGCAGATTTTTCAGATACATTTTGCCCTTGATCCCCCTCTGGCATGCCACTGTCCAGGTCGTTGCACCCTTTAAACACTTTAAAATCATTTTTCTGGCCAGAAATGTCTTTTCTAGATGTTAAAGTTCGCCTTCCCATTGAAGTCTATGGGGTTCGCGAACCGTTCGCGAACCGCTCGCGTTTTTGCGCAAGTTCGCGAATATGTTCGCGAACTTTTTTTCCGACGTTCGCTACATCCCTATTTATTATACTAGTCTTTTATATCTACATACTATACTCTATTCTTCCATTATTAAGGCTCTTTTTTCCCATAAAGAAATAGGGAATGACTATGTAATAAACCAAATGGTTAGAAGCAAGAGGCCACTGACCCCTGGGCCCACCGGGAGTTTCCTGGTATCCCAGTGGGCCAGTCCGACACTGGTGTCTTGTCACATGTATGTGGTGTTGGAGCAGCAGTTCCATGCAGTATTTATATGTGACAGATGTTGGTGGGTTTTCATCTTGGAATCTGAACTGCAGACTCTAAGGGGGGAACATGCAGCACTGAGGGGCAAATGTGGGGGAGGAAAGGAGGTTCACAGAGCAACCATTGGTAGGGACCAGTGTAGTGGGGGGTGAAGAAGGGGCAGTGGAGGCTAATGAGGGAGGCAGGTTTGTTACAGTCAAGAGGGGAAGTAGGGGACAGAAGGTTAGTGGGCTGATCCACTAAAAAAAACAAAACAGATTTGCCATTGTGGGAAGAAAAAGCTGGGGAGGACAGCTCTGAACTGGCATGTATGGAGCAGGCTGACTCTCAGAGCACCCAGAGCACCCTGGGAGGCAGTGACTCTAACATGGGTAGTGGGGGAGTGTGAAGCAGGAAAGGCAGGTTTTCCCTTCATGCCAAACAGTCTGCTGCTTGTCTGGTGTTAGGGTTCAGCATGTGGTGGAATGAGTGGACAGATTATTCGGAGGGGCTTGGGAAGACCCGGCAGTCTTGGTACACATAAGTAACAATGTCAAACTTAGAGGAGGTGGTGAAGTTGAAAAGAGAGTGAGGACTTCCAATGTAATTTTCTCAGCGATATTACCTGTGTCACAAGCCTGGGGTCTGGGGTGGCAGAATTTTAGGGGGGCGGCATGCCGCCCAACCACACCTGCATTTGTCTGGAACCACTGGGGATTTGCAGGAGATACAATACTTTTTAAAATTTCCTGTGCACCAATCTCCAGTACGCTGGACTCGATGGTGAAAATCTGTGCACAGGGAAAGGGGAGGGGACTGTGGGAATGAACGGCAGCAGGCCTAGGGGCACCTGCTATGTAAATCTGGCGCTGGACAGCGGGAGTTTAGGGAGATTTAAGTGTGACTGAGAGATTGGTGTAGGGAGGAGGGATTTGGGTTTTTGGGGAACTGGTCTGATTTCTCAATTGGCTACAGACTGTTTGCTAGGTATGGGCTGTACCTCAATGATGATGTTGCAGCTTCTATGGGAGAGAAGATGACTAGAGGGTTGGAGAATATTTTAAACTAGGCATTGGGAGGGTCGAAATAAAGGATTCCGTGGAATATAGGTTAGATAAGGAAGTGGGCATAGGAAATGAAAATGGGGGCAGAGATACGGTTGGAGGTACTGTTAAGGACAGGGAGGACCACATATCACATGTCGCATGTTTATAAACTTGCATGGAATTTTATGGCACAAGTCGTTGAGGAGCCAACCAGAAAAAATGCTATACTGGATATAGTGATCTCTAATGACCCAGAACGTATAGCAAATGTGCAAGTAATTGAACCCCTGGGTAACAGTGACTATAATGTTATATCATTTAATGTCTGGTGCAAAAAACAAATATACACTGGGGCAACAAAAACCCTGAATTTCAGAAAAGCTAATTTTATCTCCTTGAGGATTGCCCTGCAAAGCATTGATTGGGACATTATGCACAGAACAACAATGGTTGTCATTTAAAATGATATTAAATTGTTACTGTTCTCAATGTATTCCCTTAAGTAAATGTAGAAGCACCAGGAAATACCCTATGTGGCTTAATATAGAGTTAAAGAAGTTAATAGGAATAAAGAGAAAGGCTACAAGTCTGTGGGAACAGAAGCTGTATTTAACGTATATAAACACTATAATGAATGTTGTAAAACTGGAAGGCAAAGACTGCAAATGAGGAGTGCATGCAGCATAGGCTAAGACTAACCCCAAAAAGTTTCTTTAGTATATTAATAGTAAAAAGTAGGGATGGGCGAATAAATTCGCCATAGTTAAATTTGCGGCGAATTTCTGCGTTTCGCGAATTTTTCACGAAATTGCGGCAAAAATTTGCCTCGCCACTCGTTTCGCCGCACGTCGAAATTTCGTAGCGCGACGAGCCGCGACGCCGCGAATGCGCGTCAAAATAAAAAGACGCGCGACAAACTGAACGTCACCCACAGCAGCCAATAAGATGTGAGCCATCCCACTGTCTATATAAGGAGCTGCAGAGGCGGCCATTACTCGTGGCGTTTCTGGTAGAGGTAGAGAGAGCAGGATAGTGAGAGATTTGTGTGTGATTTAGCTAGTGGAGTTTGTGTAGAGAGCTTTTTTTTTCTGAGTCAGTGCAAGTTGAGGTTGTGGATTTCAGTTTACTGTTTTCCCTCTTCTGCTTGCCTGCTCACCACCCAATAGCCCTTTTTAGGGCTAACTGTCTTTGTCTGTGCTGGTGTGTGTACTCCTTGTGGGTGCACACTTCTGCTGAGGGGATTTAGTTGAGGGTTTTATTTTTTTCTCCTTTCCTTCCCCGAAATATCCAAACCCCCCCCTTATATTTTTAGTTTTTTTAGTTTAGTTGCCCAATATGACGGGCCGTGGGAGAGGGGGGAGGGGTGGTGGGAAGAAGGGTGGGATAGGGAGGGGTGGCCGAGGAAGAGGCCGTGGTGCTGGCCGTGGGCATCCAACCCCACAACAGCCCAGCTCATGTGCCATGCCCAGTCTGGGCACTGTAGCGCAGCACAAGCTGCCATCAAAGCAGCTGCCGTCACAGCAGCAGCTGCAACAACAACAGCAGCAGCAGCTGCAACAACAACAGCAGCAGTAGCCGCTACAACAGCAGCAGCAGCAGCAAATGCCACAGCAGCAGGTGGCTTTGGGTCGTAGTGGGGCAACTGGCACACGTAGGACTGTGCCCGATTTTTTTGCCACTGCTTCGCGACCCATACGCTCGCAGCAGGCAGAGGCAGTGGTAGACTGGCTGACCCAGGCTACCTCGTCTGCAGCGGGCACCAGTGAGCGGCAGGAGGTGGCATCACCTGCTAGCTCAGTGTGGGATGACACCCCATCCCTCTTATTTGATCCTGAGGTGGACTTGGGCCCAGACACCCAGGATTTTTTGATGATCAGGCAGGAATGGGGGGGGGGGGCATTCATGTCTGATGAAGAGGAGGAGGTCATGTCACAGCCCACATCAGTAGGGGATATTGGGCAGGGTCCCCTATGGCAGGCAGCAAGTTGCTGGTGTGGGGTCAGACACCAGCATGCTGGATGTGGGTATTGATGCCATGTATGAGGCAGGGTCTGGTCTGGGGGAGGATGATGACAGAGACAGACCCTCGGAGCCGGCTCCAGAGGATAATAGCAGCAGTTCAGGGGGGGAACTGTTTGTTGTTGATGAGGATGAAGAGCCGGCTCCACCGACCACTGCTAGGGGGGGCAGGCAACAGGGCAGCTCTGCGCCTAGGTCCAAAGCCTATGGGCGTACGGATGGGGACCATCCCCAACCCTCCATAGCAGGCAAGGCAGTGGCCCGCACTTCAGCAGTGTGGGCTTTTTTCACGTGCCAGACAGAGGACCAGGCAGTAGCAGTGTGCCAGCTTTGCCGGCAGAAGGTCGAAGGGGCAGGCAGGGTCACATATGGGGAACATCAGCTTTAAGTTCCCATATGAAACGTCATCACAGGATGACGTGGGAGCAGCACCAAAGTGGCAGGGCACCGGGGGGCAGCGGTGCTTCCTGTCCACCTCCTCCGGTGCTAGCTCCCCAGACCCTGCAGCAAGGGAAGAGGATTCTGGGGCTCACAGTCGGAGGCAGCCACTGTGTAGCTCAGCCTCTTCTGCAGCCTCCTCCTCCTCAATGCGGCCCCTGTCCCGCCAGGTTTCCCTCCCCCAGTTCCTCACCCGCAAGACGCCTCTCTCCCCCAGCCACCCCCAAGTGCAGAGGCTTAATGGCTGCCTGGCAAAGCTTCTGGCAGTGCAGCTGCTGACCTATCAGCTAGTCGAAGCAGCCCCCTTCCGACAGCTGATGGCTTGCGCTGCCCCTAACTGGCGGATCCCCAGCCGCCATTATTTTGCCAGGAAGGCCGTCCCTGCCCTCCACCAGCAGGTGGTGGAGAATGTGTCCCTGTCGCTGGATCATGCTGTTGGCGGCAGGGTGCACTGCACCACTGACACGTGGACCAGCAGGCATGGGCAGGGGAGGTACATAACCTACACTGCGCACTGGGTCACCCTCATGAGTGCTGGGGAGGTTGCAAGCCGGGGCGCTCCCCTCAGGCTACAGGTGCCTCCCCGTGGGGTACAGGGCAAACCCCACATGTCCACTTCCTCCTCCTCCACTATGGATGAGCCACCCCTGAAGCGTCCCCGCAGCTACGCTTCAGTGCAGCACAGGCAATGTCAGGCTGTGCTGCAACTCCTCTCCCTGGGTGAGAGGAGTCATACTGCACCTGAGCTCATGGCTGCCTTCCAGACTCAGGTGCAGCGGTGGTTCACTCCCCGCCAGCTCCAAGCAGGTAACATTGTTTGCGACAACGGTCGCAACCTGCTGGCCACCATCCACCTAGGGCACCTGACCCACGTGCCTTGCTATGCACATGTCCTCAACCTTGTGGTGCAGCGCTTCCTCAAGAGCTACCAAGGGTTGGGTGACATGCTGGAGAAGGTATGTAGGGTATGTGCCCATTTTCGCAGTTCCCCCACCGCCAGCGCGTCTTTGGCACGGATGCAGCGGCAGCATAGTCTGCCACCCCACCGGCTCATCTGTGACCTGCCGACGCGATGGAATTCCACCCTGCACATGGTGGAGCGCCTCGTAGAGCAGCGCTGGGTGGTCAGCAATTACCTGCTGGAGCACAGTGCCAGGGGTACTCAGGGGGCGGATTTGGGGTACTTTAGTGCAGAGCAGTGGCAGCAAATGAGGCAGCTCTGCCAAGTACTTGCCCCCTTTGAGCAGGCGACACGCTTTGTTAGCAGGGACAATGCGTGTCTTAGTGATGTGATACCCCTGGTGTTCCACCTCAAGTGCATGTTGGATGGGCTGCTAGAGGAGGGTGACGTGTCTGAGGAGGAGGAGGAGGAGGAGGAGAGTAGGCCCCGTAGGCAGGCAGAGGGGGCTGAGGAGGAAATGGTGCCCGATGAGGAGGATGAGGGAGAGGAGGACTGGGTGCCTGCGCAGCATGGGGAGCAGGGCACATGCCACCCAACCACCCCAGCTATTGTCCGCGGCTGGGAGGGTACAGAGCAGGGGCAGGTCGAGCCAGATGACCTGCTGCATCTGGAGGGCAGTCAAGAAGAGGTTGGTCGGGGGCACCTCTTTTACATGGCTGCCCATATGCAGACTTGCCTCCGAAGCGATCCCCGGGTCTGTTCTATCAAAGACCGGGAGGATTATTGGGTGGCTACTTTGCTTGACCCACGGTTCAAGGGAAAGGTGGGGGAGTTCCTTGTACCCAGCCAGAGAGAGAGGAGGATGGGTCAATTGAGGAAGGCTCTGTGCTCAAAATTAGTGGAGGCCTTCCCCCAGTCTGACACTTCTCAGGCCTCCACTACTCCACACACCCAGCAGAGACGGGGGCCTAGCAGCAGCAGCAGCAAGGGCGGAGATCTCATGGGTGTGTGGAAGAGCTTTTTCGAGCCTCAACGGCCAGCAGCAGGCCCAGTCAGCACCCAAAGCCACCACCAGCAGCGGGTGGAGCATATGGTGGCTGACTACATGGGGTCAGTCAGCGTGCAGGATTCCATTCGCCCTGACGATGACCCCATGCATTATTGGGTCTCGAGGCTCGACCAGTGGCCAGAACTGGCACAGTACGCTCTGGAGGTGCTGGCTTGCCCCCCTGCCAGTGTCCTGTCAGAGCGTGTCTTCAGGTGGGGTGGTCACGGCTATCCACTGGCAGCGTGGATAAGCTGACATTCATTAAAATGAATGAGGCATGGATAAGCGGGGATATCCAAGTGCCCATTGCAGACAGCAGAGACTAGCCTCCTCTCCTCCTTCTCCTCCTCAGATTTAGCCTCCTCTCTCCATTGCTGCCCATACTCTCCTCCCCAGTAGTATTGCCCATTCCCCATCTGTCTGCACCCGCTGCCCTTGCTGCTGCTGCTGCTGCTGCTGTAGTCTGCTACTAGCCCTAGTAGTACTGCTGCTGTGCTGCATTGTCGGCAAATTTTTTTATGGTGGGGGCCTATCAAAGCTCCTACTGCTATCGTAGATACTACTGTGCTGCATTGTCGGCAAATTTTTTTAGTAGTTGAGGCCTAACATGGCCTCTAAATATGTTTCTTCAAATACTGCCACATTGTTGGCTAATTTCTTCTGGTTGAGGCCTAACATGGCTTCTAAATATGTTGCTTATAATTTTGCCGCTAAGTTGGCTAATTTCTTCTGGTGGTTGAGGCCTAACATGGTTTCTAAAAATGTTTCTTCGAACACTGCCACATTGTTGGCTAATTTCTTCTGGTGGTTGAGGCCTAACATGGTTTCTAAAAATGTTTCTTCGAACACTGCCACATTGTTGGCTAATTTCTTCTGGTGGTTGAGGCCTAACATGGCTTCTAAATATGTTTCTTCGAACACTGCCACATTGTTGGCTAATTTCTTTGGGTTGAGGCCTAACATGGCCTCTAAAAATGTTTCTTCAAATACTGCCACATTGTTGGCTAATTTCTTCTGGTGGTTGAGGCCTAACATGGCTTCTAAAAATGTTTCTTCGAACACTGCCACATTGTTGGCTAATTTCTTCTGGTGGTTGAGGCCTAACATGGCTTCTAAAAATGTTCGTTCGAATACTGCCACATTGTTGGCTAATTTCTTTGGGTTGAGGCCTAACATGGCTTCTAAATAGGTTGCTTATAATTTTGCCGCTAAGTTGGCTAATTTCTTCTGGTGGTTGAGGCCTAACATGGCTTCTAAAAATGTTTCTTCAAATACTGCCACATTGTTGGCTAATTTCTTTGGGTTGAGGCCTAACATGGCTTCTAAATAGGTTGCTTATAATTTTGCCGCTAAGTTGGCTAATTTCTTCTGGTGGTTGAGGCCTAACATGGCTTCTAAAAATGTTTCTTCGAACACTGCCACATTGTTGGCTAATTTCTTTGGGTTGAGGCCTAACATGGCTTCTAAAAATGTTCCTTCGAATACTGCCACATTGTTGGCTAATTTCTTCTGGAGGTTGAGGCCTAACATGGCTTCTAATTATGTTGCTTCTATTTTTGCTGCTTAGTGGGCTAATGTCTTCGGGTTGATGCCTGCCTCATTTAATTCTTCTGGCTCTAGTACAATTGATTACAACAATGCTTGCTGCTTGGTTGTCAAATGTATTCACACTATTATTACCCCTGAAACGACTGCGGCCAAAAGTCCTGTGCCTCAGTCATTATTCTTTCATTTGAAATGATAGGAGTGCTCTAAAAATGTATACAGGGAGGGCATGTGTGTGTAGCAGTAACTGAGTGAAACATAGGTGCGAAATTCCAAATTGCTCTTCCCATTGACTCCAAAGCAAAACATGGCATATATACATTTATCACTGTGTACAAAGCTTAAAAGTAAGGGAAATGTTTTAATGGTAGCCCCAAAGCCATTTCTGGTCTGGGAGTCAAAATAGGTCCTGGCATTCAAATTACACAGAGGCCCAAACCGGCCCCAACCATCAGCCCAGTAAATTTGACTGGAAACCAACCAACCTGGCAACCCTGGGTGACGCAAACATAGCCATAAACTCTACTTAAATTCATGCTGTAAGCAATAATTTAGATGGAATTTGTCCTCTATGAATACTTTTGTCCTTGAGTTAAATAAACGAGACAACACAGTTTGCTTAATGGAAAGAGGAATTTCATTCCAAGATGATGTCCATCTTACATCCCACTTTCAGCTGCATCTGCTATTTTGCAACTTTCAACTTCACAAGCAGTCTTGTCCCAGTTTGCTGTCCATAACCTTCAAAGAGAACACACGCCATCCTTTGTTTCCAAACACTTTACACAACGTATTCATAGATCCAGTGCAAAGCCCTTAAAGGGGTGGTTCACCTTTATGGTAACTTTTAGTATGCAATAGTATGGCAAATTCTAAGCAACTTTTAATTTGGTTTTCATTATTTATTTATTTTGGTTTTTTAATTAATTTTCTTCTAAGTTCTGACTCTTTGCAGCTTTTAAATGTGGGTCAATGACCCCAACTAAAAAGCAAATACTATGTCAGGCTACAAATGTATTGTTAGTCATTGCTACTTTTTTCCATTTAGGCCTCTCCTATTCATATTCCAGTCTCTTATTTAAATCAACGCATGATTGCTAGGGGAATAATGTTACTTCTAATAGTGCCTAATTACCAAATATAGTGTGACTTAATATAATTTATTTAAAAAAATCAATTTATTTGAGTGTTACAGTAGTCAATTTATCAATTTCGGCGCAGTTGCGACGAAATTCGGCGCCGCGCGACGAGACTCTGCGCGTCATAGCAAAACTAGGTTTGCGCTTGCGCATGCGCATGCGTGCGTCAAAAATGGGCGTCGCCACTATAAATAGCCCCGCCCGTGCTTACAGTTGTAGGAGTGCAGTTTGAAAATGGCAGGACCTGGCATGATGAATGAAGAACAGCTGCGGTACTTCGTCAGGTACCTGCACCGGGAGGGATACGACAATATCCCTCCTGGTGTGAGAGGCATCCAGGCACTCTGGCGGAGCATCATGGAGTGGCTGAGGAGCAGGCTGCGGAGGGAGTTCCGCGTGCGCTTAAGTCTGCGGGAGCTCCAGAGGATTTGGAGTGATTTAAAAAGTCGCCACAGCGCATTTGTTGAAGAGCTGGTGGTTGAAGGTAGAGTTATTTAAAAAGAAAACATCTTATAATGATTTGCTATTTTACAGCAAAAATGTATTTAAGTGAATACTGTAATTAGGATTGGAACAGTTGACTTTGACTGACTGACATAATTGCAGACAAGTTAGATAACAAGTAAATGAGCTGTCAAATGGAGATTATGTAAACAGATTATAATAGATTTATTTAAATGGAATACATGGGTTTCCCTTCTTAACTACAATAAAGCCACTTGATTCCTATTTATTTTGGTATTTTGGAGCAAATGTGTATTTGTTTAGGCCTGTGGTAAGGCTAATAAGAATTTTACTTCACATAAAGGTAGATTTATTTAAACAGAATAAATAAGTTTCCCTTCTTAACTACAATAAAGCCACTTGATCAGGCTCGGATCTGTGGAAAGGCCACCAAGGCCCAGGCCTAGGGCTGGAGGATTTTAGGGGGCGGCATGCTGCTCAACCACACCCATATTGGTTGAGAAACACTGGGGATGCACAGGAGATACAATAGTTTCCCATGCAGCAATCCCCATTGCCGAATAAAGGGGAGGGGACAGGGGCGACGAATGGCAGTGGGCCTAGGGGTGCCTACTATGTAAATCTTGCCCTGCACTTGATTCCTATTTAATTTGGTATTTTGGAGCAAATGTGTATTTGTTTAGGCCTGTGACAAGGCTAATAAGAATTTTACTTCACATAAAGGTAGATTTATTTAAACGGAATAAATAGGTTTCCCTTCTTAACTACAATAAAGTTAATTTTCCTGTAGTTACAACATGACACCTTATCCTGTATAATTCATACTGTACAAATGCAATTGCTGTGTTACTCAAACTGAAATTTATTCATTGCCAGCTGAGTGGATCCAGGATGATCCTGAATCTGATGGGGATAATGCACCACCACCACCACCTGACCAGGCAGCACCGCCACCACCTGATGAGGCAGCACTGCCACCACCTGACCAGGCAGCACTGCCACCTGTCCAGGCACCACCACCTCACCGGGCAGCACCACTACCCAAACGGGCGGCGGCACCACCACCGGACCAGGCACCACCACCACCTAACCAGGGGCTCAGTGTAGGCACTCAGACTGAAAATGCCTTCTATGACCACACTGAGCTCCTGGTCACCCTGATCCACCAGGTCAATGCCATCAGAAAGGATCTGGGAGAGGTCAGGGAGATTGTGGAATCCCTGCAGAGGGTCGTTGCTCCTCCTCCTCCACTGTAATTTTATTATATCTGTTGGCCTAGCACCGTTGTGCTATTTTGTATATTAAAAAAGTTTTTATATCTCTATATTTGGAGTTAATTTTTCATTTAACTAAACTAATACTCACATGGTACTTGAAATTGTTTGGATTCTAATAACACAACGATGACTATTCTTAATCGGAGTCATTAAAATTACATTACATAGTATTTCAGAATCATTACAATTACATGATGTAAATATAAGGTTCATTCACATAAACATATGGTTTATTCATTTTTATCTGAGATACAAAGCATCCAGATACTATCTGTTCAGATTTATTAGTTGTACTTGTGTTAGTAATCTACTATTAGATATATGAAGTACAGATGGTACTTTTTGGTTAAACAGTGATATAGAGTAGTAGTAGATACCATTACCAGTTGACCAGAGGTAATGTAAAAAAATCCACAAACGTTAAAAGTTTAAGAAACTTGCAAAATGGGAGCCATTTTTTCAAGATAGGAGTCCTCTAACAATGCAGGGCATGTGTGTAGCAGTATACTAAGTGAAACACGCATGTGTATTGGTCTTCCCATGGAGTCCAATCCAATTCAGCACATTCAGACACAAAGCAAAAGATACCATATTCATTTATCATCACAGACTACAAAGCTTGAAACTAAGGGAAAATTTTTTATTTGTAGCCCCAAAGGTGAAAAAAGGTTATACAAACTAAACACCCACAGAAGATGGTTTTCATCAAATTGCACTACACGTCAAAAATAAAGTTGCACGTTAAAACACATATGCGCCCGCGACAAAATTATTTTGACACGCGACGAAATCGGGCCGCGCGTCTCGTTTCGTGAATTTTTCGCCGTTTTGCAAATTTCGCTGGAAATTCGTGAATTATTCGGCGAAGGGAAATGCAACAGATTCGCCCATCACTAGTTGTGGTTGTATCAAGGGATCTGCCCATAGCCATTTACATGTCCAGCCAATTGGGTTAGATAGAGGTGATGGCTAAGGGTGGGGAAGACAGAATGGTTTCTGCCCCACATATAATTTCCTAAAATAAATCCATTTTCATAACCTTCAGAAGCAACAGTTCTGCACTTACTTACTGTACCTGTGCGTTATATATATCCATAGAGTACGGTTTATGTATTATTTTGAAACTCTATGGCTCGCTTGTCTCATAAGACATTAGCTAAGGAAATTAAATAGCTTCATATTTTCACTAACTTGGAAAGTGCACACCCTCAAGTGACCCTCTGGTCAAAAGGAGGGATAGTGTAGGCTTTCCTAAATATGCAGCACCAGTGTTCATAATATTTTTCGAACATGTTTATAAGAAAGTATCTTACCAAGGGGGAAAGTATATTTGCGCAACAACTATCCCTGATTAGGGAAAGATCCTGTGATAACAGAACTCTTATCTGCTCAGTTTTTAGACACTGTTTAGTCCTGATCATTAAGCTACAACCAGGAGTATTTTCATATCTTTGAACAAGCAGTCTTTTCTGCTCAGAATGAAGGACCTTTTGTATTTATATGTGTCTCTTTATTTGCCAACAGTCAGAATATAAGCATATACTGCCTCTTTAAGTTTTGATTTATTGTATAAATTATTGCCTGATCAAAGTTTTATTGCTTCCATCAGCAATCACTATCACTGAGTATCAGGTTCCCACTAGGTGTTATGACCTCATTATACTAAGTTAATGTACTTGGCATAATCTACATAGCTATTATTGTAAAAGAATCTGTTCTACCGGTTGCCTCTAGCAGTGTTTTACCAGGTCTTCAGAACCAAGGTATGTCTGAAAAGAAGGAACAAATGCTTAATGCCAGATGTAGACCTATTTGTGCACAACATAATCTGGGTAAAACTGTTCCAACACCTGTTAAGCATCTTACTTAAGCAATATATTCATTCCAGATGTTATAGATAGATTATATTCAGTTATCTAAGTGTTGCATTTTAGAATGTGTACTTGTTTATGTTGATCAATTCTCTGGTTGGCTAGAAGCTTGACCAGAGGCAAAGGCTTCGCTGGAGACCAATGGCAATAAGATGTTTAGGAGATTATGTGCAGATATGGACTGCCAAAAGGCATTGTCCACAGACCAAGGTACATATTTCCCTGGACAAGTAATACATCAAGTTTTGCATATCTTACCATCCATAAGTTAAAGTGGAAAAGTTAAATTGCATCATTAAAATAGACTCTGCAAGGTGCGCGCATAAACCAGAACTATATGGCCAGATGTATTGAACCTAGTTTTTATTCCTAACTAGGCTCACAGATACCTTTTGGAAGACCAGCATGCACGGTCCGATACTTTCCTCTTGCTGATCTACTTTGCATGAACTATGGAAGTTTGACTCAGTATGTTACCCAGTTGCATTGGAACTGACCAAACTGTATTCTTGAGTTTATTCTTCATTACCAGATCCAGCAGATGTTCCATGATCACCTAGCTTTGCTTCCAGAAATTGGGTCCTCATCAAAAGGTGCTCTGGCTGTGCTGGAATGGACCATTTCAAGTGCTTCTTGCTACAGATACTGCAGTGAAAGTGGAGCGGAAGCCCAATTGGACGCACTCATCACACTGTAAGAACACTCAGCTTCAACCAGTTGTGTAAGTGGGGGAATTGCAGGACACAATAAAGCCTCTTTTCCCTGCACCACCTTAGTCCCAGGGAACAATGCAGGGGCCAGTTAATCTCAGTACCAGCACAATGTAAAAGGTACAGACACAGAAGCCAGACTTTAATGGGAGCCATACAAGGAGTCAGTTGGACAGCATTGTTCCAAGTACATCTGACCTTGGTTGCCAAAGACAGCTCATCTTCATTTGAAAGAACAAGGGTTTAATGGCAGAGACACACTCTCAGAATCGGGGGAAGATTTAGTCGCACAGCACTTGGATCGCTTCGTTTTTCAAAGTCGCCCAAAGTTTCCATGGAAAACAAAGCGCTCCGAGTGCCATCCCACCGGCAATTTAAATAGCCGACGGGAAGGCAGGGGAAAGCAGTTTGAGGAGATTAGTTGACCAAAGAAGAGGAGTTTTGACTCTGGGCGACTAATCTCCCCGAATCTGAGCGTGTGTCTCTGCCCTAATAATGTAAAAAGGTTCACACCTAGGACATTTGTAGGAAAGGGTAGAGAATAGTGACGGGCAAATCTGTCTCGATACGCTTTGCCGCAAAATTCACAAAACAGAGTAAAAAAATGCAAAACAGCGAAAAATTCAAAGGCAGTATATACTTATATTCTGACTGTTGGCAAATAAAGAGACACATATAAATACAATAGATCCTTCATTCTGAGCAGAAAAGACTGCTTCAAAAGCATTTGATGTAAATGGGCGTCAAAATAATTTTGATGCAGAACAATTTTGACCCGAGCTATAATTTTTATACGCATGACTATTTTGTCCAAATGCATTAAAGGGGTTGTTCACCTTTGAGATAACTTTTAGTATAATGTGGAGAGTGATATTCTGAGACAATTTGTAATTGGTTTTCATTTTTTATTATTTGTGTTTTTTGAGTTATTTAGCTTTTTATTCAACAGCTCTCCAGTTTGCAGTTTCAGCAATCTGGTTGCTAGGGTCCTTATTCCCCTAGCAACCATGCATTGATTTGAATAAGAGACTGTTGTATGAATAGGAGAGACCTGAATAGAAAGATAAGTAATAAAAAGTAGCAATAACAATACATTTGTAACCTTACAGAGCATTTGTTTTTAGATGTGGTCAGTGATCCCCATTTGAAAGCTGGAAAGAGTCAGAAGAAGAAAGCAAACAATTAAAAAAATATAAACAAAATAATAAAGACCAATTGAAAAGTTGCTTAGAATTAGCCATTCTATAAAATTCTATATGGCTAATGAAGTGCTAATTCCTACATTCTTTACCTTTGGGCTCTGTAGGCTAATAGTTTAGGTATTTGTTTTTGAAACAGAGGGTCATGAGTTCAAGACCTATAGCTGACTTTATGCAAAATGATTTACATACCCTAAAATTTCAAATTGTGGCACACAATAGTAACTAAAGTTGGAGGAATGTTTTGCCAAGTTTCCCAGACCGAAATCAATACATTTATGTGATTTACTTTTCTGCACACCAAGCAGTTTGCTGATGTCAAGTTCTTCCTATTAAGGGCGAAGTGTACCATGCGCCACTTGGTGTTCATTTTCCGTAATGCAGTTGAATGAAACTTTTGTTGTTCGTCAAGGCAACGTGGGGAACTGCATACAGTGCGCATAGTGCATGTATCCCATTTAGTTACAGCACGCCAGACACACAAACCAGGCTGGCTCTATCTGTATTATTGAGCTAGCCTGCTCCCCAGTCTAAGGCTAGTCAGATTGCTCTGCAAAGTGGCTGCATCATGTATTGAGCTTATAGTTTATTATACCTCCCAACATTTTGGAAATAGAAAGAGGAACAAAATGATTTGCCGTAAGGAACGTGCTCTGTGCTGCTGTCACTTACTGAGCTTAGGGACCCACTCACAATATACAGTACACATAGAACAGAAATGTCACAATATAAGGCTGATTAGTAATTAATACAGATAATTACTACATGGCAGCACAGAAACCAGTGCAATTAGCATCAGAATTTAATAATCAGCAAACCTGTAGCATCAGCTTATATTACAGGGGAAGCTCATTTTCTGCTGGATAATTAGTGACGAGCCCTAAGCTTAGCTTCTCAACAGCCAATCAGAGCCCACTGAGCATGTGAGTGTCACAGACACTTTCCAAGATGGTGACCCCCTGTGACAAGTTTGAAGTCCTGGATCATTGCTGCTATTGACAAGCTTGTAAGGGGCCCTCCGGTCATTAAAGGGCACACTACACCGAACATATAAAAATTTGAAGAATTTTATTGTAGATCTTCTTTACTCCAGGCACATCAAATCACCAACACGTGAACAGGATTTACTCCATAGCTGTACAGCATATGTTTAAAGTCCCCACAGCCATCAGACCTGCGAACCCAGCCTTGGCCTTTCGTTGTACCACCTACCGGACAGGTAGTCCGCTGTACGACGTACGAGCCCTCCACCTCTGGCCCGGTAGGACTTTTCGATGTGCCACCTCCCTCCTTCAGCCAGCAAGCCACCGCAGCAGTGCCCCTGGCTTTTCTGGGTAGGAATTTTACACCAATGGCCTGGGTTGTCCACACTGTCCTGACTGTCTCTAATTGTCCTGTCTGTGGCCGAGCCACAGCCATTAGGCCTCTATCTCCTTGGTGGGGTGTCAGCTACCCGTGCTTACTTGCCTGACTGACTAAGGCACCTAGTGCCCCATTTAACATGTACCTCACTAATTGTCCTGCTTCCAATTCCATCAACCCTGACTATAGCTATCCTCTCTTATACCCTTAGCCCTGAGCATTACTATAACATGCCTCTCCCATGTGTTTTCCCACATTCTACACATATCCTATACATGTGCCTTACTAGTGCTGTCCAGCATGTAACCTCCTGAACATATCTTTAACACTACTGCCATCTAATGGTCAACCCTTATAATTACACCAATTTAAACATTGCAATACTTTTCAACATCAATATCATACATGCACATACCAAACACTTGTTCTCATTAATTTTCATACAACATCAATTTCAATCACCTTACAAGCTGAAACTTTAGCCTCGTGCAATAAGTTCAGTATATATATATATATAAAACATGGCATTTTTAGCCACATTCATTTTTAGGGTTTAATTCTCCTTTAAGCCAAATTGGGGCAAAATAAACCTTTGTTATACTGTAGGAAGGGGCACAATTAAGGCCCAAATAAACAAAATACAGGCCATTGAAAACCGGCCTTACCCTTTAAAAAAAAAAAAACAGGTCATAGCCTTTCTTGGGTTAGTGGGGGTACTATCGATAGTTAATACTCAATTTTGCCACCCGAGAACAGTGTCTTTATTTATCCTCTGGACAGGAGTAGGATTTTATTTTGTTCTGTGTAAGCCTTAAAGGGGCGGCCTGTTTGATATACAAACTCCAATTAAAGCAAAAGCTGCACCTTATGTTGCAAGACACGCTGTCTGGTTCCTTCACTGCCAGTTGGTCACACTGGCAATTAAAATTGTGAACAACACCTAAAGTTATTGCACAATTTTATTAACTATGCTGGTGCAAGTTTAATTTTTAACTAAAATATAATATACTGCTGCCCTGCACTGGTAAAACTAGTTTGCTTCAAAAATGCTACTATAGTTTATACAAATATGCTGCTATGTTGCCATGGGGGTAGTTAGTCTAAAAAGGGAGAAAGCCACAGTTCACATAGCAGTTAGCAGATAAGCTAATCATTTTCTTTATTGTTTTCAGAGTTTGACTGTGCACGCCATTCTCATGATCAGTGGGAGGTGCTGTCCATAAAATTTAAGTGTGATTTATATATTTCTAACCAGTTCAGCTCCAGGCAGATTTAACAGGATCAGAGAAAACCGCAATGCAAAAACAGGTTTATTGAAACTACACACCCTAAAGGGTTTTAGGTAATCCTCATACAGCACCCGAGTTTCAAAATTGCTACCTTGATCTATTGGCGCCAGAAATGCCCAAAATACCTTTCAGTGTATACCTCAACATTTTTATTTGGGGGTATTGGTTGGTGTTTGGGGTGTTGTTGTGCTAGTCTAACCTGTGTACACAGTGTTTGAGAGACTGAGCTCTTGAGCACTGATAGCCACACCTAAAGTGACCTGCAGCTGAAAGTGTCATTATTCATTACTTTTTAGTGCAAATTAACACATTTTTCATATAGTTATGAACCTGTGACAGTCCTATCCTGGTAATTCCCTGCCAGGCGAAGTCCCACACTACTCCTTTGCAGACAAAGAGTCTCAGTCCCTTTTCCCAAAAGAGCACACTTGGTTGCAGGAAGCGCTACTGCCCAAATACCTTTCCCGATGGACAAGGTACTTGCTCTCATGTGACAGGCACACAAAAAGCCTGTATCACAATAGAAGACACATTGGATCCTTTTCCTCTACCCTCTCCAGGCAGAATCACCCGGGGGCTCACACAGAGCTGAAACAGGCATCCACGTGATGGCATTTTTAAAGGTTCCAACTCAAGCACACTCTTGCTTGATCCACAGCTGAACTAGAGCTCCCAACACTGTCCATAGTTCGAGCACACGTAGTCCAGTTTTTGGCATCCATCTCCACGCATATCAGGGTCTAGTTATCCCTGAGCATAGCAGCCATACGGTGTGTCTCCAAAACCTAAGGTCTGCCCCTGCAGCACCACAGCCAACAATCACTCCATCCTGCATCCAAAGTGAAAGTGGAACACTGGCAGCAATAACAACAATGGCTGTGAGCACATGGCATCTCCTATTTATACAAAAGTGGTGCAGCAGCTATGCCTTGTGACACCCTCCGATATCTGCTAGGCATGCTGCACTGGGACAAGGCTCCAGCCCCTCCCAAAGCTCTAGGTAGACCCTGTATTTTTCACATTATGGGATTTCCATCATGTGGTTCAAACCATAGGGGAATTAACGCTACGTGTCCCTACAATTATTGATCTACAATCACAATTTTTAAAGTGTAAAACCAGCTGTCAAGGTCATGTAGAAGTCAATGGACATTCCCTTTGTTATCAGCCTTTCATTCATGGTTTTCAGAGATTAAAACATTCATTGTCACAAAGTTTTTGTTCCTTCACGAAAAAATTCAGAGTTTATAAATATTTTTGACAGCTAATTTCATATATATATATATATATATATATATATATATATATATATATATATATATATATATATATATATATATATATATATATATATATATATATATATATATATATATATATATATATATATATATATATATATTTATATTTATTTATATATATTTTTTTTTAGGGCAGAGCCGAATGCCGAACCATTAGGAAGCATAACCCGGGAGCTCAACACAAAGAATCCTGTACAGCCCATTCAAAGCTCCTTAACGTGGGATAATGGACGGTACCTCAGGACTACTGCTAGCTTCCGAACCTAGACATGGGTAAAAGCACACACAAGGTATGCACAGAAGCGGCTGCAAAGCTGGGACAGTATGCTTATAGCGTGGGACAAGATGGTGCCCACAGCGCCAATCCATTGCCTGGTAGGGTTGCCACCCGGTCGGTATTTTACCGGCCTACCCGGCAAAATACCTGCCAAGGCCGGGGCCGGTATTACAAATTTACCGGCAATGTAACTGCCAGTAAATTTGTAATACGATCAAAAGGAGCCCTCGGCCTGCCCCCAATCGCCCCCAACTGACCTTTTCTATCGTCCATGACGTGGCCCCGCCCCTTTTGACATCACATCCCGCCCCTTTGAGGCCCCGCCCCCCAGCAGCCGGTAAATTTTTTTTGTAAAAGGTGGCAACCCTATTGCCTGGACAGGCCTCATCTCCCAATACCTCTGCCGAAAGTCTGGAGGAATCTGCACCGTCTCCACAGGACATAATGGCTGCGATTGTGACGTGTCAGTCCTCTATTACTTCCACCCTCACAGCCAAGATAGATGAGGTTTAGGTGGAGATCTCCCTCCTCAAGAATGATGTGCAGGCCATCAAGGAGTGCATTGGAGGATCGCACAGCACCTGTTCATATTGATGTAATGCAGCTACAAAAGCAGCTGAAGCAAGCCACTGACAAATTCGAAGACATGGAGAACAGGCAGAGGAGATCACACATAAGAGTAGTGGGGCTGCCAGAACGATGTGAGGGAGCTAACCCTGAGACCATTGCAGAGCAATGGCTAAAAGAGCTACTTGGGGCAGAAACTTTCTCAACACATTTTTTTGCTGAAAGGGCACACCATGTCCCCACTAAGTCACTACCTCCTGGGGCCCCTCCACATCCATTCCTTATAACTACTGGGACAGAGACGCAGCATTAAAGGCATCACGACAAAGAGGCCACCTGCATTACAAGGGCACACGTGTCTCACTATACTCCGATTATTCAGCCGCACTACAGAGACAACGCAGCTCCTTCGTAGGAGTCAAGAGACGGCTTCGGGACCTGGAAATCAGTTACAGTATGATTTTCCCCGCCAAATTGCGCATAATAGATGGAGACATACCACAGTTCTTTGAACATCCGGAAGGGGCACTCCACTGGCGGGAAACACGCCTTTCAAGGCAAGGACGAAGCCCACGTCCAGAGCAGGCCAGCCCACCCTCCTCTCCAGCAGAATCGCCTTCCACTTGATTTGTGGACGGAGGGTCATGAGAGCAAACTACATCTCGGCTGCAGGATTCCATACTGGAAGATTTGAGAAACCCCTAGAGATAAGGATTGTTATAGCACAATGGCAATACGAGTACCAGTAGGGGGAGGCAATTTTAGCTCATGGAACTTCCCATATTTATTTACCTAATAACATGCACTCCTCTTGCACCTTTGAGAGGAATGCAACAGTTACTTGTAATAGGAGGAGCTCTGACACCCTAGTAGCGGACACACCTGAGGATTGACTCTAATCAACTGTTTATACTTCTGTTAACCAAGAACTCCTATGTTCTGGAGGGATTTTTTTCTCTCCCAATTTAGATTTTTCTTGATTAATGGAGACTTCTTTGGTTATACAGGAATACTGTATAACCCAAAGACAAGTGAAGTTGATAGTTAAGGGAATAATCTCCAGGTTTGGGTGGTGATACAGGGTGGTGGGTTTGTGGGGGTTTAAAATGTTGTACTTAACTGTTCTTTTCCTCTCTTTTCTGCTTCTGACTATTCCTTCAGAATGGGCTCCCCAGGCGATTATAAATTGGACCTGTGGCCAGTCTGTGAGTGGTCTAAAGGTATTTTACACTATCAAATCAACACATTACATGCATCATGGCAGGTGAAAAATTAGAATAATCTCTTGAACGTAAGGGGCCTTAATTATAGGGTGAAAAGATCCCTGTTGCTGGACCACTTTAAAAAACTTGGAGCAGACATCGCACTCTTACAGGAGATTCACGTAATAGTTCAAAGAGTATGGGCTCTCAGGCGGCACTGGCTTCATCTCACCTTCCACACCGAGTATTCTACTTACTCAAGGGGAGTGGCAATCATTTTTCGGAAAACACTTTTACCCACAATAGAATCTATTATCTATGACCAGTATGGTAGATACAGTATATAATTATTAAACTGATCATAGCCTCAACCCCATTTATAATGGTGAATGTCTACTCTCCACCTCCAGAGGACATTGCCCTCCTGCAGACTATACTAGGGAAAGTGGCTATGCTGAGTTCGAGCAAGAGGGACTACTCTGCTGTTAAGGACTAGCTTCGGGCATCCAATTTAACGGATGTTTGGAGCTGGTCCTACCCGGGAACACAGCAGTTTTTCCTGTTTTATGATCTCCACTGCTTCCCTCTTTTGTATTGACATAGCCCTTGCTTCCCCTATACTTCGACCATTTGTAGACTCGATTTTAGCTATACCACTCGCATTTGCTTGGACCATGCTCCTTTGCAGATGGATCGGAGACTTAAACATCGACCAGATGAGAGGCAGTGGAAACTACCCCTCAAAGAATTCAACCTGAATTCATCAGGCAGGCGTTTGTACATCAATATAAAATGTACTGGGAGATCAACTAAGGTTCAGCAACGGCTCAAACAGTGTGGGACGCTGCCAAGGCCTTCACATGAGGTACATACATCTCATTAATTAAAGAAGCTAGACGTAAGGCAGATCTACTAGAAGTCCCTAAGGCTTTGGAGGAAATAGAAAAAACACATTCAGATAATTCTACAGAGGATTCTGGTGAGGCCCTGTTAACTGCCCAAAGAAATATCAACCTAGCGTATATGGAGAAATACTCGCAGAGGGAGATGTACCGGGTAGCTAGTTGGTATGACAAGGGGAACAAATGCAGCAAATTATTGGCAATGCTATCCAGAGAACCTACAAAACAGATAGTGGCAATCTCTCAGGATGCCCTAAACCCTTATCTGGATAGCATTCCCTTCCCTAAATTCTTCAGAGAGGATACAGAATCACTAAATCAGGCCATAACCACAGAGGAAGTACTAGAGGCTAGTTCTGCCTTTCCAAAGGGCAAGACACCTGGCCCAGATGGCCTACCTATAGAGTGGTACAAGGCCCATGGGGATATCACACCACAATTAACCTCTCTATTCAATGATATTATCTAGGGTACCCCCTTCCAGCCACTTCTAAACTGGCCACTATTGTGTTGATCTTAAAAGAAGGCAAGCCCCCTGAAAATTGTGGGTCATATAGGCCGATAGCTCTCCTTAATTCTGATGTTAAGAATTTGTCCAAAATCCTAGCGAATTGCCTGAAACTGGTAATAGAACATCTGGTCCACCCAGACAAAACAGGCTTCATGCCGAAAATGGCACAGATATTAGCATTAGACGCCTGTATACCAATATTTTCGGCTGATCATCGGAATGTGGGTGAGAGAATCGTGGTATCCCTAGATACTGAAAAGGCCTTCAATACCATAGAGTGGCCCTACTTGTGGCAACATTCACTCTACGCGTACGACTTGCTTGTCTATCTGGCAGACCCGAGGGACTATCCAAGCTCATGCATTAGATAGCTAGCTTTGGGGACTTCTCTGGCCTCCGGGTAAATTGGGGGAAATCCCTAATTTTCCCCATTGACTCTGGAGTCCAGTGGGACATAAGACATGGCCCCCTCCTACAATGAGAAATATGTTGACCTTAATCTGGCCCCTATCTTTAGATCTCTAAAACTCAAAGTACAGAATTGGGAAACTCCTTTATCGCTGCCTGGACGCATAAACATAATGAAAATTGTCTTTTTACCCAAATTCCTCTATGCCTTTGTAAGGGCCCAAAGGCACAGTTGGAGTGCGGACCAAGTAGGAGGCAGGTAGCTAACCTCGGAGGAAGCGTGCATAGCCTTGTTATGAGCAAATTCAGCCCAAGGGAGTAGATCTGCCCAGTCATCCTGACACAAAGACACATGGCAACAAAGAAATTGCTCTAATGCTTGGTTGACTCTCTCTGCAGCTCCATTGGATTGAGGGTGGTAGGCAGAGGAAAACTGGAGAGAAATGTGAAGTGCTTTACATAAGGATCTCCAAAATTTGGAAACGAATTGGGAACCTCTGTCGGACACAACTTCAGCCGGGAATCCATGAAGGCGAAAGATATGCTGAATAAACAATTTAGAAAGTTCTTGAGCAGAAGGCAACTTGCGCAGAGGAATGAAGAGGGCCATCTTGCTGAACCTGTCGATCACGACCCAGATGACCGTATGCCCAAGGGAGACAGGTAAATCCACAATGAAATCCATCGTCAAATGAGTCCAAGGTCGGGAAGTAATGGGTAAAGACAGAAGTAGTCCCTTAGGAGGGGAGTGACCAGACTTAGAGGTAGCACAAGTGGAACAGGAAGAAATAAAGTTCTTAACGTCCTTCCGGAGTGAAGGCCACCACACCAGGCGAGACAGAAGTTCGGTGGTCTTCTTAATTCCAGGATGGCCGGCCTGTTTGGAGTTATGGGACTGAGACAGGATGGAGTGGCGAAGTTCTGGAGGGACGAATGCGACTCCCAAAGGAGTATCGTCAGGAGCTGAAGATTGTGCAGATAGCAACTGGGAAGCCATGGTGGGAAATAAAGCAGCAATGATTTTGGTAGGAGGCACAATGGGTTCAGGATCCTCAGGACAAGTGTCTTCAGGAATGAAGCTTCTAGAGACAGCGTCAGCCTTCTTGTTTCTGGAACCAGGACGGAACCTGATAACAAAGTTGAACCTAGAAAAGAAGAGTGCCCACCTACCTTGCCTGGGATTAAGGCGTTTGAGAGACTGGATGTATTCGAGGTTTTTGTGATCAGTGAAGAGACACTGGTACAGAGGAACCTTCCAAAAGATGTCTTCACTCTTCTGGCGCTAATTTGACAGCCAATAGCTCACGGTTTCCCACGTCATAGTTCTGCTCAGGGGAAGAAAACTTTTTAGAAAAGAAAGCATAAGGATGCAATTTCCCATCATACGAAGACCTTTGGGATAATACAGCTCCAGCCCCGACATCGGAAGCATCAACCTCAATGAAGAATGGTAGAAGAGGGTCAGGGTGTCTGAGGATAGGAGCAGAAGAAAAGGAATCTGAGGGTTTTGAATGCTTCTAAAGCTTCAGAGGACCAACATTGAGGTTTTCCACCTTTCCGGATGAGGGAAAGAATTGGAGAGATCTTGGACGAGAAGCCTTTGATGAATTGTCTGTAATAATTGGCGAAACCAATAAACCTCTGAATAGCTTTGGTGCTGGTGGGGAGAGGCCAATCATGGATTGCCGAAACTTTTGCTGGGTCCATCTTGAAGCCTTGTTGGGAAATAATGTACCCCAGAAAGGGGATAGAAGAAAATTCAAAGGAGCATTTTTCAAGTTTTGTTAAGAGATTATTCTTACTCAGTCGAGATAAGACCTCCCGCACCTGGATCCGATGTTCAATGAGATTTGAGGAAAAAATTAGAATATCGTCCAAGTAAACGACTACACTTTGACCCAACAAGTCCCGGAAGACGTCGTTAACTAGCTCTTGAAAAACCGCAGGAGCGTTACAAAGTCCAAAAGGCATCACGAGATACTCGTAGTGCCCATCACGAGTATTAAACGCGGTCTTCCATTCATCACCCTCTCTGATCCGAATGAGGTTATAGGCCCCACGAAGGTCTAGCTTAGTGAAAATGCTGGCACCCTTGAGCTGATCAAATAACTCAAAAAAGCGAATCAGTTGCATAGGGGACTTGCCTCGATATATAATCTCACACCCGGTATGAAGAAGGTATGTTCGGTTTTCCAAAAGATGGTGTTATCCCCTTATCGCAAGAAAAAACAGTGGTCCAAAATGGTCCCCTCTGTAGGAGAATGACACCCTGACACATTTGAGGCTGTTGCCCGATGCTGCCACATGGGCAGCAGCGGGGATTAAGTTTTTAGGAGATGTAGTCAGATCTGGGGAGCTAAAGCAATTTGCACAGTTGAAGGAAGAGTTTGGCTTGCAAAATCAAGTTTTTTTAGATCCTTGCAATTACGGCATGCACTTTCAGCCCAGTTTCCAGAAGATGTCCCCATGGTAGTGGAGACTATGCTAGAAAAATACCTGAGACACCCTGAAATTGCGAGGTCGCTTAGTTGGCTCTGTGCACTTCTCCTGCAGGATGATTTTGATCTGCTCCAACACTTCTGCCACAAATAGCAGCCTGAATTCCCCCATTTAAATGAAGGGGACTGGAAATAAATTATTCCTAGTCAAAAGTTAACTTACATGGCTAGAGCCTACCCAGGAAAATTTAGGAAAATATGGAATGTTTTGTTGGGGGAGAGCCAGAGCATTGAAATGTCTTCCACTTTCCCTCTATAGAGGGTACTAGGGGATCTGTGTATACATGATATGAAGTGACTTGGCCTATTGACTTATAGGGACAGTAGCTGAACAATACCCCTTCTTCCACTTAGCTCACGGTTTCCCACGTCATAGTTCTGCTCAGGGGAAGAAAACTTTTTAGAAAAGAAAGCATAAGGATGCAATTTCCCATCATACGAAGACCTTTGGGATAATACAGCTCCAGCCCCGACATCGGAAGCATCAACCTCAATGAAGAATGGTAGAAGAGGGTCAGGGTGTCTGAGGATAGGAGCAGAAGAAAAGGAATCTGAGGGTTTTGAATGCTTCTAAAGCTTCAGAGGACCAACATTGAGGTTTTCCACCTTTCCGGATGAGGGAAAGAATTGGAGAGATCTTGGACGAGAAGCCTTTGATGAATTGTCTGTAATAATTGGCGAAACCAATAAACCTCTGAATAGCTTTGGTGCTGGTGGGGAGAGGCCAATCATGGATTGCCGAAACTTTTGCTGGGTCCATCTTGAAGCCTTGTTGGGAAATAATGTACCCCAGAAAGGGGATAGAAGAAAATTCAAAGGAGCATTTTTCAAGTTTTGTTAAGAGATTATTCTTACTCAGTCGAGATAAGACCTCCCGCACCTGGATCCGATGTTCAATGAGATTTGAGGAAAAAATTAGAATATCGTCCAAGTAAACGACTACACTTTGACCCAACAAGTCCCGGAAGACGTCGTTAACTAGCTCTTGAAAAACCGCAGGAGCGTTACAAAGTCCAAAAGGCATCACGAGATACTCGTAGTGCCCATCACGAGTATTAAACGCGGTCTTCCATTCATCACCCTCTCTGATCCGAATGAGGTTATAGGCCCCACGAAGGTCTAGCTTAGTGAAAATGCTGGCACCCTTGAGCTGATCAAATAACTCGGATATGAGAGGTAGAGGGTAGCGGTTTTTTACAGTGATTTTGTTCAAGCCACGGTAGTCGATGCAAGGTCGTAGACTTCCATCCTTCTTTTCAACAAAGAAGAACCCCGCACCAGCAGGAGAAGAAGAAGGACGAATGAAGACTCTTAGGAGATTTTCCTGGATGTACTCTTTCATCGCTGCAGTTTCAGATGGAGAGAGCGGATAAGTACGTCCTCGAGGAGGCATAGTGCCAGGAAGAAGTTCGACAGGGCAGTCGTAAGACCGATGAGGAGGAAGAGTTTCTGCAGATTTTTTGTTGAAGACATCAGAGAAGTCTTGGTAAGCAGGAGGTATGGAGGGATTAGGAACCACGGAAGATATCTTGACGAGGGGCTGAGCCGGAAGACAGTTCTGTGTCATGGAAGGCTTGAGTAGAAATGGTCTTGGATGCAAGCTGGATCTGTACCGGAAGAAGACAAAAAGAAACACCAAGAGCCCCAATAGTGTAATATGTTTTTACAAGGAGTAATGGTAGAGTAAACAAGTTAATACTCACAAACCAGGGTTACCGATAGGCAACCTCTGTATAGGCAGGTGGGGAGATTATCCTGACCCCACTCAGGAATAAGATGTCGCTCTCTGTAGAAAAAGAAAAAGGGGATGATACCCCTCCACTCGGGGTGGACTCGATATAGTAGTAAGACAAAACAGAGGCGCCAAAAGGATAAAAATAGCTAAAAGCACTTAAAAATCCAATGGGTAATTCAGAGGAGGTAGTAATGAACTTACCTCCTCCAAGCAGACACCAACGAAAGTGGTAATTTTCAATAATAGTTTATTCACAAAACAGTATTCCAACGCGTTTCGCAGGCATTTCCTGCTTCATCAGGCAATATGGAACGGGAGCAACAACAGTGTCTTTCTATAAACACGCCAGGCGCCTCTGTACCGGAAGAAGAAAATGATGAGCAGAGGATTGGGGAAGATGATCAATTCAGCCCAGGTAAGTTTCCCCAAACTTACCTAGGCGTTGGCATTTCCAGAATTCACAGGGCACTCATGGGCAAAGTGGGATTTGCCCCCACAATATAAGCAAAGTCCTGCAGCCCTTCTCCGCAATTTTTCCTGTTCGGAAAGACGAGCACGTCCAATCTGCATAGGCTCTTCAGTGGGAGTGGGAGAAGAAGCAGGAGCAGAGGAAGAGGATGCAGCAGTGCTGGGGAGAAAAGGTCTCTGGAAGCGAGGAGCCAGGGTGGGTTGAAACTTCCTTACTCGTTCTTTAACAGCTTGGTGCTCTCTTTGCCGAGTATCCACCTTGACTGCCTAGGCAATAAGATCCTCCCAGCGTGTAGGCAACTCACGGGAGACTAGATCATCCTTAAGGCACATAGAGAGCCCATTGTAGAAAGCAGCATGGTAGCTGTCATTGTTCCAGCCAGTCTCGGCAACCAATGTGCGAGTAATGATGTACCCCACCTTGGCACGTTCCGAGACATATTGATGGGGAAGCAGTGTGAACTGGATCTCACATTGGTTAATGAACCCTCTACAAGCCACAGAATCACCACTGAAGAGTGGAGGTGCCGGAATACGAGGCTCGGAAACATGAACCGGCGCCACAGGAATAGTGGCCGAAGCAGAGGCAGGAACCTGGACCGTAGGTGTGAGGGCCGACAATTTTTCCAAAATAGCTTCAAGAGCTTGGCCAAAGTGAGTCTGCCAAGCTTCATAGGCCTCCATGTGTGAGGCTATTCCATGGAAAGCTCTTCCGAAGTTAGGCTGGGCAGAGGCCTCCTCAGAAGGGTCCATGGCGCAAGTATAATGTAAGGGCCCGAAGGCACAGTTGGAGGGCGGACCAAGGAGGAGGCAGGTAGCTAACCAAAGTTCGTGGTAACAGAAGGATGAGGCAAGAGAGTAGTCAAAGTCCAGGCAAAAGTTCAATCCAGGCAGCGAAGGGTCAATCTGAAATAACAGGCAAGGTTGGTACACAGGAATCAATCAATAATAACACACCCAGGAATACACGAAGTTAAACCTATACTTGGGCAATGTCTGTTGCCAGAAGGCTTTATATAGGCCAGGATTGGCGCCAAAGTTTGGGCGCAATGGCATCATGACGCTGATGCTGGCGTCCTGATGCTGGCGTCTATACGCCGGCGCACGTTCTGTCGCCGGCGACCATTCCGTCGCCGGCGACCAATCGGCAGGCGGGAAGACGCTGGCGTCATAGTGCTGTGACCAGCAGGATCCACATGGAGGGGCAAGGAGTTGCCATCTTGGACGCCGTCGCCATCTTGGATGTGAGTAGTGACTTCCATTTCCATTACAGCCTTCCACAACTCCCCAGTTATACCCCCCAGGAACTGGTTTAGGAATTTAGACACCATAATAGGGGGATTTATATGGGAAGGGGAACGCCCGAGGATTGGGGTTTGGCCCTTCCTAATTTACTACTGTACTTTTATGCAACTCAGTTGGCATATGCCTGGTGGTGGCTGAACCCCAATCCAAACAACCAAGCGGTAGTTCTTGAGGCAGAAATACTCTCCTCATTCAAAGCTCTAGCGAATCAGTTGCATAGGGGACTTGCCTCGATATATAATCTCACACCCGGTATGAAGAAGGTATGTTCGGTTTTCCAAAAGATGGTGTTATCCCCTTATCGCAAGAAAAAACAGTGGTCCAAAATGGTCCCCTCTGTAGGAGAATGACACCCTGACACATTTGAGGCTGTTGCCCGATGCTGCCACATGGGCAGCAGCGGGGATTAAGTTTTTAGGAGATGTAGTCAGATCTGGGGAGCTAAAGCAATTTGCACAGTTGAAGGAAGAGTTTGGCTTGCAAAATCAAGTTTTTTTAGATCCTTGCAATTACGGCATGCACTTTCAGCCCAGTTTCCAGAAGATGTCCCCATGGTAGTGGAGACTATGCTAGAAAAATACCTGAGACACCCTGAAATTGCGAGGTCGCTTAGTTGGCTCTGTGCACTTCTCCTGCAGGATGATTTTGATCTGCTCCAACACTTCTGCCACAAATAGCAGCCTGAATTCCCCCATTTAAATGAAGGGGACTGGAAATAAATTATTCCTAGTCAAAAGTTAACTTACATGGCTAGAGCCTACCCAGGAAAATTTAGGAAAATATGGAATGTTTTGTTGGGGGAGAGCCAGAGCATTGAAATGTCTTCCACTTTCCCTCTATAGAGGGTACTAGGGGATCTGTGTATACATGATATGAAGTGACTTGGCCTATTGACTTATAGGGACAGTAGCTGAACAATACCCCTTCTTCCACTTTGGTCTGCCCAATTAGACCTATCCGCTCCAATGTTATTCTGAGACACCCAAAGGAGGCCCATCCCCTCCTCACTCTTCCTATTCTACCTAGGACTCTTCAGAAGTTCAAACTCTTCTATACTCTCTTCTTTTTTCACTTTAAATGGTTGTTAAAAAGAAAATCTTAAAATATATATATATTTTTTTTTAAATTCTTTAATAATGTTCATGGCATTTGTAATTCTAGAAAAACCAAGGTTAAATGTGGTTTCAAAAAGCTCTAATACCACTAAAATGTAACCTTTAGTACACAGGCCATGGGGCCATGTGTCATCCATTGTGAATGTGATGTAAAAACTTGGCCTTTACTCTTTAGACATTTAAGTTCTATTGTGTTAATTGTCTAGAACACCTGGATATAAGTAGACACGAGCTGAACTTAGTTGCACCAAGTACCCAAACCATTCCTAAAATATCATGGAGTCAGGTGAGACATGTGCTACGAGGTGAGATCCACACTGAAAATAACCAGAGACTTACTGGAACTATTGGATTCCCCAATTAGCAATAGTGTCATTAAGGACAAATTAGTCACCTATATGGTACATTAAATCAGGTTGTTCTTATAGTCTGGTTCACAAGCTAATCATGGGGTCACATGTAGCGTTGGTGCCGGCCAATCAGGTGAATGACACTTGCAAGATAATTGTTTCCAGTCATGCTGCTTGATATCTGGTCATGCCCTGATCAGTAAATTGATTTCTCAATTTATCTCAGGAGCAAGCAGATCTGCAGGTAGTATATAGTTCCATGTATTGCCAGCATTAACATCTTTATGGTACAGTCCGGGGCCAGACTGGGAGTAAAAAGCAGCCCAGGTAAAAAAAATCAAAGCAGCCCACATGTAAAGAGGCGATGGTTTTGTACACATCCATTACTATTTTATTCATTCTTATAAAAAGACAGATTCAGTCAGTACCTGATACTTTAAGCACAGTTGACTCTTCCTGCCCCATAGTGATTTTGCCTGCAGCCTGCTCTACAGAAATCCACACCTCTGATGTTACTGATGTGGTGCGTGTGCTGGCAGGGAGCATTATGTGCAGGCTCAGCACAGGCAGGCCAGCCCTCAGCATGCAAAATATGATCTGCCCCAGATTTTCACTGAAATAGGCATAGGAAGCAAACATTCACTGGTAAAATTCAAACTGGATACAGGTGCACAAGTAAATGTGATACCTTTAAATATATTTCAGCAGAAAAGGTTTTCAGAACCACTCAGAAAAACCAATCACAAGCTGTATGGATATGGTGGAGAACAACTAGATGTGAAAGGGATTTGCACTTTGGACTGTAACTATAAATATAATAAACAGACGCTGCAATTTTATGTTTTCAAGACTATGGCTAATCCTGTTTTGAGGCTCAGGGCCTGTCTGGACTTATAGCTAATTCAGCTGGTACTGTCTGTGGTAGATTCACAGAATACAGGGACACCTGATAAAAATTGTTGTGATATTCTTAACGAATACAAAGATGTCTTCCATGGACTTGGACATTTTGCTGGGGAGTACAAAATTCAGGTGGATAAAACAATCAGTCCAACTGTACCTGCTCCTCGCAGAGTCCCATTGGCCCTTAAGGAAAGACTTTCCAAAGAGATTGACAGAATGCAAAAACTGGGTGTCATTGTTAAAGTTGATGAGCCCACTGAATGGGTAAATTAAATGGTCATAGTAGAAAAACCTCGCACAGGAGAACTACGGATTTGTCTAGATCCCCGAGACCTAAACAAAGCAGTGAAACGAGAACACTATCAAATGCCTACCCTAGAAGACATTATAAGCAGACTAGCAGGAGCAAAGTATTCCTAGATGCCAGATAAGGATACTGGCAAATAAAATTAGACCAGGATAGTTCTATGTTAACAACATTTAACACACCACAAGGAAGGTACCACTTTACACGTCTTCCTTTTGGTATTCACTCTGCTCAGGAAGTTTTCCAAAGAAAAGTTGATGAAACATATGCAGATCTTCAGGGTGTTGCTGCTTATGTGGATGACCTTCTGGTTTATGGTAAAACTCTGGAAGAACATGATTCCAACTTAAAAGCCATGCTTCAGAGGTCCAGGGAAAGGGGAGTTAAATTCAATGTGAAAAAATGTACTCTGAGAAACAAGGAAGTAAAATACTTCGGCCATATCCTGTCAGTGGAAGGCCTAAAACCTGATCCAAACAAAATTGCAGCAATAGCTAATATGAGTCCACTTGACAGTCGGTCAGAGCTTGAAACGGTTTTAGGACTTGCTAATTACCTGGCAAAATTCACTCCACACCTTGCTGATGTTCTGTCACCCCTAAAGCTGGCCATAGACGCAAAGATCCGATCGTACGAATCAACGTACGATCGGACTTTCCCATCTTCCAACCCTCCACTAACCATTCAGATCAAAGTCTTTACCATTCCGATCAAATAAGAACAGATCACCCAATGTTCTGCACCTGACAGCAATCGTACGATACTTATGTCTGACAACACTAGTGACAGTCTCCCTCTGAAAATCGTACGATCGGCAATACACGCAGAGATATTATCGGCAGGCGACAGAAATTTTCTAACCTGTCCGATCGACCAAACAACCGATCTCCGACGGACGAAAAATGTCGGGACTCTCCACACATGGTCCGAAAATCGTACGAATCCACGATTCGTACGATAGGATCTTTGCGTCTATGGCCAGCTTTAGAGAACTTTTGAAGAAACACTCTGATTTTCAATGGGGATCTCAGCAGAATGAGGCATTTAACAAAATGAAACAGGTCATATCCAATGCTGGAACTTTAACATATTATGACACTAAAAAGGAGGTAACAGTTCAAGTGGATGCATCCAAACAAGGCCTTGGAGTAGTACTGCTGCAGGAAGGGAAACCTGTTGTCTTTGCATCCAAGTCACTCACAGACACAGAAGTGAATTATGCCCAAATAGAAAAGGAGATGTATGCAATTGTATTTGGATGTGAACGTTTTCATCAGTATATCTATGGTCGGAAAGTGACTGTGGAATCAGATCACAAGCCTTTGGAAATAATCATGAAAAAAAGCCTTGCATCTGCCCCAGCCAGGCTACAAAGGATGATGTTGCGCCTGCAAAAGTATAACATTCTGGTGATATACAAACCAGGTAACATGATTCCTGTTGCAGATACCCTAAGCAGATTACCCCTTCAAGAAAAAAGTTCTACAGAAGAGGTTTTTGAAACACAAGTACATTTAGTTATGTCAAGCCTTCCCATTTCAGACCAGAAAATGAAACAGCTCAGAAGTGCAACTGTGGAGGACCCTCAACTAGCAGCAGTGAGTAAAGTCATATTAAATGGATGGCCAAGGTCAAAACATGCCTGTCCTCCAGCAGCAGCAGCAGAGTTTTGGAATTTCTGTGAAGAACTGGTTCTTATGGACAACATCATCTGCAAAGGTGACAGGCTGGTAGTACCAAAATCCATGAGAACAGAACTGGACACATCAAGGACACATGGGAGCTGAAAAATGTATGTTCTTTAAAAGAAGGGTGATGTAATATAATGTGGCGCACACTAGGTGTCGCTATAATATGATAATGCTTTATACATAACAGTGTGTAACTTGTTGATGTGGGAGGTCCTGCAGCCGTCTTAAGTTTTGCTGGACTGATAGAAATACAGATCCCTTACAACAAGAATATCTCCTGTGTCTTTATGAACAGTTTAAACCTCACAATCAGAAACATTACAACAGGGAGTGCCATTTATACATTTACACAAGATGGTGAGGTGTCCCTTACACATCACCATCTTGTGTAACCTTTACACCCATAGACAAAATTCAGCTTCCCAGTTCAGCATGTAATGGGGTGGTTCACCTTTAACAAGTAAAGTAAAAAGAATACAAAACTATTTTTTAAGTATGTAAATAGTAAAAAAAATAAGCAGGAACAGATGGGACCCTTAATATCAGAGAATAGGTCAGTTGGTTGATGAGAATAGATAAAAAGAAGAGATTCTGAACTGTAATTTTTTGTCTGGCTAATCAAACGAGGCTAATGAAGGTTGCCTTTTTAATAGTTCCAATTCTAGTAATAAAACTAATGATGGATGGTTCACACAAGATGAAATGCAGAAGAGTCTAAAACAAAGGACTGGATGGTTTTCATACCAGGGTACTAAAAACACTTATCTCTGTGATTGACAAACCTCTTCTGGTCTGGCATGGTGCAGAGAGACTGGCAAATAATACTATGAGTTTGTGCCAGCATGGTTTTATGTGCAATAGATTTTGCCAGACTGATTTAATTTCTTTTTATGAGAAGGTGAGCAGGAACCTTGATTCTGGGATGGCAGTGGATGTGATCTACTTGGACTAAATCATTTGATACACTACTACACCAAATGTTACTGGTTAAATTAAGGAATGTTGGCCTGGAACATAGTATTTGTACCTGGATAGAGAACTGGCTAAAAGATAGACTACAAAGAGTGGTGGTAAATGGAATATTTTGTAATTGGACCAGTGTTGTTAGTGGAGTACTGGAGGGCTCTGTATTTGGTTCTTTGCTTTTCAGCTTGTTTATTAATGACCTGGAGGAGACATTGAAAGTACTGTTTCTATTTGTGCTGATGATACTAAATTGTGCTGAACTATAAGTTCCATGCAAGATGCTGCCACTTTGCAGAATGTTTCGATTAAATTAAAAAACTTGGAAGCAAACTGGAAAATGAGGTTCAATGTTGATAAATGCAGGTTGTGCACTTTGGAAAAAATAATATAAATACAAGTCATACACTAAATTGCAGTGTGTTGGAGGTTTCAAGCAAAGTTCACTCTGGAGAGCCAATTCAATTCAATGTATTTTATTCAGTCACAGTCACTTGGGGGTTTCCTTAACTAAGAAGAGTCTGGGTTTTTTTGTAGACAACACATATAATTCCAGGCAGTGTTATTATGTGGCTACTAAAGCAAATAAAGTGCTATCTTGCATTAAAAAAGGTATTAACTCAAGAGATGAAAACATAATTGTGCCTCTTTATAGGTCCCTGGTAAGGCCTCACCCTGAGTTCAGTTATTACAGTTTTGCTAATGAAGGTGAATTGCCTTTTAAGATATGAGTCTAACTTCTCCAAAGAGACATGTTATCTAAATTGCTACAATTACTTATTTGCTTATCTCAAAATTGTTACAAAGTATCTTATCTGCATTTTTGTGGCTGTTCTAGGCTCTCTGCCAAAAGCCAATTAAAGTTTAAAATATTGTATCTTTTTAGCTGTTCATTGCAGCGAAAACTGTGACTTTCCAGTACAAACACGGGACTACGGGTTGAGCTGTCAAAAGCAGGACTGTCCCGCTGAAAACGGGACAGTTGGGAGGTGTGTATTATATGTGCACTAGAAATTTCAATATCTACCTCACAATGATCAAACATGGGATAGATTTGGTTTTCTTTGCCCTGTTTAGCCTAAGATAGAATAAAAACCATATACTTTTAATGAATAAAACAAAACAGCAAAAAGTATATTCAGCACAAGCCCAAGTCTTTGCACTTATGATTGACAGAAAGCTATAAAACGCCTTAAAATTTTTTTAATATGCTGGCTCTCCTATAACTCAGTTGAACTGATTAAAATGACTGAAGTTGGTGAAACATTTTCAAGATTGCTTAGACAATCTGGTTACTTTAGAATTATCACTACTAGACATGGCTTTGTAGCTATCCTCTTCCTGTAGCCAAAGTTTTACACCACTAATATTGTTTTCAATGTTATTTCACCTATAGCTGGTCTCATGTTTGAATGCTGGTGAATGTTCAGCAGTTCGAAGCCTATATGCTGGATAACCCACATGACACACATTTACTGCAGGATTAAAGGCAGAAGCCATGGTGAAGTGAAGGAGGTTTAATGGTTAAACTGAAAACAACAATAAACAAGTGCAAACTGAAAAATCAGATACAGGCCTGGGTAGAGACAGAGTGAATCCAGTAACGGGCTGAGAACATCAAGATTGGTGGAAGACTTAGCAATGTCTGAAAGGCAGGCAAGGTCTGTGGTAGGGATGTAGCGAACGTCGGAAAAAAAGTTCGCAAACATATTCGCGAACTTGCGCAAAAATGCGAGCGGTTCGCGAACGGTTCGCGAACCCCATAGACTTCAATGGGAAGGCGAACTTTAACATCTAGAAAAGACATTTCTGGCCAGAAAAATGATTTTAAAGTTGTTTAAAGGGTGCAACGACCTGGACAGTGGCATGCCAGAGGGGGATCAAGGGCAAAAATGTATCTGAAAAATCTGCCTGTGTGTGCTTGGAAGAGATAGTGTAGGGGGAGAGCTGTTAGTGATTTCAGGGACAGATGATAGTAAGCTTGCTGGCTAGTAATCTGCTTGATACTGCTCTGTATTGGAGGGACAGAAGTCTGCAGGGATTTGAGGGACATTTTAGCTTAGGTAGCTTTGCTGGCTAGTAATCTACTGTTCTCTTTAAACAACTGCCATACGTTGACCTTGTAGGCATTGTTTGCCCAGTTTTTTTGGACGCAGCCACTGAAGCACAGTTGCCAGAAAAAATATGCCATATAAATGCTGAAAATAGTAATTTTTCGCCATACGTTGACCTTGTAGACATTGTTTGCCCAGTTTTTTTGGACGCAGCCACTGAAGCACAGTTGCCAGAAAAATTATGCCATATAAATGCTGAAAATATAAATTTTTTTGGTTGCAGCCACTGAAGCACAGAGGCCAGAAAAATTATGCCATATAAATGCAGAAAATATGCATTTTTTTGGTCGCAGCCACTGAAGCACAGTTGCCAGAAAAATTATGCCATATAAATGCTGAAAATATAAATTTTTTTGGTTGCAGCCACTGAAGCACAGAGGCCAGAAAAATTATGCCATATAAATGCAGAAAATATGCATTTTTTTGGTCGCAGCCACTGAAGCACAGTTGCCAGAAAAAATATGCCATATAAATGCTGAAAATAGTCATTTTTTGCCATATACGTTGAGTCAACGTATGGCAAAAAATTACTATTTTCAGCATTTATATGGCATATTTTTTCTGGCCTCTGTGCTTCAGTGGCTGCGGCCAAAAAAACTGGGCAAACAATGCCTACAAGGTCAACGTCGTTGACCTTGTAGGCATTGTTTGCCCAGTTTTTTTGGCCGCAGCCACTGAAGCACAGAGGCCAGAAAAATATGCCATATAAATGCTGAAAATAGTAATTTTTTTGGTCGCAGCCACTGAAGCACAGTTGCCAGAAAAATTATGCCATATAAATGCTGAAAATATAAATTTTTTTGGTTGCAGCCACTGAAGCACAGAGGCCAGAAAAATTATGCCATATAAATGCTGAAAATATAAATTTTTTTGGTTGCAGCCACTGAAGCACAGAGGCCAGAAAAATTATGCCATATAAATGCAGAAAATATGCATTTTTTTGGTCGCAGCCACTGAAGCACAGTTGCCAGAAAAATTATGCCATATAAATGCAGAAAATATGCATTTTTTTGGACGCAGCCACTGAAGCACAGTTGCCAGAAAAAATATGCCATATAAATGCTGAAAATAGTCATTTTTTGCCATACGTTGACCTTGTAGACATTGTTTGCCCAGTTTTTTTGGTTGCAGCCACTGAAGCACAGTGGCCAGAAAAAATTAAACCAGTAGGGTTTGCACCCTAGTTTGTAACGGTGGCGGAGGGAGGAGGAGGACGCTAAAGGACAGCTGTGTGTGGAGTCATGAGGCTTGAAGAGAAGGACAGCTGCATAGAAGTCAGAACAAGTCTTCCGGCGTGCAGTAACCCTCCGAGATCCACCCCTCATTCATTTTAATAAAGGTCAGGTAATCGACACTTTTGTGACCTAGGCGAGTTCTCTTCTCAGTTACAATCCCTCCTGCTGCACTGAAGGTCCTTTCTGAGAGCACACTTGAGGCTGGGCAAGACAAGAGGTTCATGGCAAATTGTGACAGCTCTGGCCACAGATCAAGCCTGCGCACCCAGTAGTCCAGGGGTTCATCGCTCCTCAGAGTGTCGATATCTGCAGTTAATGCCAGGTAGTCCGCTACCTGCCGGTCGAGGCGTTCTTTGAGGGTGGATCCAGAAGGGTTGTGGCGCTGCCTTGGACAGAAAAACATTTGCATGTCTGACGTTACAGACTGGCCAAAGGGCTTTGTCCTTGCAGGTGTGCTCGTGGCAGGATTACTGGCACCTCTGCCCCTGGAATGTTGATGAGTTCCTGAAGTGACATCACCCTTAAAAGCATTGTACAACATGTTTTGCAGGCTGGTTTGTAAATGCCGCATCTTTTCGGACTTGTGGTATGTTGGTAACATTTCTGACACTTTATGCTTGTACCGAGGGTCTAGTAGCGTTGCGACCCAGTACAGGTCCTTCTCCTTAAGCCTCTTGATACGGGGGTCCTTCAACAGGCATGACAGCATGAAAGACCCCATTCTCACAAGGTTGGATGCAGAGCTATCCATCTCCGCTTCCTCATTATCAAGGACTGCATCATCCACGGTCTCCTCCCCCCAGCCACGTACAAGACCAGGGGTCCCCAAAAGGTCACCACTAGCCCCCTGGGAAGCCTGCTCCTGTTGGTCCTCCTCCTCCTCCTCCACAAAGCCACCTTCCTCCTCTGACTCCACTTCTGGCACCTCTCCCTGCGTTGCAGCAGGTGCCTGGGTTCGTTCTGGTGATTCCGACCAGAAATCGTGCGCTTCCAGCTCCTCGTCACGCTGGTCTACAGCCTCATCTGTCACTCGTCGCACGGCACGCTCCAGGAAGAAAGCGAAGGGTATTAGGTCGCTGATGGTGCCTTCGGTGCGACTGACCATATTTGTCACCTCTTCAAAAGGTCGCATGAGCCTGCAGGCATCGCGCATAAGCACCCAGTAACGGGGGAAAAAAATCCCCAGCTGTGCAGATCCAGTCCTACCACCCAGTTCAAAAAGGTACTCGTTGACGGCCCTTTGTTGTTGCAGCAGACGTTCCAACATAAGGAGCGTTGAATTCCAGCGAGTCTGGCTGTCAGAAATCAAACGCCTGACTGGCATGTTGTAGCGCTGCTGAATGTCAGCAAGGCGTGCCATGGCTGTGTAGGAACGTCTGAAATGGGCCGACACCTTTCTGGACTGGGTGAGAACGTCCTGGAATCCTGGGTACTTGGAGACAAAACGTTGGACTATTAAATTTAACACATGTGCCATGCAGGGCACATGTGTTAAATTGCCTAGTCTCAACGCTGCCAACAGATTGCTTCCATTGTCACACACCACTTTTCCGATCTGCAGTTGGTGTGGGGTCAGCCACCGATCGGCCTGTGACTGCAGAGATGACAGGAGTACAGATCCGGTATGGTTTTTGCTTTCCAGGCACGTCATCCCCAAGACAGCGTGACAACGGCGTACCTGGCACGTCGAATAGCCTAGGGGGAGCTGGGGGTGCACAGGTGTGGAGGAGGAGAAGGAGGACCCAGCAGCAGAGTAAGAAGAAGAAGAAGACGAGGTAGAGAGCGATGGAGGAGTAGAGGTGGTGGCAGAACCGCGTGCAATCCGTGGTGGTGACACCAACTCCACTGTTGTTGTTGAGCTACCCATTCCCTGCTTCCCAGCCATTACCAAGTTCACCCAGTGGGCAGTGTAGGTGACATACAGATGAAGCCACTTGGATTTGTGAGTTAAATGCGTCATGACTCAGAGTTAATTGAAGAAACTGTGTTATCTAAAGTTATCTTAACTCATTTAATGCATTTAACCTTTTCATTAGCATACCAAAGCACCATTGTTCACAATGGTGAATGCTTTAATTAGATGGGATGTTGTGTCACAGTTTTCTGTGTTAAATGAGATAAATGGGATATCTGTGTTTAGTTATTCTATGTCAAACAGACAAACCAAAGTGGCTGCATCTGTACCTGCCCTGACCATGCTTGGAGGACCATGCGTCAGTAGTCATATGGACCTTTGGCCCAACACTAAGTGACAGAGATGCGGTAACTTGGCTCTGCACATGTTGGTACAGGTGTGGTATTCCCTTTTTAGAAAAAAAATTGCGGCTGGGTACCTTCCACTGCGGTGTCCCAATTGCTACAAATTTGCGGAAGGCCTCAGAGTCCACCAGCTGGTATGGTAAAAGCTGGCGGGCTAAGAGTGCAGACAAGCCAGCTGTCAGACGCCGGGCAAGGGGGTGACAGTCAGACATTGGCTTCTTACGCTCAAACATGGCCTTCACAGAAACTTGGCTGGTGGCAGATGACTGGGAATGGGAACAGGTGGTCAAGGTGGAAGGCGGAGTGGAGGGTGGTTCAGACGGGTCAAGGAGAGCAGAGGTAGAGCAGTAAGATGCTGGACCAGAAGGAGTGTGGCTTTTAGTTTGCCTGTTGCCTTTGAGGTGTTGCTCCCAAAGTGCTTTGTGCTTGCCGCTCATGTGCCTTCGCATAGAAGTTGTACCTATGTGGCTGTTGGGCTTACCAAGGCTCAGTTTCTGACTGCACTCATTGCAAATTACAATGCTTTTGTCAGAGGCACACACATTAAAAAAATCCCACACTGCTGACTTTTTGGAAGTGTGCGATCTGGCGGTAACAGTAGAAGTTGGCGGAGTTGGAGGTATTGGCGGCAATGGCGGGTGCGTTGGCCGGCTGAACACAGGTGCCGATACATGTTGTTGCCCTACTGATCCCTGCGGGCTGTCCTCCCTGCTTCTTCTAAGTCTTATTCTCCTACTGCCTCTCTGACTCTCCGTCTCTCCATCTGAACTACCCTCCTCTTGCTCTCTTCTACTAGGCACCCACAAAACATCAATCTCCTCATCATCATTCTCCTCAGATGCATCAATTTCTTCTGACACATCACAGAAGGAAGCAGCAGCGGGGACCTCCTCCTCATCACTCATTATGTCCATCTCTATCGTGTTCTCTGCCAGAATTAAATCTGGTGTAAGGTCCTCATCTCCTTCATCTTCTTCTGGCAATAATGGTTGCGCATTACTCAGTTCAAGAAACTCATGGGAAAATAACTCCTCTGACCCCAGTGAAGAAGGGGCACCGGTGGTGGAGGAAGTGTTACGTGGGGTGGCCATAGCAGTGGAGGATGAGGAGGATGTTGTGGTAAAGTTAGAAACGGTAGAGGATGGGGTGTGCTGTGTAAGCCAGTCAACTACCTCTTCAGCATTTTGGGAGTTCAGGGTCATTGGCTTTTTAAAACTGGGCAATTTGCTAGGGCCACAGGATTGCATAGCAGCACGGCCCCTAGCACGGCCTCTGCGTGGCGGCCTGCCTTTGCCTGGCATTATTTTTAAAAAAACAACAACAACAACAAAAACTCAGTTGGTTTTTCTGGAAACGATAATACACACAGCTAGATGGCGGGTTGAAGAAAACAGTGTGCAAATAATGCCTACAAGGTCAACGTATACACTACTACAGCGGTGGATACGGATTACGTAAAATATATTATGGCTGCTTGAAAAAAGTCACTCCGGTGTTTTTTCTGGAGACGGTAATATTATGGATATTTAGACAGAATGTGAACAAGGTCACACAGCTAGATGGCGGGTTGAAGAAAACAGTGTGCAAATAATGCCTACAAGGTCAACGTATACACTACTACAGCGGTGGATACGGATTACGTAAAATATATGAATGCTGCTTGAAAAAAAGTAACTCAAGTGGTTTTTCTAGAGACGGTAATATTATGGATATTTAGACAGAATGTGAACAAGGTCACACAGCTAGATGGCGGGTTGAAGAAAACAGTGTGCAAATAATGCCTACAAGGTCAACGTATACACTACTACAGCGGTGGATACGGATTACGTAAAATATATGAATGCTGCTTGAAAAAAAGTAACTCAAGTGGTTTTTCTAGAGACGATAATATTATGGATATTTAGACAGAATGTGAACAAGGTCACACAGCTAGATGGCGGGTTGAAGAAAACAGTGTGCAAATAATGCCTACAAGGTCAACGTATACACTACTACAGCGGTGGATACGGATTACGTAAAATATATGAATGCTGCTTGAAAAAAAGTAACTCAAGTGGTTTTTCTAGAGACGATAATATTATGGATATTTAGACAGAATGTGAACAAGGTCACACAGCTAGATGGCGGGTTGAAGAAAACAGTGTGCAAATAATGCCTACAAGGTCAACGTATACACTACTACAGCGGTGGATACGGATTACGTAAAATATATGAATGCTGCTTGAAAAAAGTAACTCAAGTGGTTTTTCTAGAGACGGTAATATTATGGATATTTAGACAGAATGTGAACAATGTCACACAGCTAGATGGCGGGTTGAAGAAAACAGTGTGCAAATAATGCCTACAAGGTCAACGTATACACTACTACAGCGGTGGATACGGATTACGTAAAATATATTATGGCTGCTTGAAAAAAGTCACTCCGGTGTTTTTTCTGGAGACGGTAATATTATGGATATTTAGACAGAATGTGAACAAGGTCACACAGCTAGATGGCGGGTTGAAGAAAACAGTGTGCAAATAATGCCTACAAGGTCAATGTATACACTACTACAGCGGTGGATACGGATTACGTAAAATATATTATGGCTGCTTGAAAAAAGTCACTCCGGTGTTTTTTCTGGAGACGGTAATATTATGGATATTTAGACAGAATGTGAACAAGGTCACACAGCTAGATGGCGGGTTGAAGAAAACAGTGTGCAAATAATGCCTACAAGGTCAACGTATACACTACTACAGCGGTGGATACGGATTACGTAAAATATATTATGGCTGCTTGAAAAAAGTCACTCCGGTGTTTTTTCTGGAGACGGTAATATTATGGATATTTAGACAGAATGTGAACAAGGTCACACAGCTAGATGGCGGGTTGAAGAAAACAGTGTGCAAATAATGCCTACAAGGTCAACGTATACACTACTACAGCGGTGGATACGGATTACGTAAAATATATTATGGCTGCTTGAAAAAAGTCACTCCGGTGTTTTTTCTGGAGACGGTAATATTATGGATATTTAGACAGAATGTGAACAAGGTCACACAGCTAGATGGCGGGTTGAAGAAAACAGTGTGCAAATAATGCCTACAGGGCAAATAATGCCTAAAAGGTCAACTTATACACTACTACAGCGGTAGTAAAATAAAAAAAAGTAAAATAAAAAAAAAATGAATATTAAAAAAAAAAAAATTAAAGTTGGTGCTGCTGAACTACTAGGAGCAGCAGATTAGCACACCAGTCCCACTCCCCAACACTGCTAGACTAATAGCACTGGGCTCTTATAGTAGTAGTAGTAGTAGTAGTAAAACAACAAAAAAATAAATAAAAGCAGTCCTTACAAGGACTACTGTTATTGCAGCAGTCAGCAGATGAGATCAGAAGCAGGACAGCTGCCCACTGCAGCTACATACAGAGCACTGCAGTAGAAGGTAGATTACTAGCCAGCAAAGCTACCTAAGCTTAAATGTCCCTCAAACCCCTGCAGACTTCTGTCCCTCCAATAACAGAGCAGTATCAAAACGATTACTAGCCAGCAAACTTTCAACTGTCCCTGAAATCACTAACAGGCAGCAGCTCTCTCCCTACACTATCTCTTCAGCACACACAGGCAGAGTGAAAAAACGCTGCAGGGCTTCGGTTTTTATAGGGAAGGGGAGTGGTCCAGGGGAGAGCTTCCTGATTGGCTGCCATGTACCTGCTGGTCTGGGGTGAGAGGGCAAAAAAAAGCGCCAACAATGGCGAACCCAAAATGGCGAACGTCGCGCGACGTTCGCGAACTTCCGGCGAGCGCGAACACCCGATGTTCGCACGAACAAGTTCGCCGGCGAACAGTTCGCGACATCTCTAGTCTGTGGTAGGCAGCAGTCAAGCAGAGTCGAGTAACAGGCCGAAGGTCAAACCGGGGAATCAAGAGAAGACGGGTAATGGGAACCAGGTGGGAAAAGGAGCAAGGAAAACAGGCAATGGACACAGAACCAGGCAGAGAACACAAGAACCAGGAATCAAGGGTCAGGAATCACAGAAGTCAGAGGCTGGATCAGTCTCAGGAGCTCAGATCAGAAAGGATCACATTCACAGCACAGCTTCCAGGGGTAGAGGAGAGGAACAGAGCAAAGATTACAAATGAGCAATGTAACAGGAAGGAGGAGCATGGTGACACCATCCAGTCCAAAATGGTGGACTCGATCATTAAATTGGGAGATCAACTTCACGCAAAGATTATAGACTTCAGAGGAGGTGTTTAAAAAAAAAAAAAAAGTAGCGAATTCACAGGAGGTATTTAAAAAAAAATAGCGATCTAGGAGGGGGAAATGTGACAAATCCAATTATCAACTCTGTGAAAAAAGACTTTCCTTGTCCTTTAAGTGGCAGATTTATCAAGTGTTGAATAGTAAATCTGAATTCGAATTTTCGAGTTTTAGATTCACAAATGTTAAATATCTGGTCGTTTAAATTAGACTACTTTTTGAAGTAATTTTTTTTTGATGTTTTTCTTAAAACTGTATCTGTAAGCTCTGTTTCCCCTGATATTTAGTTCAAAGGTATTTGGTTAACACGTCTGTACCAAGCTGTAGTACATGACTTTCAGTTTTACTAAGGGGAGTGAAACAGACGGCCAAAGCACACATATAAGCATTAGAAGCTTCATCAGTAAAGGAAATGGTCAGGCATTTTCTTATGAACAGATGGTCAGAACCTTATTTTCCATTGTCGCCTACATGTGAGTGGGAGGGACACCTTCCTGAGTGACTGCAGTGAAAACATAACTATATTAATGCATAAATCAGGTGATAGCCCACAGCTATGGCCCTATATTGTGGGGAGACATCTATTTGAGCTTGCAAAACAATTTAAATTCATGGACCTTGGCAGGAGTATCAAGCAAGTTCATTATAGTTTTGCAGGTATATTTGTAGGCAAATCCGTAATGTAAAATGATTTAGGAATAAAGATATAGAACCTGTTATCCAGAATGCTTGGGACCTGGGGTTTTCCGGATAAAAATTATTTTTGTAATTTGAATCTTCATACCTTAAATCTACTGGAAAATCATGTAAACATTAAATAAACCCAATAGGCTGATTTTGCTTCCAATAAGGATTAATTATATCTTAGTTAAGATCAAGTACAAGGTACTGTTTTTTATTACAGAGAAAAGGGAAATAATTTTAAAAAATTTGGATTATTTGGATAAAATAGAGTCTATGGGAAAAGGCCTTTCCGTAATTCTGAGCTTTCTGGATAACGGGTTTCCAGATAACGGATCCCATTCCTGATAGTAAATAACATTTTTTACAGTGCTTAATGCCAGCCTGCAGCTGCAAGACCCATTTGCTCATCAAAAGTATGTCCGGAAGAATTTGCCAAATGGTGAAAAAATCATGAAACGCATTGAAGTCAATGGGTGTCAAAATTATTTTGACGCATGACAGTTTTTACACGAGCGTCAATTTTTATATGCGTGACTCTTTTGTCGAAATGCATTAATGTCAATAGGCGTCTGAATAATTTTGACGTGTGACAATTTTGACGAGTGATAATTTTTTTGTTGCAGTGAATTTTCCCACTGTGAATTTTCTCTGCAGTTTCGCAAAAACATTCACCGTCTGCGCCAAAAAAGTACAAAAAACTTCGAAATTCGACCATCGAATTGAAAAAACTTTGAATTCTAAATTTTTTCACCGAATTTGGCAATTGTATGATCGAATAAAAATCGTTACGAAAATCGTTTGAATCGAACGATTCGAGCGATTTTAGCTTACGATCAAATGATTTTTATTCGATGTGTAAAGACTTTAAAAAAGTTTGTAGAAGGTCCCCATAGGCTAACATAGCAATTCGGCAGGTTTAATTTGGCGAAGTTTAAGTTATTTTTAAAGAGACAGTACTTCGATTGTCGAATGGTCGAATAGTCAAATGATTTTTACTTCGAAACATTTGAATCGAAGGTCGAAGTCATAGTAGCCTTTTCGATGGTCGAAGTATCCAAAAAATTACTTCAAAATTTGAACTTTTTGTACTTCGAAAATTCACTCGAACCTTAGTTAATCTGCCCCTTAGTTTAGGCCTTGTTAAGGCTAGTACTTTTACTTTTAGGCTTGCTAAATCCTAACATCAGCATACAAGGAACTCAGTGTTTCCTCAAAGGCATTTCACATGATACATGGGTTCCAACTAACAGGGTCTCTACCAGGGTATCAGCTAGTAAACTGTGTGAAACTATAATCTCCTTGGTGGAGTACACAGCCGCTTTTACTAGTTCACAGTGTACATCACACTATTGAAGTGTACTTTAACAAGAACTACTGTGCCACTGTATAAAAGTCCTCCTTCATGGGACCCCTTACCTCAATTCCACTAACTTTTTCCACTCAAGTCTAGCTTGAAGGTCTAACCCAGGGGTGCCCAAAAGATAGATCGGGATCTACCAGTAGACCTTTAGCTGGTGATCAGTAGATCTCAAGACACTGTCCACAAACAGCTTCTCTAAATCACCTGTTTCATGCTTTTATTCAGATATTTATTATGTTAAGGTTACATAAGAAATAGAGGTTTGTTAAATATAGCAATATACATTTTCTCATGAATCAATATTTAAGTAATATTTTCCACGGAACAGAATTGTAACAATGCTTTTATGGATGTAGATCATGAGACACCATCACTAAAATTAGACCTCGCATTAGTAAAGTATGGGCACTCCTGGTCTAACCTCTGGACAGGATGCCCTTGAAGGTCAACATTAGGTAAGGACTCCCCTTAATTCATGACATGAGTAAGATATAGGAAGAATATAAGTGTAACTGTCATTCAAGTTTAAGAATATCTAGTTTGGTAAGTGCTGCAATAAGGTGCTTAACAAACTTTAGGGTCTTGGCTTCTCTTGTATTGAGGTCTCCTACCTCCAGCACATTTACCCTTTCCTTATGAGTGGAGTCCAAAGAGAAAAAAACTATGAAATCCCTGCCATCATGTAAACTAGGGATTTCCCATAACACCTCTGAGCCAAAAGAATTACATCCCTCCCACAAGCTATTACACTAACATTGTAAGGGAAGGGCAACTTCTACATATTCTCTATACATAGTATAAGGGTGCACTGCCTCAAAGTTGGGAGGGACCACTGTGGCTAATATACTGGTCCAACTTTTTCTTTCATCTAGACAAGATAATGTAAGACAATACACATGCCCTAGTGGGGCTTTCAAAAGGCCTGCTGCACTGGTTACTAGGGGGCCTGGCCATTTAGTTGCGTAAAGGAGTAGATTTAGTTAATTCATATGTATTGCTTTGATTCTTGTTATATTCTTTCTTTGCTATGTCTGTGCTACAGAAAGACCCCTTATCCGGAAAACCCCAGGTCCCAAGCATCCTGGATAACAGGTCCTATACCTGTACTTAGAAAAATTCGGACCTTGATAAATAACCCCCTAAGTATTTCTATGTTAGAAATACAAGCAACTCTGATTACCTAATTGGACTTTATTTATAAAGAAATAAGCCCGAAGAAATACGGTCAGGAAAACTTCTGAGCTTTCCCCGAAAACTCTGAATTGTTCTGCAAAAACTATGATTTTTTTTCAGAGTTTTTTGCTCAAAATCATCTATCGGTATCGACATCAGTGCAGACACTGGGACCTTCCCCATTGACTTATACAGGACCTCGAGAGCTTTTAGATGCCGGAGTTTTGGATTCAGAGTTTTCAGACCATTGGACTTTAATAAATCTCAAATCATTTGTAGTTTGTTTTTTTCTCCGAAAACTATGAATTATTCGAGGTTCGGATATTCAGACTTGATAAATAACCCCCTAAGTGTTAAATTGCACCAGTTTCATTTTTCTTTTTTTTTTGTTCAGTTTGGTGACATTAGTAACCATTACTGATATTCTACTCACAACCACTTCTTTACCTCTTGTTTCCTGTTAAACTGCTTCCTCTGATTCACTTTACCGAGAGAACTTGCTTGGCTGCTTTCATTGATTTTCTGTGTGGATAACTGAAGGAGTCTAGTGCTATCACTAACTGACCGCTAATAGCAAGATATTTTTATATTAATATTATTTTATTTTTATGTACTTGCATTTAACTCAAACCCACGACTTGCCTCAGGTGATATTAACAGTACAGAAATCAAGGGCAGCAGTAAATTGTTCTTATGGGATTACTACTTCTATATGCAGTGCCTGTATTACTGGAAAAACAAGATGAAATCCACTTCTTGTAATCTTCTCTTCATTTTGTTGCCATCATTCCTTATAAACTATGGTGAGTAAATGATGTTCCACAATCTCCTATCTCATTTAATACAGAGGAATTTGCTAAACATTATACAACAGTCCCAGGTCAGGGATTGAAGGGACGGCAAGATGTTCTTTCATTTCTCCCTCATTTCCCCACCTACGATAACTGAGATTTTGACCTGCAATCTTAATATGTGAACTATTTTTAATTGCTTTGGTATTATCAGGTGTTGGTGATTTTATTGCATTCAACATTGTTCTTGATGGCTTATATTTGCTCATAAAAATGCACTGTATGCAATATTGTGATTCTGGGGTATGTACTTGCCACATAGTTCTGTAATTATATAAATATTGGGCATCAACATCTGACACCTGGTTTTAATATTTATAAGTTTATATGGTTGAATCTGAGGACATGTGTGGAATGATGTAGTAATCTGCAAGCTTCGCATTTCATAAAAATGACTACATTTAGCAAAGCTTTGCAGTTTGATAACTGGCAATTGGCTTCCATGTTAATGATATTGTTTCTGTAAATTGAAATGAGATCTCACACAGTCTTAGAGCGCTTAATGTATTTTATGAGATATCTGTTTGTGAAGATTCTGATTCATCCAGGTAATGGTATATCTATAGAAATAAGTCAAATCAACTGGACTTGCTGTTTTTTTTTCCCTTGAAGATGCTTCACCAGTCATCCAACTATATATATATTCATCTGGAATGTTGCTGCAATCAGCATAATCTTTTCATCATAATCCACAATGATGTCATTAAATTAGGTGTTGATTGTATTAGCAAGATTGGAGTTTTGATGTGTTATTAAACCTTCCAGGGAGAGGAGCCAAAACAGTATTGTAAGTGGCTATAAGATATCATAATGACTGTGAAGATTTTCATTCATCCCGTTCATGGTATATCTAACGAAAGTAATTTAAAAACAACGGGACTTACTGAGTAATTATTGAAGACGTTTCACTACTCATCTGAGCAGCTTCTTCAGTTCAACTGACTGGTGTGGGAAGTTCTTTCCCACACCAGTCAGTTGACCTTAATAAATAATTCCATTTTATTTTATCACATTAGTCAAGCAAAATAAACTTTAATTCCACTATATAAATTATTTGAATCTTGTTTCCTTCAGTCTGGGAACTCATAATTATAGCAAGCAGGCAGGAGCCATTTTGTGGACACTGTTATTAAGACAAGTCTTTTATCATCTCATAATCTTGTTTGTGCACCAGAATGGGGGACCTGATGTCCATCCCCATGTCCTGGTTACACAATTAAATGATGAAGAGAACGGGGGAATGTGGGGAGAGCAGTGACATCTAGAAAGTGCTGAATGGAAAGTGAACGTAATTGACTGTCCTGCCTCTATAGAGGAGGGGCAGGCAATATTTGATTTGAGATTTTTAAATGGTTTTAAAACAACTATGATGTTTAATAAGAAAAATAATATGGATTTCATGTTTAATCTGAATTTTACTTTTATTACACAGCTTTTTATGTCTGGGTGACAGGTCTACTTTAAATGGAGCAAATGGTGTACTTATAGATGTTCAGTATTTAATTTTGATGTTTTACAAAAACTAGGCCAAAGGAGTTTCTTCATGAAGGAATGATACTCCCCATTATAAATCCCCAGGTTTATTAGGGAAATATTTTACTGTCGCGAACCACTGGTTTACTTACTGGCATGAATTCACCTACATATTTAGCCCAGTCAAAATATATTCTAAATAAATCACTCCTTAGCAGCTTCTATTTGCATTCCTGTGTTCTAATATCAAAGAACATTTAAGCAGATTTATCAAGGGTATGAATTCATGTTAGTCTTTTTAACTCTAATAAATTAGATTTTTCCCTGAAAAATCGATTAAAAAAATCGAATATCTAAAACTCGGACTAAATTTACCGACTAGAAAACTCTAATTGAATCAAGTTTTTTCTCTGAAAAAAATTGTCTAGGAAGGATACTAACATCTTCAAATTGGTCACTGGACCTCTCCCATTGACTTGTACATGAATTTGGCAGGTTTTAGGTGGCGAATAGTCAAATTTCAATTCTTAAAGGGCCATAGTTTGATAAATCTTGAAAATGTAATTTATATTTTTTAAGACAATTTCAATTGTTTGACAATTTAGACCATAACATTTTTTTGAACAATGGAATTTGAATTAAAATTTTCAATTCGACCCTTAACCCTTTAACCGCCAAGCACGTACCGCGTACGTGCTGGCGGTTCTGGGCTCAGGCTGCCAAGAACGTACCTCGTACGTTCTATTGCAGCTGAGCCCTTCTCTCTGCATCGGCGGCTTTTGCAGAGAGTCAGGAGGGTAGACAGCCCCCTGGGCAACGTGGCTGGGGGGCTGTCAAGTCGGATCTGCGACGCAATTGTCGCAGATCCAACTTCAAAGTAGCAGAAGCGCAATGTAAGCGCTGCTGCTGCTGGCTTACCTCCTCCTCGTCGCACCACCCGCCCACTCACTTCCTGCTGCGCAGTAACTCTGCAGACACGCTGCTAGGAGTCCTCCTTCGGTTCCAGCTATCCTCCTGCTACAAAAACGGTAAGTGCACTTTTTTATACACTTTCCTGCACTTACACATACCTACAGTACATTTATACACTTACATAAACATTTTAGAAAAAATTTGTATTTTTTATTTTTTATTTTAGCACACTTGGGTCGATTTTGTACACTTATTTACACTTAATTACATGTATTTGCACACTCAGACAACTTTTATTAGTGCACAAATATGTATACACAAAAACTCACAAACAGGTGTTTTTTTTTTTTTTTTACTTATTCATTGTACGGTTTGTTTTGCCTAAAAGCATGTTATTTTGACAGCGTGACTATTGGATAATCGATTTCGGCCACTAATTACGCTGCCGGATCAATTATTTTGTTATTTCATTGATTTGCGCTATTTTTGTGGTTTTATTGCAATTTTATCCATGCATTATTGTTCCTTATGTATCTTTAGTATAGTTTTGCTGTTTGGTGCTTTGGTATAGAAAGATTTATTTTACTTAGTTTGATTCGCCAGAATATATGCTTTCCAAAAATATATGGGTTTCTGGGGGTCTTTTTACAGTTTTGGGGTCTTATGGCACATAATGCACAGTTGGAGCTCTCTTTTCTGCAGCTTAGTTGGCCAGCGTGAAAATTCATAGGCATGTTTTTCATTTGGGGTCTGTACACGCCACATATTTTGGTAAATCTATGCATATTGGGCATCAAACTATTTAGTAGACCTCTGACGTCCATATTTAGGGTGATTTTTCTTTATACGTAAAACATTGTGTGCAATAAATGCGGCAAACTGCAACAATTTTAGGCAATTTTCAGAAATGTTGTAAAAACCTCTGCGTTTAGAAAAGCTTTGCAGTTTGGTGTAGAAAGACGTCTTTATCTTTTTTGGATTCGTCAGAATGTGTACTTTCCAAAAATATATGGTTTTGGGGGGGTCTTTGCTGTTAGGAGGGTCTTGAGGCACATGTTCACAGAAGGCGAATCGGCAGCGGAGAAAAATCATATGCACTATTTTCATTTGGGGTCCGCACATGCCAGCTGCCTTGGTATATCAATGCATATTGGGCATCAAACGGTTCAGTTGACCCTTGGCATCAGTATTTATGGTGTTTTAGAATTGTATGTAAGAAATTGGGTGAGATAAATGCGGCCAATTGCAATATTTTTAGGCAATTTTCAAAAATGTAAAAACTGTTGCTTTTATCGCCAAATTTAGGAAAGGCTTGCGGCTTGGTACTTTGGAGTACAAGGACATGCATACCCAATTTAGATTCGTGGGAATGTGTACTTTCCGAAAATATATGGTTTTCTGGGGTGAACTTACTGTTTTCTACTTTTGCCCCCCCCAAAACAATGTAAATGTGTTGATTTTGCAGTACCTGAAATGACAGACTATATGCGGGTCTTCCTTTTGGGGCCCCTGTATGCCACGTGCTTGGGTACACCTATACGTATTTGGCATCAAACTGTTCAGAGGACCCCAGGCTTTCATATGTGGGGTGATTTTTCTTGATACCTAAAAGTATGTGGGTAATACGATGCTGCAGGGTAGATATTTTGAGGTGATTTTTGGAAATGTCACCAAAATCACCAAATTTAGGAATAGTTTGCGGCTTGGTACTTTGGCGTAGAAAGACATGCATACCCAATTTGGATTCAGGGGAATGTGTACTTTCCAAAAATATATGGTTTTCTGGGGTAAACGTACTTTTTCTATCTTTGCCGCCCCCCAAAATGATGTAAATGTGTTGATTTTGCAGTACCTGAAATGACAGACCATATGGGGGTCTTCCTTTTGGGGCTCCTATATGCCACGTGCTTGGGTACACCTGTATATATTGGGCATCAAACTGTTCAGAGGACCCTAGGCTTTCATATTTGGGGTGATTTCTCTTGATACCTAAAAGTATGTGGGAAATACGATGCTGCAGGGTAGACATTTTTAAGTGATTTTTGGAAATGTCGCCAAAATCACCAAATTTAGGAATGGTTTGCCGCTTGGTACTTTGGTGTAGAAAGACATACATACCCAATTTGGATTCAGGGGAATGTGTACTTTCCGAAAATACATGGTTTTCTGGGTGAACACACTTTTTTCTACCTTTGCCGCCCCCCAAAACTATGTAAATGTGTTGATTTTGCAGTATCTGAAATGACAGAACAAACGGGGGGTCTTCCTTTTGGGGCCCCCTATGCCACGTGCTTGGGTACATCTATTCTTATTGGGCATCAAACTGTTCAGTGGACCCAGGATTTTATATTTGGGGTGTTTTACATTGATACCTAATGATGTGTGGGAGATATGTTGCTGTAGAGTGGAAGCTTTGAGGTCATTTTTCAAAGAATTCACCAATTTCTATAAAACATTATAACTTTAGGAAACAATTGCAACTTGGTGGTTTGGAGTACAAAGATATTTCTACCCATTTTTGATTCACCAGAATCTGTTCTTTCTAGTAATGGGTAGTTTTCTAGGGTAAACCTACTGTTAGCGGAATGTTTGGCCTTGAAATCAAAAGTATGCCGTTTGGGTAGCGTTGCTTTGGAAATTTGGTTGTGTACTGCTTGTGGATTTTGAGCTATACAAGTGAGAAATCTCCATAAAACTATATATATTTGGTATTGTCGCGTTCAGGAGACATAGACCTTTCTAATTCGGCTGTGTTCTCGTACATAAAATGAATGATGTTTCTGATATATGTGATTGTTCTTCGTGAAACATGATTTTTTTCATTTTATTTGACACTTAGAATCCAATATTCTTTTTACAGAAGTAGAATTACACCAAAATTCTTGCATATTGTGAAAGTTCAGGTTGTCCTGAAAAAAACAATATATTGTTTTCCTGGGTTAACTAAAAGACCACCCCAGGAAAGGCCCTTAAAGTGAAAGAGTGCAAAATATCTAAAAACTGCTTGGCAGTAGATGTTCGCATCTAGGACAAAACGGCTGGCAGGGAAAGGGTTAAAGGCATTATGTCATGATTTTTAGGATGTCGTTTTTATTTCTAAATTACACTGTTTACACTGCAAATAATTCACTCTATAATATAAAATTTCATTCCTGAACCAACAAGTGTATTTTTTAGTTGTAATATTGGTGTGTAGGTGCATCTCAGGTCATTTTGCCTGGTCATGTGCTTTCAGAAAGAGCCAGCACTTTAGGATGGAACTGCTTTCTGGCAGGCTGTTGTTTCTCCTACTCAATGTAACTGAATGTGTCTCAGTGGGACTTGGCTTTTACTATTGAGTGCTGTTCTTAGATCTACCAGGCAGCTGTTATCTTGTGTTAGGGAGCTGTTATCTGGTTACCTTCCCATTGTTCTGTTGTTAGGCTGCTGGGGGGGAGGGGGTGATATCATTCCAACTTGCAGTACAGCATTAAAGAGTGACTGAAGTTTATCAGAGAACAAGTCACATGACTGGGGACCGATGAGAAACTGACAATATGTCTAGCTCCATGTCAGATTTCAAAATTAAATATAAAAAAAATCTGTTTGCTCTTTGGAGAAATGAATTTCAGTGCAGAATTCTGCTGGAGCAGCACTATTAACTGATGCATTTTGAAAAAACATTTTTTCCCATGACAGTATCCCTTATTTTAATAAATCTGCACCTTAAATGTGCTTAACAAGATACTGATGTCATATTATACAGAATTATACTGGCTAGTATAGAATATAATACACCACTCCCTGTGACAATTTTCATGTGCCAACTCCATTCCCTTATTCAGACCCTTCTAACAGCTTGATCTACAACATAGCTGCTCTCCTTCTCTAAAAGGACCAGTAACATCAAAAAAAAAATGTTTAAAAATTCCCTTTACGACATGGGCAAGTTTTATAACTGGGGTAGACTCTTCAGCAAAGGCCTTTCCTATACAGGCGTCCAATATTCCAAATGTGAGCAAGCAGCCCACAAGAGCAGTGAGCGATCCTTGTCTGAGCCCTCCACTCCCACGTGGGAACTGGCCTGAGATTAACCCTATCGCTGCTAACTGATCAGGATCGCTCAGCAGGCGCCACTTCTGATGGTTTTTCAGACGTCATTTGTAAGAGGGAGGTGAGAAGCCAATGCAAGGTGAAGGAGAGGAGAGCCTGTGACACTGCTGCTGCTGGAGGTCGGGAGGAGGATGCCTGTCGGTGAATAGCCAGGGAGGAGAAATCAATCGCTGCAGTGTGGATGGTCGCCTTTTTGCCATTTCTGAAGAGGACAGGAAGTGGACTTTCTGTAAGTTATTTCTTAATAAAGGCTTTGCTATTTAAAAGTTTCATTTGTTTTCGTGTTTATTTTTTTTAAACATTTTTTTTTATGTTACTAGTCCTTTAAGTAATTTCCTTCTCTTGACAACTCCACCAACAATAATTAGTCAAAGAGTCAATTTGCAATTGGTTTTCATTTTTTATTTCTGTTTTCTTTTTAGTTTTTTATTCAGCAGCTCTCCAGTATGCAATTCCCGCAACCTGATTGCTATGGTCCATGTTACCCTAGCAACTATGCATTAATTTAGAGACTAGAATATAAAAAGGAGAGAGCCCAAATAAAAAGATGAGTAATAAGATGTATCAATAACAATACATTTGTAGCCATACAGAGCATTTGTTTTTAGATGGGGTCAGTGACCCCTTTTTGAAAGCTTGAAAAAGTCAGAAGAAAAAGGCAAATGTTTTAAAAACTATAAAAAAGAAAAAATGAAGACCAATTGAAAAATGGCTTAGAATTAGCCATTCTATAACATACTAAAATATCATAAAGCAAGCACTTAAGGACTTTGAGATATATAGATATAGATATAGTGTTTAACCTGTTCATCCCTATGGATGTATATAAGGCTATTGTGCGTAATAAAAAATTTGTTGGTCCTAGCTTCAGTATCTTCTGAAGAAAGAATGTGAAGATTAATGGGCAGCTTTATCAAAGGTCAAGGTGAAGTTTTTTTTTGTGTACTTCGACTAGGGAATAGTCCAAATTCGAACTTGCAAAAAATTTGAAAGTTCGAATATCGAAATTTACCATGTACTGTCTCTTTAAAAATTCGACTTAGACTATTCGCCATCTAAAACATTCTAATTTTGAAGTTTTTTCAATTTGAAATTCGACCCTTGATAAATATGCCCCTAAGAATAGTAAAGGCAGACATTTTACTATTCTGTTCAGACACCAGTTCCAGACCACCACAAGTGTTAGATAGGAAGTGCTATAGGACCACATCAGGGATATCAGTGCTATTGATATCTAACAACAGTTATTATATAATATAACAATATACGTGTTGAACTTTCACCAATAACAATTCCCATCCACAGGACAAATTAGCTTTTTGTCTCACCTAAAAACTGACCCATAACATGTAAATGTGAGTGCTGATGATTCCCTACTTGTATGTGTTACAGCAGGAGGAGACATCCCTCTCCAGGTGACTGGCCGTGTAGGGGAGACTGTCACACTGACACCCCGTCTGAGTCTCACACATCCCATTAAAGAGGTCACATGGGTGTTTTATGTTAATGGGAAACAAATAGTCCTGGCTACATTCAGAGAGCAGAAGTTTATCATCAGAGTGAATAATAATTTCCTCAACCGCCTGGAAGGATCTAACAGTGGAACCTCATTACAGATCAGAGAGCTGAGAATGGAGGATAGTGGAGTCTTCACTGCACAGATTCATGTTAATGGAGAAATGAGTGACATATCCTATAATCTCACTGTATATGGTAAGTAAGTGAGTGTATGTACATGAGGGAGTTGTTACAGCTCAGAGCAGACAGACTTGTATGGAGGAACTGAATTTATTGTTACACAGAGAATGACACAAGCCATTAGGTGGCCAGACTTTTGACAAAGCCCATAGCACTGCTAGTCAATAGTCCATAAATATTGGTTGAAGGATACATTTTATAACATTTTCCCAAGAGAACTAACCCCCAGTAACTGATTAGAGATTGGCTTTCTTTATTCTACCTGCAATAAGTGTTTAAATCTGTCCATAAATGAGCCTCAGTGACAGATACTGACAGACATTAGCTGCACTTTTCAAGACAGACAACAGGATAAGAAATTGTTCACAACTAGTGATGGGCGAATAAATTTCGCCTGGCATGAATTTGTGCGAATTCCTGCGTTTTGCCGCCGGCTAATAAATTCGTTACTCTCCCGCAAAAATTTGCCAGTGAAAATTCACTGGTGTCAATTTCCGATTTTCAAGATTTTTCCGTGAAAAGGTTGGAATTGCTAGATTTTATAGTGAAAACTTTCAAATTGCTTGAGTTTTTTGTGTAAACATTTGACTTTCACAATTTTTTCGTAAAAACATTCGAATTTCACGATTTTTCTGTGAACTTTCTGATTTCGCGATTTTTTGCAAATTTTTAGCCGTTTCGCGAATTTTGCGGGAAATTCACAAATTTTTCTGTGAAGCGAGAGATTCTCCCATCACTATTGACAACAATGATATATTTAACTTGTAAGCATATCTCTCTCTCTCTCTCTCTATATATATATATATCTGGTACAACATACTACATTTAAAGGGATTCACAGGAAGTGACATCATTCATTATTGAAATCCATATTAACTATAACTATATAATAATTTAATTTCTGTTAGTGGCAGAATGTTTTTTCATGGTAATTTGGCCTGCTTTATTAACTCTTACAGGCCTGTATCATGACAAAGTCTCTTATTCAAATCAATGCATGGTGGCGAGGCTAATTTGAACCCTAGCAACGAGCTGAAATTGCAAACTGGAGAGCTGCTGAATAAAAAGCTAAATAACTCAAAAACCACAAATAATTAAAAGTGAAAACCAATTACAAATTGTCTCAGAATATCACTTTCTACTACATATTGAAAGTTAACTCAAAAGTGAACAACCCCTTAAAGACAACCAAACCCCCCAAGTACAAATAGCCTTATATGCATGCTATTTTAGGGAGGGCATAGAAGCCCAAAGAGAGTCCTTCTCTGGACTCAAAAGAAATGGTCACATTATCAGGGGGCTCCCACCAGGTCAAACAATCTGTTACTATATAAAACTTCCCCTGGCTGGCATATTGTTTATATAAAAGTTATAGTCCTGTAAATAAACATATCAACCTTTAAGAGTTCTCGCAAACCCCTCCCCCCCACTATGAACCTCCTTGATGCCACCAACAGGTACTAGCACATTTTGCCAAAGATGACACAGCAAGGAAATATTACTGTTGAGATAATTTCTAGGGAATTGTGGTTACTACATAAGCAATGCCTTATATTTCTGCAAAAGAAAACACCTGATCAAATCTGATCATATAGCCTCTCCATTATGGCCAACATATATAAAAGGCTTCAAAATTGGCCTTGCCATCTAAAAACGGTCCAAAAAAACTCTAGATCAGCTTTGTATATTTTTTTGAGATAGCAGACTGGTCAGTGTTCAAAAAAGCCTACGTATTTTAAAGGGCAGTTGATCCAAGGATAAAAACCATAACTGTCCCATTATATGAATCACTGATATATCTCACACACATTTTCAAAACAGATTTATTAACAAAAATAAAAGGAACAAAAAGGTAATTTCATAGCACACTGGTTATTAATAGTAGATTATCAGTAATGAGCATTTTTTTTCTAGAGCCATGGATTTGCTGCAATGGCATTTTGCCATTTGAGAATTTTTTCAGCACAAATTTGCCGCAACCAAAAAATTGCAGAGATAAAAAAGTAGCCATAAGAAAAAAAAATGCTCAATGGCTTTAATGCTTTTGGACCAAACAGTTGCAGAGACACAAAAAAAGTCGCCACAAGAAAACACGCCCAGTGACTTTAATGCATTTGGAGCGTAAAAAATTGTCTTGCATAAAAAATTTTTTGATGCCTATTGACTTCAATATGTTTTGCTAATTTTTCGTCACAGACAAATTCGCTCATCACTATAGATTATAGTACTTACCGTTTAGAGCCTTAACTCTCTTCAGAAAAATAATTGGAAGTGCTACCTGTAGAAGGGGGAAGTCTAAAGACTTTGCTTTAAATACCCCAGTAGCAGAGCAACATTACTATACATTGAAACTCACTGGGGCCCATTTATAAACTTTGCTCAGAGCAGAATGATTCACAGAGTGAACATATTAGCCTTAAGCATGGTTATATTTATAAAGCTGGATAAGAGTGGTGTAATTAATGTGCACACAGAATTGCACATTTGCGCTGCAAATGTCCATAAGAGCTTTTTCAATATAGTAGTCACAAATTGCGAATATTTATACACACATTCGCAAGAAAATAAAAACATGGGCAATACAGCCGTTTGTGAATAAATATGCACTGCTCTAACTTTATAATGAGTATGTTATGACAGTGCTTCCAACAGTACCTTCAACTCATTCACTCCGTTCCTGCTCCCTGAATTCACTAAAGTTGTTGGGACAACTTATGGTACAGAGCTTGTTACTGGGGCCTTCTGCGCCATGATTCCCAACATATCCACTCATGGTACTACTGTAGGTGAAGACAATCACAAAAGTGCTATGTGCTCCTTCCCATTGTATCAAATATGGACAGCAACTGATCACAATGCCCCGTGCCAATGGTAAAAATCCCTCTCCCAGGGCATAGGTTAGAAGATGGGACTTCCTGAGTTCTAGGGCAAATTAACCCTACAGATGTATATAACAATTACTTTATGGCTTGAATTGTTGTTGAAATTCAGTTACCAGAGATCACTTGAGGTAAAAGACAAAGTTTATTTAACGTGAGCTCCATGAGTTCTGAACTCCCAAAGAGGCAGAACCCCAAACAAAGAGCACATGGTTTTTATACTCTTGTAAAAAGGGAGTTACCAGTGGGAGAGCATAACAATATCTCTCCACAGCACAGAAAAACTAAAAGAACTGCTCTTACAGCCAAACAGGTGGCTCTGCCCTCAAGGTCAGGGTACTAGTGACCAAGGCTATCTTGAGAACAGAATCCATCCATGTAGGCGGGCTCACAGGGGAATCTGCATACACACAATATGATATAAACTATCTGTTGCTTAAGTATTCATTTTGGGGGTATAGTTTTTCTTCAAGCATAGAGATGCTTTTATAGCTTCCCTTTCTCAAATGTCTTGGGTATGCTCTGATAGAAGACAAATGTTACTTACTAAATCCATCAGCGTAATTGTCCACCATATTTCTGTAATGTAAGGCAAACCCCAGGGAAGCCTATAACAGCTTTTGTTTTTGGGCCTGGTCCTCAGCTACTCAGTTGCCGCCAGACCATACTGCATGAGAATCCAAAGATTTCTACTGGGGCAAGCAAGGGAGCCACACATAGATTCAGAGAAGGTACCTATATGGACATAGCTAGGTGTAGTTAGTTGGGAAGGTTCACAAACAGATAAGCCACCAAATAATAATGAGGGAAAGTTCTAAGCAGATCAGGATAAAAAAAACAGGAATTTAATTTCATGGAATAAACCAGGGCAAGACATAATATAGCTGAAACCAGATGTGAAGTTTGGGGGATCATAGTGGGGTATTTTCACCAGACATGCAGGCCACTCCAGATTGAAGGTAAACAGTCTGTTTATTTTTCTCAATTCAGGTTAGGCTTTCAGCAGCAAATAGTTGTACAGAAAATAAAAACAGATTCACTTCAGCAGTATATAAGTCCAAAATAAGAATAGCTTACTTGCCAAACATATACCATCCAGTCTTTAGGGGATGAACTCTCCAGTCTTTTAGAGAGACAGCATTTTCTGTTCAACTCAGCAGTGAATTACCACTTGTAAAAAACCTCCCAACCTTTCACCTGCTGCTCGCCTCCATTAAACACCCCTTGGATGTCCAGCCCACCTCTGGCTGGTTAACCCCATGGTGTCTCTTAAAGAAGTAGTTTTAAAACCTAAAGAATGGGGATATATACCGGTCATCTACAATATATCCCCCCCCCCAGCGTGTACACAGAATATAGCTGTACAAAACCCAGGCACCCAGGAAAAAGCTAACTTTACCTACAAGGGAGCTTATAGGCAGGTTGATGGTAAACTCAGAGCAACTGTGGCTAGTTTGTTGAGAAGACAAAGCCTGCCTACAGTGTTGAGCCTGGAATTTAGAATATAGCATATAGACAGAGGTATAACAGACTACTTAGCAAACTGCGGGTCTTTCAAACATAGGCAGAATGTGTACATGTACAGTACTAATAATGTTAAAAAACTGGAAGTGCCAATGGGTTAATTAAATCTCTATAAGAAAAGCTATCTGTGTTTTTAGGATTTATGTGATGTATGTTCTTTATTTTGAAGTTTACCTCATGTTTAACACTTTAAAAAATAGCAAAATACTGTTACTAAAACTATATACAATAGTCTAGTACATTACTTACATTTTCTACTATACAAGCAGCATGAAAGTCAGTGTGTTCCTATACACAGAGCCTGTTCCCAGCCCAGAAATAAAGATGGAGAAGGTGTGGATTACCTCTGACTGGTGCAATTTCACTCTTCATTGTTCTGCCCCAACAAAGTCATCAGCTCTGTCCTACAGTTGGATGTACAGACACAAAGAGCGGTACCAGCCCTATACCAATGGTACCACAATCCATGTGTCACTGCAGCCTGAATCCTGGGATGAGGAGTATCTGTGCTTCATACACAACCCGGCTGACCAGAAAAATGGCTCTATTACTGCTCGGCAATTCTGCAATGATACCAGTCTCACAGAAGGCACAGCTGGTGGGTACAATTTAAAATAAATAAAAATGATTGTTTCCTATCCCACATAACTATATTTTTTACATGTTATACCAGAGCCTTAATAGCATTCGTTGGTGTCTATATCTGTAAAGTAGGGGTGTTGAAGGAGGCAGCAAATGAATCCTGTTATAATTCATGAGGGCAATTTAGAAATGCTGGAAATGTTACATTATTTATAATAAGTATAGTGAATGACTGTGATTTGTGTTTCAGATAAAAGCTGCAGGATCAAGCTGTACATCTACCTGCCAATACTCACTGCTCTCTCCTTGTCACTAGCAGCTCTCATCATTGTCACAAGAACCAAAAGTGTATAACATCAATCAATGAGATGTTTTGCCTTCCTGAAACAGAATGGAAAAGCATGATAACCCTTTAAACCTCCATTATTGTTTCTGCACAGACTATAAAGAGAAGTGATACTATTAGTGCTGTGCAGGACATGGAGTTACTAACATAGGTACCACTGCAGTTAACCATAACAACCAAGTGTAAGAGAAAGTATAAAATGAATGCAAAGATTCTCAGATAGTAATATCACTGCAAGTCAACAAATGATCGTTTACTTTCCAAAGTGAAGTGTGCAAAATGTAATTTTGAACACAAAGCACCATTAGTGATGGGTGAATTTGTCCCGTTTCGCAGAAATTTGCGAAACGACGAAAAATTAGCGAAATGCGAGTTTTGACGCCAGCATTTTTGCGAATTTATTCGCTGGTGGTGAAACACGGAAATTCACTGTGAATTCGCGCCTGGCGAATAAATTCGCCCATCACTAATCACCATGTTTTTACCGAAAGTTCTGCATTTCCTCTCATAATTCTAGTATAATTGTGCCACTAGCAGGAGCTGCACACAATTGATAAAATATTTTATCATTGATCTTCCATGCTCATATCAACAATTATGTTAATTTGTTATTGTTATATGATTGGCTAAGTCCACTAAGGTTATGAAATGCAAGCTATGTTCAGGTAAAGCTAACCCCTTTTTGTATTATTGAGGTAGTGGCAGCTCCAGGGTTCCCAAGTGTTGATTGGTGCATTTGCACACAATTCATCCAGAAAAGTTTCACAATGAGCAAATAGTGATTTTGCATGCAAGTACCTTTAATTAATGACATGATTGACTGTTAGCTTGACTGCTACTGCAATATAGAAGTATTCTGGTGTTGCTCTTCTCAGGAAAGAGATTAGAAGCCTCACGTGCCCTTTCCCATCTCCTTCCTCAACAGAGCAACATCAGAACACTTCTCAAGCATATCTCTTTGAATGTACAGTTACAGGAACTGACCAGCAGGTGACACTGTCCCAAAATGCATTATATTGGCAGTTAATAACAACTTAAAGGCATCCTGTCATGATATTTATGGTATAGTTTTTTTTTTTTTTACACTTTATACATTAACTCTACCATATAAAAAAAATTCCGGAATTGTTTAAGCTGTATTATTGGTGTGTAGGCAGCCATCTCAGGTAATTTTGCCTGGCCATGTGCTTTCAGAAAGAGCTAGTGCTTCAGAAAGGAACTACCTTCAAATAAGCCATTGTTTCTTCTACTCAATGTAACTGGAGGAGTTGCAGCAGGACTTGGATTTTTACTATTAAGTGCTATTCGCATATCTACCAGGGAGTTGTTATCTTGTGTCATGGAGCTGTTATCTGGTTACCTTCCCATTGTTCTGTTGTTAGGCTGCTTAAGTGATATCACTCTAACTTACAGTACAGCAGTAAAGAGTAACTGGAGTTTATCAGAGCACAAGTCACATGACTGAGGGCACCTGGGAAACTGATAACATGTCTAGCCCCATGTCAGATTTCAGAATTTAATATAAGAAATGTGTTTGCTCTTTTGAAAAAGCAGATTTCAGTGCAGAAGTCTGCTCGAGCAGCACTATTAACTGTGTTTTGAAAAAAACATGTTTTCCCATAACAGTATCCCTTTAAATGGCTCTAAAATGTAAATTGCTTAGAAAAGCACCCTGAGCAAGTTTACATTAAATTTGCACTTCACCTTTAACAGGGTCTTCTCTGCAATATGATTTGCAATTATACATATGAGGAGGCGTTACCATATTATTGTACAGTACTCTTACCATAAGTATAGAGGAAATATTGACAGTGCCTCTGTGCTGTGTATGGAACGTAAAATAGTTCCTACCCTGTATATACATTATATAGAGACACTTGCTGACGCCTCTATAGCTCTATAGTGTGAATGAGAAGAGGAAACAGCAGGACGGCAATTTGGACAAATCTCTAATTTGTTAGGTAGTGGTAGCCATCTTTGATTTTACATACAGTACTTCAGGAAACATCAATTTGACTGTGGAGACCACAATATACGTCAAGTAAGGAGAGAAGCACTTCGATAATTTTCTAAAAGAATTACCGATTACCCTGATATTGTTGAAAGAAAACCGCTATGGGTATTTCAAGTTGGCAGAGGTAATGAGGATATTACAGGGTGAGAGGGAAACCCTGGGGGACTTTACTGCTGCCATCTATCATAACACATTGGTATTATGTGTGTATCATGGGTGGATATTCATTAATGCTAGTGTCCCTAAACCTCCCTGACAGTAAAAATAAAAAAATTAAAAACAAGGAAATAAGGAAAAAAAGATGTTGGGCTTAACCTGCTCTCTTCCAAGAGATAAGCAACCTGCTCACTAAATCTCACTGACTGTGTACAGAGAGAAGCAACTGCCAGCCAGGGTATCTGTAAAGTCCAGAACCAAGGGGTATATTTATCAAAAAGTGAAGTTAGAGATCGCCACAGTCCTCTCCATTCATTTCTATGGGATTTTGAAAGGCATATTTATCAAAGGATGAACTTTCACTTTCCCACATTGATGAATACTCTTTTAAAAATCCCATAGAAATGAATGGAGAGTAGCGGAATTTCACTATAGAGGACTGTGGTGATCTCTAACTTCACTTTTTGATAAATACACCCCATAGTGTTGTGCCAAATACCTGAATGTGAAAGATATTCCTAACAAATGCCTTGTGTATGACAGAGACAGCTATTCTTTTTGTGCAGTGCTGGATGGGCAGCCTGTCAGGTGGGACAGCACGGGACACTAAAGGAAGGGGGCACCCAACAGTATCATGTTTATGGGAGTAATATGCCACAGTAACAGTCTCCTCTTATGTGGAATAATGTAGGTAATATGCCCACGTTACTGTCAGTAATGCACATATATATACAGTAAGTTACATGCATGCAATATATATCAACCACTTTGCTGTTTTATTGGTACAGGTATATGGAATGCTCAGGACCTGGGGGTTTCCTGGTAAGGGGTATTTCTGTAATTTCGATCTCCATACCTTAACCACACCATACTGTACCTCTGCTTAAACTCATGTAAATATTAAATTAAACCAATAGGATTGTTTTACCACCAATATGGATTCATGCAGCTTAGATGCCAAGTACAAAGTACTGATACATTATTACAGAAAAAATGAAATAATTTTTATTAATTAGAATGATCTGCTTAAAGTGAACTCTATGGGAGATGGGCTTCCTGTAATTTGGAGATTTCTGGATAACAGGTTTCCAGATAAGATATCCCATACCTGCCACATACAGTTACTGCATCCATGGGAGTCAGTAAGTAACCCAGTGGGCTGTTTTGCTGGTATCACTTTCTCTCCGGCCTGAAAATATCTGCAGTGAGAGCCCATCCCATGGGTGCAGTGGGATATATAGCATTTTAGTCCATCACTGCTGGATGGTTTGGGTGAGGATAGGTGGCACTGCCAGTGGCATACAGTTATACTGTATATTATATAAAACTGATTAAAAAGGTTGCCTATGTACTGTATACAGCCAATTCTTTATATATGTATAGGAGTGTAAGGTTTTCCTATACCCTAGGGAATGTGTTAGCCAGCTAAGCTGGGTCCTTTTCCCATAGGGGAGGGGGAGTAGTTCAACAGAGGTTATAAAAAGGGATGTTGCCATGTGTACTGTTCTGTCTCTGTCCAGTGCACCCATTGGAAGTGGGGTGTTGCTGCTATGGCCAGGAGCTGAGGTAGGCCTCAGTATAGGTGAAGCAAGTGTCAGGTCAGAAACTGTAATAGGTCACTATAGGAGTGACAGAAGTTCAGGAAAGTTAGTGAGCAGCTAAGGCTCCAATGAGGAGTTTAGTGAAGGGTTAGTACTCTGCGGTGACAAGGCCGCCAGGTTAGGGACTTAAGTGATTAGGCTCAGGGATAGAGAGATCCTTGGAGCGTAGAATCGACTGTGAGATTCACCTTCAATCGAGATTGTGCACCAGAGGCAGGAAAGGCAGCTCAATTCACAAAGCTGACTAACAAAGGATCACATAGTATCCGTGAGTAATACAATTGTGCGTAAATGACCTGCTGCATTACTTGTGAAGTGTACCATCTGAGCATACATCTTGAATATGTGATTTACCATTGAGAGGTGTACCATCTGTTCAATAATTGTTCTGCTGTTTTAAAGAACCACTGGCACCCAAAGTTTATTTGATCAAGAGTGAATACTGTGTGTGCTTATACCAAGTGGTAATCCCTTTCTCCATACCAGAAGCGGGGTCCCACCTGAAGATAGAGTCTAATTATATTGTGCCTACCTGGAGTTGCTGGGAGTTGGACCACTTGCCCGGGTACCGAAACCAGTGGATAGTAACCCAAGGGAAGGTTTAGGAAGACCCTGACCCATCCACCTGTTACAGCATGTACCTCCAATAGTCCTGTGAATCCCTTCTTACCAGGAAAACCTTTAGTAATAGTCAGGCAATTTATTCATACATAATACAACTTGACAGTTTTGTCTGGGTAAGCTGTTGGAGTAACACACAGAATGTCACCCAAAGACTCACCAAAGACCCACCTCTTGGTCCAAGCGTTATATAACTTTCAGAGGCATTTACAGTAATTGTGACAAGGGGTACAAGGAAATACCATACACGGTCTGGCGAGGAGACTTACTGATATATACATTTATACATTCCTGCAAGATGTGCAGTTTTGCAACATAAGAGTTTTCTGGTTCCAACTATCAAGAGCCTCGTAAACATCTGTTGGCTAAACATAGCCATTGTGGTAAAGCCAGTAATTGAGCAACACTTCGGCAAAAGGGACCCCAAGAGACATGCTGACACTATGCTGACACTCTGGAATCTAAGTAACAGAGTGGAGATCATTTATTTTGTATTTGTAAGTACCAGGACGAGGGGTCTTGATCTTTAATTTATATTAATAGTCCTAAATACCAGCCATTACCAGTCATGGAATAGGGTGTTCTCATTATTCTATTGTTAATAACATTATTTTATTGTCATTTTGTATGTCCTAGTATAAGTTATATGAGTGACCATTGTCCACAGTTGACCATTAGCCCTTATAGTCCATCCTGCCTTGGGCCCCTATAGCATTATGGCATCATAGAGGGCGGGGGTAACAGATATCGACCCTCTGACACTAGCCATTCATCCGCATAGGAAATAGACTGTTCCAGATATAAAAGATATAAAATATATAAACAGCGCCAGTCTGGGCCTGGCTTGCGCACTCCCATGCTCGCCGAGGAAGGATATGTGCAAGTTCGCTTGCGGGCACTAGGACCTGGTGGACGCCGCATGCGCACGAGTGGGCGCTAGGACCCAGGAGGCCTAGGGGCGGCAAAAACCCAAATCCGGCCCTGACTTTTACCAATTATTGCCTAAGTATGGATATTCCATTTATATGGGCCCTTTGCCACCTAATCGCTTTGGTGACAACTATTTAAAGGGGGATGCTGAGTGTAAAAAACATGACTTACTGTAATGAAGCTTTGATGGCCTGGATATAAATTGTGGATTTATTTATATAAGTCCTCAATAATTTACAAACATTATAATCTTTTAAATTTGTTTCAGAATGCTGACCATCCACTTTTGATTTTTTACATTTATTTTTTACTTAAAAACCCACAAATTCAATCAAAAACTCCAAGTAATTTTTTTATATGGCTCCTAGACTTGTCCGTTATTATACAGGTTACGATCCCTTGTCCAGAAACCCATTATCCAGAAAGCTATGAATTTATGGAAGGCCATCTCTCATAGAGACCATTTTAGTCAAGTAAGCCTAATCTGTAACAATAAAACAGTAACTTGAACTTGATGTACTTAATGTACTTGATGTACTTGTACTTAAGCTGCATCAATCCATACTGGTGGCAAAACAGTTTTACTGGGATATTTCATTTTTAATTTATTTTAATTATCTTTTTGTATGGCATAGACATTGATATTGTAAGACAGTTTGCAATTGTGTTTAATTTTGTATGGTTGTTCAGTGTTTTTTCTCTTCAGTTTGCAATTTCAGCCACAATTTTGTTGTTAGGGTGTTGTTTACCTAGCAACCAGGTTTAAATCAAAGACAGGAATATGAATAGTAGAGGGACTGAATAGAAAAATAAGGAATAAAAAGTAACAGTAACAATAAATTGTTAAGCTTGCAGAGCAATTGTTTTTGGCTGCCAGGATCAGTGACCCCCTATTTAAAAACTGGAAAGATATAGAAGAGGAAGGCAACTAATTAAAATACTTTAATGTTTCTATTTGAGTTGTGACAATTATATCTCTTATTTTAATTTTTTGTAATGTAATAACAGCTTTCCAACTAAAGAGGGGGCACTGTACTGTTACGACCATGGCACACAAGGCCCAGGGGAAATCTACAATACCCAGGCAACGAAATCTCCTAAAAAAGTCTCCTGCCTTTTTCTCGAACATTCAGATTGCCTCATATAAAAAACCATTACATGCAACAATCCTGTGCTGTCATGGAAAAATGCCTTCTTCCACATTTTTCCACAATTAACTGAGGACCCATTCATTCAGCTGTAAAAACATCTACATGTAACTACACAAAAACAAAGTTATATCTGTGGTAAATGAATTTTAATAACTGTACATGGAATATGGAACTCCTTGGTGACTTACAGACAACATATCTCATTGCAGATAGTGCCCAACTGGTAGAAATGCTACCTGCTGAAATATCAGTGCCGGACAAAAGTATATAAAAGGAATCGTTGGTAATTTTTCCACCAGAATTCTGCAAGAAAGAAACACACATATAATAGAAAATATATACAATAACAGTACAAATAATATATCACCTTTTATTTCAGAAAACCCTTCTACAATAGTCTTGGTCAGAGTTATGTCTATTTTTATTCATTTTTATGGAAAAAAACACAGACATTAAAGTTGACCTTGGTATAGCAAAATGTGGCCAGCTGCTGTAAAGCCAGAGTGATATATTCACCCATAGCATAGGGAGAGGGAAAATAATTCCTTTCTCTATTCTATATTCTATATTATTTGGAACAGCATAAAAAAAACCCTTTTGTGGCTATCCTCTTAATGCACGGTACTGTGTGTGTCTGTTGGATCTGTGCCTGTTCCCCATTGCATTATCTTGTTAGTGACCCAATCAATTTCGGAATTGTGTTTCTGCAACCGTGGAAGTCCTAGAATCACAGGAATACAAGGAGAGTTCTCAATGTAAAATAAAATCGTTCAGAGTGATTGCCCAAGGACATGAGGAGACTTTCAGATTTAGAGGACCCTATCCCCCATCCTAAGGAGCTACCATCGAAAGTTAAAAGCTTGAGCGATGGGACCAGGGGTTGTATGGGTATTCTGTGTCTAGATGCACAGTTAATATCTAAAAAGTTTGCTGCTGCCCCAGAATCTAAGACGGCAGAACTCTTTATGCAACCCTTATCCCAATCTAAGAAGACCAAAATGAGTACTTTGGAAGAAAGTTTTTTACTATGTATTTGGCAACATGCATGCATGAATTAGCTGGCTGTTATGTTGTGGAATGTAGTGTAGCCCGCTTGCACAACCCTGGCCTTCAGCAATTCGACGCCTGGTGCACGGTGTCGGAGGGATCGGCACCCCCCTCAGCAAATTGTCCAAGAAGACACGGGCACACAGAGGCTAGTAACAGCAGGGTTATACCCTTGACAAAGGGGTCTGACCCCGAAACGTTGCACGTTTGCAGAATAAACACGCAAGGGTATAACCCTGCTGTTACTAGCCTCTGTGTGCCAGTGTCTTCTTGGACAATGTTATGTTGTGGAACCAACCCATCCAGTTCCAGGGTGGACACTGACCCCAGAGTCAGTGTAATGGTCATCAGCCTCTTTTGCCTTGCCTAAGATTACAGATTGCAGAGTCATCAAAGGCGGAATGGTCATAGTCGTCATAGGTAGTAGCCATGGCTTTGAAGAAGACAGAGAGAGTGAAATGACCTGAGTCTGACGGAGATAAGCTAAATACCCATAGCTGAGGGTCCTCCTGGAGTAGGTAATAAGAAATTTACCCTAGACTCAGTTTGAAAGAAGTAGGGTAGGAACCCAAAATGTAGCTTACAATCCTCTTGAAAGGCGAAAAATGTACTAAGATCCCCACTGAACTTGTCAGGGAAAGGGACCTTTGGTTCCACCATAATGTTACCCAGGGTTTAGGTAGTGGTCTGCTTCCTGGGGCAAGAGCTGGAGCAGGAGCAATCAGTTGTTGTTGGATAACATCCAACCTTGCCGACAACCTCTGGAGACATTGGATGGCTAGATCTTGCTTAGCTTCTAGTTCCCAGAGACTTTGTATGTTTTCCAAGATTCTGTCCACACACCATGGTAACCCACCTTAGGGGTTAAACCATCTTAGAAAACCAATATCTGACAGAACCACTTTGCCCCTAGCAGAATGACATGGGCCAACCATTAGCTATGGCAATTACCCTGCTAATTCCAATGTCCTGAGATTTTCCTAATACCCCCCTTATCTGGCTTGCTAAGAACTTGTGTGCCTCAGCCCTCCAGGGCACATGCATGACACTTACAATACTACAAACTAAAATAACAAACCAACCCCAAACTAGGGCAGGGCAGGTGGGGAACTTTTCTTTCAACTGCATTGACAAAATGGTGGCTCTTCTTCCCTAACTTCAGTCTAAGATGGTGTAAGGGGCCTGAAGGCTCAGTAGGATAAGCGGACCAAGGATGAACACCAGTCCAACACAGTTCAAGGTACCAACAAGGATGAGGCAGAAGAATGGTCAAGTCCAGGCAGATAGATCAATGCAGGCAGGTAAGGTTCAAGACGAATAAACAGGCCGAGGTAAAACACAGGAATCAGAAATAGTATACAATAAAGCGCACCCGGGAACACACAAGGTAGAACCTATAATAGGGAATGTCTATAGTGTTCTGGCATCTTAAATAGGCCCCTTTTGGCACCAAAACGGATGTGATGATGTCATGACGTTGGCATTGTGAAACTGCGGCCATTCTGACGCTGGCGTCACGACGCTGTGACCATTTGAGACATTTCTGAAGACATATATTTATTTATATATTGTCCAGGCCGCACTCTTCACAAGTGAATAACAACTGGGCCAGCATTCCCTTGTGTGTTCATTCCATCACAAGTACAGGCACACCATAAATTACACTATTTTATTCCATCTGGACCTGGAATAACCCATTAAAGGGGACCCGTCACCCAAAAAAATTATTTAAAATCCGATTTTATCACATTAGTCAAGGAAAATGAACTTTAATTACACTGTTTAAATGATTTGAATCTTGTTTCCTTCAGTCTGGGAATTCAAAATGATAGCAAGCAGGCAGCAGCCATTTTGTGGACACTGTTTTTAAGGAAAGCCTTGTATCATCTCAGAATCTTATTTGTGCACAAGAATGGGGGACCTGATGTCCATTCCCCATGTCCTGGCTACACAATTAAATGGTGAAGAGAATGGGGGGAATGTGGGGAGAGCAGTGACATGTAGGAAGTGCTGAATGGAAAGTGAAAGTAATTGCCTAAGGCATAGAGGAGGGGCAGACAATATTTGATTGACAGCTGAGATTTTTAAATGAGCTTACAACAGCTATGAATGCTTTAATAAAAAAATAGAAATTGGATTTCATGTTTAATTTGAAAAGGACTTTTATTATACAGATTTTTGTGTCTGGGTGACAGGTCCACTTTAAAGTCAAAGCAAATTATTGCTGATGTAAAAGTTACATGGGATTTATATTTTTTTAATATTCTGGTTACTAAAAAACTACTTATGAAAATTATGGAATCTTGCACTTTTGCATTGATTTCTTGGCAATGCAATCTTTCAAATGTCACTTCCTGCATGATTGGCATGAGTCAACCATCAGTGTACATACAAAATACTCACCAACTATACTTTATTTTCCACAAGAGCTGCATCCTCTGTTTCAGATTTCTTGGCACGGCAAACAGGTACTCCATAGTTACACTCGTGCTTTAAATAGCAAAAAAAAAAAACATATCACATACTGCACAGGACCAACCTTACTAAACAATCATAAATTCATGATGTCACATGAACTGCAGTTCTGTATTTTTTAGTGTATTCTTTTCAGAATACTTTTTTCAGTGTCTAAACTGCTTGTTTGTGGGACCATGCTATTGCACAAGAAATAATATATGGTAATATTCTTAATACGTATTCTTATTATTTAGCCATAATATCAGGTAGGCTAATGCAATAGAATAGAAGTAGGTTGTAAAACTCTGCAAAGTTATCCCCTAGTCACAGCTTTGCATACTAATATTAATATAGCCTAAAGCAATTGCAGTGGATCTCTCCTTAGAAACACTCTTCACTGTTTCTGATTGAAGGATAATTTGACCACCGTGTCAAAATACGCCATATACTGTATATCTTATATTCACTACTATTTTCATTTTCTTCCTGGCTTAATATGTAGGAGCAATTTCTGATATACACAGGGAATCTAATTTATCAGAAATTTGATTTTAGTGTTTTTTACAAAAAATTTTTCAAAAAAAATCTATGGGGGAATACACAAAAGTGTTGGTAAATACACAGTTCTTAAAGTGTCGGTCGCCAAATTGTAGTAATGTCAGAAGCACAAAAAATTCACAAAAGGTATTTTGTCGTTTTATGTATTTGTCGCAATGCCACCAAAATTTAAAAAGTGTTACCATATACACGATATAAACGGTAAAAACTGGTGTTAATGCACTGTGAAAATGTCTATTGTGCGCCAAAAAAAATTCTCTATACAGACTTAAACCAAATGAACCTATAAACATTCCCCCCCCAACATTTTCATTATGGCAGAGAGGATGTCTGTAAAAATGTTGTGGGTACAACAAAAAGGTCAATTTATTTATTTGGATCTGACTTTTTGAAGCCAAAAATCTGAAAAAGTTTGACTTTTTGGGGATTTAATATGCTACAAAACTGGAGACAATTCCGAATACGAAAATACTCCAATTAAAACCTGTCAAAAAAATGTAAAAGTCAATGGCAGATGTTCCTATTACTACTGTAAGATCTTTATTTGATTTGTGATTTTAAAGGTTTGTGGATGTTTTTGAAACAGACATTTGTGCATAAATATGATAAAGTCGTAGTTTGTCTGCGACAACTCAAAATAGTTGAGTTTTTCGCAGCTGTTCTGCAACTTTTCCCGTTCGGACTTCCCCCGTCTGCATAACTCATGTGAGCCACTCCCTCCTATTGCGTTTTGCGCCATTGGGCACTTCATCAGAGGTGCCTTGGAACCTTGCATATTGCTCACTTATAGATGGCAAGTATTCATGTTATAAAGTTTTATCTTAGAGAAAGTGAGTTTAGTTGTAGTTTCTAAAACGTCTAAAACATAACTATGACTGATGTGGCCAGGGTGCAGGACGTGCAGCCCGCCCTGCCCCCTCTCAAGACACAACACTGGCACTGGATTCCCACATAACTGAGGTTATGGCGGGCCCCGAGTGGGTGTGGGACCTGGGCAATTGCACCCCCTGCGCCCATGGTAGTTCCGCCACTGCTCTAAAACCACTAAAATCCGACTTTGATAAATAGACCTCCACTTCTCAAAAAGGTTGAACATATTACACCAAAATAGCCACCATTTTTTGAAATTTGGCCTGTCGGTCCAAACATGCAACATCTTTATGACATTTTCCTTTACCGACATTTTTGTGGATTCCCACTATAACTCTTAAATTCTCATTAAATACTCATTTATGAATGCAGCTATAAGTGTGATTGAGCTTAAATAGAAACAAATGTTGCATGTATTAATCCAGTTCATTAAAGGACAAGTATACATGAGCTCAGAGAATAGGGCTAGTGCTGAGCATACTTTTTGCTACTGTTTTAATTAAGCGATATCTATGGTGTCTGTTATTTCTGTCACTAAACAAAAAAGAGGAAATTGTTTAACACATACTGTTATTTCTGTTTCCTGGTCACTTCCATGGCAGCATTCACCCAACCCGACAGGACTTCCCCCAATAGTTCAAAAGTTCTGCTTCCTCTTTCCCCTTCAGTCTCAGTATAAAAGCTGTCCCCACAAAAAAAGGGGTGGGAAACTCCTTGGTGAATGTTGCCATGGAAGTGACCAGGAAACAGAAATTACGGTAAGTATTAAACAATTTCCTTCACAATGGACAGCATTCACCCAATGGGAACTCCCAGAGCTTAAAATAGAGGCGGGAAACAAAATGCTTTTAACAGAACTTTAATCATCAGAATATGCTACAGACTGCAACACTTTTCTCCCAAATGTTGCTTCTTTAGGAAGATAAAACATCCAACTTATAATGTTTTACAAAAGTATTCAATGACGACCATCTTGCCGACTTACAGATGCTCTCTGGCGACTCCCTGGCTTATGCTGCCCAGGAACTTGCAAATTCCCTGTTAGAATGTGCTTTCAACCCCTTGGGGACCTTCCTACCTGCCACATTGTATGTTTTAGCAATTGCTGTTACAATCCAGGAGCTAATCATTCTTTTAGATGGAGCTTGACCTTTCCTGGACCCATTAGGCACTATGAACAACCGTTCTGACTTCCGCCAAGTCTTCATTCTCTCCAGATAGATTTTTATGGCACTCACTAAATCTAAAGTGTGCCGTACTGCCTCTTGCTTCGATGCAGGACATGGAAAGAAGGAAGGCAGGACAACTTCCAGGTTCATATGGAACTTCGAGATCACTTTTGGTAAAAAAACAAAGAAATGCGGGCTTCAACACTACTCGGTCCTTGAAAATCACTGTATGAGGTTCGGATACCGCTAACGCTGATATTTCTCCCACTCTACAGGCTGAAGTTATCGCTACCCACAGCACAACTTTCAATGTCATGTTCCATACTGACACCTCCTCTAATGGCTCAAATGGTTTCTCCACTGCTCATCACAAGTGGAGTTTTTAATTGTTAAATGTTGGCCTTTCTATCTGCCGAGGGAATTTACTGCAGTACTAGTGGTAGCTGTGTACTTGCCGCCTAGCTCAAATGTTAACCTGGCCCTAGGAGAGCTATACAAGGCTATCAACAAGCTTCAAACAACACACCCGGATGGATTTATCGTTGTTGCTGGCGATTTCAAGCACGCGAACCTGAAGTCAGTGCTTCCCAAATTCTTTCAACATGTGAACTTTGCCACAAGGGGAGAGAACTGTTTAGACAAAGTCTACACAAACGTGTGCGGCACCTACAAAGCCTTCGCGCGTGCCCACATAGGTTCCTCCGACCACCGGACAGTGATGTTATCACCCACATACACATCGCTGCTAAAACGCACAAAACCAGCAAGAAAAACCATCACATTCTGGTCGAGTGGAGCTGTGGAAGCACTTCAGGACTGTTTCGACTGCACAGATTGGAACATGTTCAGGGAGACTGCTACCCACAATGGCTCCATCAACTTGGAGGAGTACACAGACTCTGTGACCTGCTACATCAACAAATGCATAGAGGATGTTACCGTCTCCAAAACTGTCACCACGAGAGCCAATGAAAAACCCTGATTTACAACGAAGGTTCGTGCACGGCTAAGAGAGAGAGATGCCGCTTTCCGATCAGGGGACAGAGTTGCTCTTAAAATAGCCAGGGCCAACCTCTCTCGAACCATCCAACAAGCAAAGCAGGAGTACACACTGAAGATTCAAAATCATTTTGACAACTCAAAAGACTCACGCAACTTATGGCAAGGCATTCAGGCTGTCACACAGTACAAGCCTGCGTGGAGCAGCAGCGACGAAGATGCCACACTCCCAGAGGAACTGAACAAGTTCTACGCACGGTTTGATGCGCTAAACAAAGAGCCTGTGAGGAAAGCCACACCTCCTCTCACTGACCAAGTCATCTGTCTACCCACGGCCGACGTGAGGCAAACCTTAACCAAGGTCAATCCACGAAAGGCTGCCGGACCAGACAACATTCCTGGTCATGTGCTCAGAGACTGTGCTGATCAGCTGGCTGACGTCTTCACTGACATTTTCAACACATCGCTAAGCCAGATGATCATCCCCACATGCTTCAAGTCCACCACTATCATTCCAGTGCCAAAGAAATCTTCAGTAACCTGCCTGAATGACTACCCCCTTGCACTAACCACATCATGAAATGCTTCGAGAGACTTGTGATGGCACACATCAAGAGCACCCTCCCCCGCTCACTGGACCCACTACAATTTGCATATCGGCCAAACAGGTCAACTGAGGATGCCATATGTTCTGTACTTCACCTCTCACTAACTCATCTGGACAAGAAAGACAGTTATGTGAGAATGCTGTTTATAGACTTTAGCTCAGCATTCAATACCATCATCCCTCAAAAGCTGAGTGGGAAACTAAGAGAGCTGGGATTGAGCACCTCTTTGTGCAATTGGATCTTGGACTTTCTGTCAGAGAGGCCTCAGTCTGTTCGTATCGGCTACAAGGTTTCCAGCACCATCAGATTGAGCACAGATGCGCACTAAGTTACATGTTGCAGACATCAAACTTCCACAAAATACTGTGCCTACAAAATCATCTACTGCTGACATTGTCAACGTCAACAAGCCAAATGCAAGGCAAGACATTTTCCTACTCCTGATGTCAACTGCAATAGGCCTGAAGAAAGTGAACCTATAAGGCGTACTGAGAGAATCAGAAAACTACCTGCATGGACCCAGGACTATGTGATGTGAATAATGTATATTATTGCTTTAAGATGCATTGTTGTTGTTTATTACATCTGCTCAAATTCTTTCCTACTATAGGGGGAATATGTGGTGTTTATAAAATGGCCTGTAGATGTCACTGTGCCCAGACTTATACAGTGCATACTCCCTGACAGCTTAAAAGTGAAAGTGAAAGTTACTGTTATGTAATGGCTGTCTGACTCTGCTAGTAAAGCACTGTTATACTCTACTCATCCTCGGCTACCTAAAACATAACAGTTTGCACACTGCACCTCCATAAGTATATTGTTTCTGGAGACTCTATACAACAATATTTAGTTAAACATTCTGTAATAACTTGATACAATAATAATCTGCAGATGAACTTAAAACACAAAAAAATCGAATCTACCACTAAAAATCAATCCATAGATTACAGTTCATTATTGCTATAGCTAATAAATCTTACCCAAAGATGTATATACTGTAAGTAGAAGAAAAAAGTAAATAAATACATTGTAATGGTAATGATAACCATACAGACACAGGGGCACCCCACAGATGTTCAATAACTATTCATAAGGATAATGACATTTTCAGACACATTTTAATTAGTAGTAAAATCCACATATAGGTGAATACATATATGGTTCAAATTAGCTGGTGTTTGTGACAGTTTGATATGTCCCAATCAAGAACCCATTAATGCTTAAGTCCTTATATTGAGTTGCTGGAGATGCTATAGGTAGGTGGTAACTGCATGCATATGTGAATGGCACCTTGCTCCGTTGGCACTACCTAACTTGTAGGTCTGAATAATGTACAAGTTAGGGTGTGTCAAAGGGGATGTCCATATACCTCTCCAGTCAACACCTCATGAATCCAGGGCTGCATTCAGTGTAGAGGTGCTTGCACCCAATGCTTTAAGCTAGAAAAAAGAAATCAAGCTATAAAAAAAAAATAAAAGAGGAAACTCTACACATGGTATGACATGAAACATTATATAAATCACTTACCTTTATTATTAGTCTTCTTCTGCGATATAGATATATAATGATAAACACAAGTAAAACAAACATCAAACTCGTGGTAATTATTAATGGTTGAAGACCATCTCTTCCAGTTCCTGAAATGACAAAAACAACAATGTAAATGATAAAATGTTCAACTCAGTATAACACAATAAAAAAATACTTCAACTAAACTTTCTCCCAGCTTTCTTATTTCTGCTCCACTAACATTATTTTTCCTTCAAATTATCATGACTCAATATTTTAAAGTTACCCTGCAGTTGATTAGATATGTAGGTATGGCTGTGACTAATGTATCATGATCCAGTCAGGATAAAGTTCTAGTATACGGTATTGTTAGGTTGCTGGCACATGGGTGATTTAGATCACTTCCTTCCATTCGCTCAAACCTAAATCTAGTCTGTTTGCTGATGTCTAGTGACCCATAACAACCAATCTGATGTTGATGAGTAAATTCTACCTGCTGATTGGTTGCCATGGGTGATAGGGATGTAGCGAACTGCCGATTTGGTGTTCGCGAACGGCGTTCGCGAACACCGGCAAAAAATGCGAACGTTCTCGGACAGTTCGCGAACTTCGAACACCCGCTAAAATCGTTCGATTCGAACGATCGAAGGATTTTAATCATTCGATCGAAGGATTTTCATTCGAATCGAACGATCGAAGCCATTCGATCGAATGCTTTTCATTCGATCGAATGCTTACAATCGTTCGAACGAATGGAAATCGTTCGATTTTTAGCGGTCGAAGGAATTCGAATGGTCGAATGGTCGAACGACTTGTATTCGAATCGAACGCGAACTCAAAATGCGAATGTTCCCAAACATTCGCGAACATTCGGCGGACGCGAACGGTCGAAGTTCGCGCGAACTAGTTCGCAGCAGAACAGTTCGCTACGTCCCTAATGGGTGATTAGAAAGTAATAAACAGCTCTTACAATGCCCTTGTTAGGCTATCTACCAACATCCTTTAAATGCTGGAGGCATTTTTGTAGTCAATTTAGCAGGATGTTCCCTTTAAGCTCATTGTTTTAAGCTGGGGGCTAATTTATTTAAAACTTCATTCAAATGGCACTGTGACTTTGCCGTCATTTTTTAAATTCAAAACGGTGGCAGAAAAATATGGAATTTGCTGCTTTCTGAAATTCAAAAATAAGCATGATAAAAGAAAAACAGAAAATTGAACTGCAGTTGTGGTGGTTTGAAATGGCTTGAAAAAGTATGCAAAACTATGATTCAAGTGTCTCATAACAATTGTACACAATAATGATTAACCTGAATGTGATTTTTTTAAAAATATGTAGAAAATCATAAATCATGGGCATAATAACAGTCAGGTTTAGTCTTGCTTAGGTACAATGTTTTTGCACATCTGCAAGCTTCCCTCTGATTTTTGATAAATGTGTCCGTAATATGCTGCAGTGCTGCTGTCAGAACATTTATCAAAAATCCCACATGGGTTCAATATGATCATGTAATATTACAGACAACTTTGCATCACAGGAAAAAAACATTCTTGAGAACAGGTCTTAAACATGTACCTTTATTACATTCCTTCAGTAAATTGCAATGGAAGTTCAGTATCTGATCTCACACATGGTAATCTAGTAATTTAGGTTGAAAAAATAATTGCACAATTTCTCAGTTCACACTGTAACAAACCTAACTTTCCTAATATTAAAGGGGAACTCCACACAAACATAACTTGAGCTTTTTGAAAAGTAAACATAATTTCAAGCAACTTTGCAATATACATCAATTAAAAAATATGCAGACTTTTCATGATTTTTAATAACCCAACATAACCCTGGCATTGGGTTATGTTGGGTTATGTAGTTCCTGCATGCTGTCTGTAAGATGTGGAGAAGTTGTTACAATTTGTAACATCAGTGTTTAGTCCTTCCTTCCCTGCCAGGATTTCAAATGATGCAGAAAGAGAAGAACTGTTAAACAGCTGGATTTCAGCATAGAAAATGGCATTGATTCATGCTTTTTGAAGAAACCGATAACAGTGATGTGTATATTAGGGTTTTTCTGTGTTATGTGGCCTCTTTATCGAATTTTGGTGTGGAAGCCTGAGTTCCCCTTTCAGATGGAACCATCCTCTAGTCCAGGTCTGGACTGAGATCCAAAATAGGCCCTGGCATTTCAGGTACACAGAGGCCCAAACAGGCCACACAGCAGCCCAAATAGCCCCCCACCAGCCCAAAATATAGTGACTGCCTATGGCAATTTACAGCAGCCCCTCTGGCATTTGCCAGAACCCACAGATTGCCAGTCTGGGCCTGCTCTAGTCTAATCAGAGTGGGTGCCCTCATGTCAGCTTTAAGGACCTACTGGTAAATAAAGCATTATATAGATTATTATGTTATCCCCTTATATACAGTATTTATACATAATCATCAATAGACAATCCAACATTCTTGGAACTTTGTATAACATGGGACATTGCAAGTACAGTCTGGGACTGGGATATGATGCATTATCACTTCAGTATCTGATATTAGGTTAAAATGCTAATTACATCACATACTGTTTATATATAAAATCAACTCAAAATTTTGTTTTGTGCTTTGATAAATCCCCAACCCCATACATACCTTTTGTTTGTGTCTTTGTTTGAGTCTCCCCACATGGATATAAAAGGACTGACACATTGTTGGTATGAGTAGAATTTTGTACCAAACAGAGAAATTGTGTCCCCAATGTCTTATCCTTCAGTGATACACTGATTGTGCTACCATTTGCATATAGTATGTCAGTGTCTTTATCTCTGTAGATCCAACTGTAGGACACACTTGTTGAGTTGGATGGGACAGAACAATGAAGATGACACAGATCAGTGGAATTCACATCTAATGTCTTTTCTATTACTGGTGTAGGAAGAGGCTCTGTAATTAGAAACAGATCATATTTACAGAATACATATTTTAATTTAAGATTGTTTTGCTTCCTGTTGACATTGCCTGTTGCCTAATCCAACACATAACTTAACAGTACTTATCTAATGAATGTGTACATTTTGAACAAGTGAACAAGTTGTTGCAAATATGGATTGCATTTGGATGCCATTGCTTCTAGTCTGAGGCATCATTTTTGGCATTAAAATCCAGTTCCCTTGGCACAAATTAGTAGCAGCTATTGAAACCAACCCACAAGCGAAACCCCCAGAGATATTGTACTGAGCAGGGTGCCAGTAATTTCAAAGTTCTCATGTGTTGTTGCATGCACCAGCAAGTAATTCATCAAGGCAAGCCAGGTAGGTGCATCAGTACTGGATGCAAGGGATTACGAGCATGTTTAGACTAGGTAACGAACAAATGACCAGAAAGTAGCACAACATTTATTTAACCTGATAATATGATGGGGCTCATTTATAGAAGTTGCAGTTAAGCTAAAACAGACAGGGTTGTTGCACATATTCATTAAAGGTACATGCATCCAAAGCCACTTCTGCATTGTTGCACTTCCCATTCCAGATTGATGTAAAGGAACCCTGGAGCTACCACCCCTTGAAGGTGGTGGTAGCTCCAGTGTTCCCACTGACAGCTATGTTAACAGATTTAAAAGAGAAAAAAGTACCCCACTAGCTTCAAAACTCGCTCAGCAGTCTCCAGTAGTTTAAACCTGCCTAATTAAATAATTACTTTAATATAAATCCCAAAAAAGTGCTTGTGCTATGATAAAACTGATTAAAGTCCAATGATTATGAATTCATTAAATAATTGTGATACAGTTCATTCTATTATATATACAGGAGTTAGGAAAATTAGGTACACATATACCCTTAGCTATAGCCAATTTTATTTCACGATAGTGTATATCCTTTTACTACAGGATATATAATAGTTAATAGTAACCCCCTCCAATCACTTTAAGTTAGAAAACTTTAAAGTGCAAGTGCTTAACAATTAATGAAAAATAATAATTTCATCCGGACTGACCAAAAATTCATAAAATTTAAAGTGCTCGATAGTGCTTAGCAATAAATTAAAGTTGAGAAAATTGATTAAATAGAGACCGCAATAAATAGGATAAATATTAAAAAACACACAATGCTCAGGTTCAGAAAATAAGTCAGAAATGGAAAAGAGGAGAAGGTGGAGTTGTCCCAAATCTACTACCTAATTATTTCTATCCCTGGGACACCACAAAGTCAAAGAAGGCAGAGTACCCGGGACTGTGGTCTCAAATTTTAATCTAGTCCTAGACTGGAAGAAAACTATATACTGTAAGCCTAAAAAACCACAAATCCACGGGCTCTTGTGAGCTTTAGTATCAGATAGATTAGCGAAGAACCGAGCACTGGTTGAGGTTTGAGACCTCCCCACCCCCTCCACTACTTTGAAAACCCAATTGACTTAAATATAAAAAGTTTAAGGTTAGAAAGGACTCAGAACGCCGACGCGCGTTTCGCAATACTGGCTTTGTCAAGGCGTAATGAGAAAGCTCCCCTGCCGTCGGGTTTAAAACACTTCCGTATGGTGCGTCACTTTGAGGAGTTATCGCGAGACTTTGCCTGTCCTCGCCCACGTACGTCTTAGCTTGTACGCGTCGTCCTGGTAACCAGATAGCTTCACGCTATTATCCGACACGGGGAATCTATGACTGTGCAACTGCCCTCTGACACTTCTCCATACATCTTATTAATACGGTCATGATTCTTAAACAGTTGGGGAACTTTCTGCATGAAGTAGATCAATTAATTTAACCATCAGCAGATTTTTACTGTGTATATATATTAAATTAATTAATTTAATTTGCACGCAATTGAGATTATTTAATTAGGCAGGTTTAAACTACTAGAGACTGCTGAGCGAGTTTTGAAGCTAGTGGGGTACTTTTTTCTCTTTTAAATCATTAACTTGTACTGACTAAGGTCAGACCTCCGCTTCTACCGCAGGATAAATCTATTTAACAAGGGATCACCTTTTTGTTTGATTGGCTATGTTAACAGACTCAGGCAACTTGATCAGATAGGTGCAGATGTTATTTTGGCATTGAGTGGTGGAAATGATGCAATCTTGACAGAACTTTTATAAAGCAGTTCACCACAAAACAAGTAAAAGCAGTCAAAGTCTGAAGAACCAGGTATTACAGCTATTTCTATATGTATATGTATATATATATATATATATATATATATATATGTATATATACACATAGTCCATAGAAGAAGCACTCTCACTGGTGAGAAGCACTGACATTTTGTTCCAGCCGAAACGCTAGTTTTGTGTGCCTATATTAAAGACTTCGTATTTTTTGCCATAAGACCAGCGAGTGCTTCTTCTATGGACTATGTGGATACTGATATTTGATGTTTGCACCCAGGCATAATTTTTGCATTTTCGTGAGTGCCGGTACCTACATAGACACACACACACAATTTATATATATATATATATATATTTCTTATTATTATTATTATTTTTTTGCATCGTTCAGAGTTTTTTTCCAATTTTGTGGCATTTGTGGTTTTGGAGAAATAGGGAATTATATAATAACAGTCTCAATTTTGTGGTTTTTGAAACCACCACTAAACTCTAAAACTGCGAATGTGGTGAGATTTATTACAAAATATAAATTAAAAAAGTGCAAACGAAAAATGACGCTGAACTCTGCACTAAAAATCAGAGTACCTCAAAACTTCAAAACTTCCATTCAAGCACAGGATACACAGTAGATAATGGATATGGTCTGAAGAATCCCATTGTATACTACAGACTAACAGATTATCTAGTGGAAAACTCATGTAAAGACATGATACTGTGTAAGAAAGTTATCTGCTATTCACTTGATCTGGTGGAACACTTATATAAGGTTGAGACAGAAAAGTGTACCAAATGTTTCATCATCTAGCACACAATTACAATAAACCATATTTGAATTATTCATCGCTAGATGATGTCAGATGAAGGCATTCATAGTGATGCTTTCATTTAAGCCATTTGGAGTGAGGGCATTCATCATTCATCACTTTCTTTGGCTAGAAGGGAGGATTCTAGATTACCCCCTAATACCCATGGTTATCCTGAATAAGCCAGTAGCTTTCAGATCCTTACTGGAATTATTGTGAAACTCAAGAAAATGCATACTGACTGGAGGTAATTTTCTGTTGGCTTTGATCCAGTCCAAGGCATAATCCAGTCCAAGGCATAATCTGTTGGATGCATGTTCGAGAACCCTTTTCTTGAGAGCTCGGTTTGTTCTTCTCCTTGTATTATGTGACCTATTTAATCATTTTACCCTGCACACCACTTATTTGTTTTTTGGTTTTCAATGGAAGGTGCTACCATTTGCTCTCTGTATATATATTTAAGGCTATATTCCCCTTGGTTGGGAATTCTGGTATAGCACACATTGTACCACTGACAAGGTTTTTCAAATCTAATAGTGGCTAATCCTATTCCAACTATACAGTCTAGATTTGACAAATTGTCTACTCAACTATCTGACGTATTCTCGGTTAAAACTTCTGCTGATAGGAGTACACCAAATGATGAGGGTAATTGGAGGGTAACTCTTAGGAACCATCAGCAACAGCAAATCAAACACGCTAAAGCATGGTGGATGGTTTCCACATATAATAAATACATTGAGAATAATATCCGAGGGGATTACATTTTAGAATCCTCCCCATCTTTGAGGTCTACGATGATAGCTTCAGAAAAAGGTGGGAGGATGTGTTACATAAATGCTCCATGCAAATTTTGACTCATGTGAACATGAAAACCACACAGTCAAAGATCTGTAGGGGCCCCTATGGGTTAATCTGCCCTGCAGCTTTAAGGGCCCCGCCTTTTTCTTAGAGTGATCTGCCAGGAGAGGTGTGACAGCTTCCTGCTACACTGCACTATAGTGAGTGTAAGGAGTGGCCACTTCCTCTTTCTCCTCTGGATGTGATTCCAGCTGGATGTGCTTAGAGGGACTGAAGAAGGCATGTGTCCAAGTCGGGGACCAGGTAACCCCGTGAATGAGGAACAGATATACTAGGGCAGACTTGTCATAGTCTCTCTAGGAGAGAAAGGCAGAGAGGATAGAGAGAAAGAGCAGCTGAAGCTCCAACAAGGATTTGCAGTAAGGGAGTAGCTTCCCAGAGGCTTTATGTGTTGCCTCCAGTCAGGGACCTCAGTGAAAAGGGACTGTAGGGTAGAAGCTGCTTTCCTGACTTCCAGGAGGGAATGTGTGTGAATTCTGCAAATGCCTAATGGAGGCCCTTCCTCATGAAATGCCTGTGATCACTCTAGGTGAGCCTACCTGCAGATCTGTGTGATCTCTCTATATGTTGTTGCCTCAATTCCTGTGTGAGTAGAAACCTGATGTCACTTGCCTCGTGCATCGTAATAAACCTTGTTCCTGTTTTATTAAGAACCTCCTGGCGCCCAAGTCTTTTGTTATTGCACAGTAGCCTGTGGGAGTTGTAGTTACACTACACCACACCACACCTTTAATCTTCCATATAGTGTTAGAGTCACGTGTAACCCATGCTCTAGTGCACTAGCTGGTGAATTAACCCCGTATGGCCCAAATAGGTGTTACAGACCTAACCAATAAGATCAGTGAACTAGAAAAACAAATGTCTGAATATTCCCAAAATGAACAACTTATAATTAGAATGTCCAGAATTAATACAGAAATAGACAGAGTGGTGCAAGAAAAGATTGATAAAAAAAAGACAGAAATATGTTTGTGATGTAACTGATTACTCAGTGGGTACGATTTTCAATGGGGTCGGAAGGCCAGTAATAGAAGACAGACTTCTCAAAGTGATGCCTCAATATCTGAAAAATCAAATGAGGAGACTATCCATCACACTAGCAATTCCAGGATAAACGACTCCTCTTTTTTAGGATTGGAACAAAGAAAAGAGTCAGAAGAGCGGGCAAGAGAGTTAAGGGACAGATGGGCATACCCATGCCAGAATTACTGGGAGCGAGGGCAGAACAGAAAGAAGAGGACTCAGAGGCATTAACTGTGATTAACCTGATACACAAAATCACTTATTGGCCAAACCCTATGTGAAGATGGAACTATTTCCACAGATCTGTATCGGAAACCGAATAAATTCGCCAGACATGAATTTGTGGCAAATTACCGCAAGCAAATTAATTTGAGAAACTGCCTTAAATACATGTTTTTTTCAGCATATTAATATTATAATTTGTGTCTACAATGCTTCCTCTGGTAGTCTTGCTTCTCCTTATATATACAGGCTTGCTGATTCAGTTAGAATTAAATTGATCATAGTGTGTGTTAGGGACCTTTATGTAAGGTGCGCTGGGAGATTGGTGCGATCCCTTACCTCCCGGCACGTCCATCCTCGCTTAGTGGTGCGCATGCGTGGACGATGCACGCGGGCGTCTGACGCTCGTGCATGTGAGGCTCACATTTGTTGCAAGGTGTCATGATGTAATTTTCTGGCGCAATGTTTGAATTCTCGTTTAAAAGGCCTTTCCAGTGCCTGATTTCTGTTTACATGTAGTAGGGTGAAATGGTTAATTGTTTAAGTATAAGGTATAATTAATAGTTAAAGGAGAAGGAAAGTCTAGATGCACTTGGGGGTGCCAAATGTTAGGCACACCCAAGTTAATGTATTGACTTACCTGATAACCCGGGCCGGTGCTCCTATCAGCAGAAAACTGCACTGGCCCGGGGTTATTCCAGTGAGCACCACGGAATGATCTTCTTCCGTCTTCTTCTGTCTTCAAATTTCCTGGGGCAGACGCATGCGCAGTTGAATGAAAAAGCTGCATTTTTAGTTAAAGTTTGGCTTTTCACTCTAATGCACATGTGCAGCCGCAAGAAGACAGAAGAAGACGGAAGAGGATTGCTCTGTGGTGCTCATGGAAAGGAAAGTGTTTAAAGGCCAGGGAATTGAGCCCTATTGGTGAACTGCTGTACCATTGTATGCCGTGATGAATAAAAAAAGGACTTGTTTGACTGCACATCCCTTAGTGCTGTGTCTCCTTCCAGGTGTTCCCCTTTCTAGGTGTTCCCCCAACCGATGGACAGTGGTCCATCCAGGTAACGAAGGGTTAATTCCCATGCACTTTTCTGGCCCCCGTTACATACAGATCCTGCTGAATTGTTTTATAATGATTGATTCCCTGGTTTTTTGATCCTTGCCTGTCAGTGACCACGATTCCTGCTTTAACCGTTTTTGCCTGTTTCTGAACTACGTTTTTGCCTGATCCTTGCCAGTACTTCCTTTACACATAAACTCTCTTTGGGTTGTGCAAGTTCCTTGTTGGGTGTCGGTGAACACCAGCAACTGCAGGGCTTCCCATGTGCATGAAAAAGCTCCAGCTGCCATAGAGGTTCCTAACTGACAAGTCATTACAGTTTACAAGTGATCCAGAATTCACAGCTCCAAAAAGCAAGATCTGTTAGCAGGCTAAAGCAAATATTTGCAGACTGGGAGTAGAGAGACACAGACAAGCAGAGAGACTGCAGAGTCCAGCCTATCAGTCACTTCTGTGATGTTTTCCTGTGAGAGAATGAAGAGACACTCCCACCTCTCATTTCAACTTAGACACCGGAGAGAACATATCTGTGCAGCTCTGACATAATGACAGTTTTAGGGGGTAAATTGCTTTCAAAGCATTTTTTTCTGCATCATTACATATTTTAAGGAAAGTTGATACATATATCTGAATATGAAGTTTATATAAAATGTCACCTTTAACTATATCTGCTAGTGTCGTTTGTAGTTTATCCTCACCACCCCCATATACAGAAAACTCACTTACCATATACAGTGAGATTATAGGATATGTCGCTCATTTCTCCATTAACAATCCGTACAGTGTAGACTCCACTATCCTCCATTCTCAGCTCTCTGATCTGTAATGAGGTTCCACTGTTAGATCCTTCCAGGCGGTTGATGAAATAACTATTATTCTCTCTGATAAACTTCTGCTCTCTGAATTCAGCCAGGACTATTTGTTTCCTATTGTCACAAAACATCCATGTGACACTATAAATGGGATGTGTGAGATTCAGATGGGGTGTCAGTGTGACAGTCTCCCCTACACGGCCAGTCACCTGGAGAGGGATGTCTCCTCCTGCTGTAACACATACAAGTAGGGAATCATCAGTGCTCACACTTGTATTTTAAGGGTCAGTTTTTGGGAGAGAAAGAGAGAGATAAAGAAAGAGAAAGCATTTGATTTGGGCTACCCAGTCTAAGAGGGAAACCACCTTGCTTGGGGGTTGTCCTTTATGTTGATACCACTTAATTGTGCAATATATGTGAGTTAACTGTAGTATTCACATTTCATTTGTGGTCGTCAGCTACGTATTGTAGTGCTGCAATTCCTGCGACAAATCTCCTTTTCTGTGGGCAACTGATGTCCTCCAAATGTTCCCCGCTGGAAATAATGTGAATTGCATTGCATTGTGGTGCTTGCATTCTGGAGTCATTCAAAGTTGCCTCACAAGGATACTTCACATGGCTTTGGAAAGCAAAAAAGATGCATATTATTGCCAGCGGGGAAGACTTCGGGGTGACTATATCTCCCCAAGCTGCCTCCCCCCAGCTAGATTGTAAATCTGGCTGACAATCTTTGCGCTTCATTTTCCAAAGTCACCGGAAGTTGCCTCACAAGGAAACTTCGGGCGACTTTGGAAAACGAAGCGCTCTGAGTGACGGCAATTTAGATTCTAGCTGGGGAAAGGCAGTTCTGGGAGATTAGTCGCCCCGAAGAAGAGGCGATTTATCTCCGGGCGACTAAGTCTCCCCAAATCTGAGCGTGTGCCCTTACCCTTATGCTGCAGAGACTACTTTTACTCAGCTGCTCTTTATTAACAGGCAAGGTTCATTTCCTGAAACCTCCTAGCAGAAACTGCATATACTACACTCTAGCCTACCAACTTTATTCTGTGACAGCCTGACTAACACAGTCTGCTAAAGTGTGAGTTCCACAATTCCCACATGGGGTCACACAATTGTAACTCACTAGGATGCTCACAGTAGCTGTCACACTGGAGTTTTAAAAAAGATAAAACATTATTGTCCCAATTCAATTGTTTCCCACACTCCAAAGACAGGTAAAAAGTCTCTCCTTACTTCCAACTTGAAATTCTAAATATATCTGTTGCTAGAATCAGCTCAAACCAGAGGAAAGGGTAAAAAGAAAATAAAGAATAAACAAAATAATAGTGTAGTATTTTTGATATTCTGTATAACATCACAGTGTACTGTGCAAAATTCAGTTTAGGTAGAATAAGTGGAAATAAGTCTCCAAAGTGCCCATCGTATTGAATCTACCACATCAGTGATGACATTCTTATGTGTGGTAAAAAAAATTCAGCAGCCGTTTAACTGAATAGCAGACTTATCAATAACACATCAGGTACATCAAGGGTTAAAAACTGGAGTGCTTTCTCTGACTGTCTCTTACTGTCTAGGCTTACTGAAACAATAAAAAGTGGCATGTGCATGGGCTGTTAAAAATTCTTTAAAACAATATAGAAGAGTGCACTCACAAACACTTCTTTCAAAAAATACATAGTGGTTGGCAAAAGTGTTACGCTCAGTTCTTTGTCAGTATTCTTGACTCCCATCTGTGTATATCCCAAATCCAAAGTCACGTCCTTGTGTCCTTGCGTGCTGATGTCACTTTATTGATGATTCTCCTATTCATTTAAATGTTTGCTTGCACAAATACAGAGCATATATGTGGGTCCATATCCTATCCTGCCTAATGAATTTTTTTACCACACTTAAAGGACCTGTAACTTAATTTTTTTTTTTAATTCGTTAGTATACATAGAAAAATAAACACCAAGACAAATATAACTTTTAAATCGCAAAGCCTTTATTAAGAAATAACTTAACAAAACTCTGCTTTCACTCCTCTTCAAAACAGGAGATCGGGCGATCCATTGATTTCTTGTCATCAGTAGTGATGGGCGAATTTGTACCGTTTCGCCAAACATTTACGAAATGCATTGAAGTTAATGGGAGTAACAATTATTTTGACGAGCGTCAATTTAGACACCTGCGACAATTGTTATACGCGCGCCTATTTTGGCCAAATGCATTAAAGGCAATGGGCGTCCTAATAATTTTGATGTGCGACAATGTTTAGGCGCCGACTATTCTGACGTGTGCCCAAATTTTTTTGACGTGCGGATTTTTCACTGGTGAGTTTTCCAAGCTGGTGAGTTTTATTAGTTGGTGGCGAAACAGGAAATTTGTCGCAAATTTGCGCCTGTCAAATTTAATCGCCCATCACTAGTCATCAGACTCTGGGCCAATGATATGCATTACACATTATGCTTATAAGCAAAAGTAGATACATGAGTTTTTGCACAGCAACTAGAAAACAAGGAAGTGTAGCTATTTATAGCCATAGGGGAGCATTAACCCTATGGGTCCCTATACAAGCATTATGTCTGACCCACAAACATTGACCCTTAGGAATATCTTTGCTTATTTTTGGGACATGGTAACTCTCTGGTCTAGAATGTAAAATTATACTTCAGAATCCACTGTTCCATCATCTCATCCACTGTTATTTTGTGGATGTTTTCATCATCTGGAAATCACATGAGTCTTAATTTTATGGTTTATAGAGAACATTCTTTCCAAACACAACTCACAAAATTCACGACGAATGTGAAAAAGTGAGTATCCATTATTTGGATGTACAGGCCTGTGATGTAAATGGATACTTAGAGGCTAGGGTTGCCACCTGTCCATTCTTGAAGCGGACAGACAGTTTTTTGAAGGGCTGCCTGGGTCAAAACTGCCTGCACGGTTTTCCAAATAAGGAAAACTGGGCAAGATTTCCTAGTATTGATGTAGCGATCGACCAATTGCCGATCCCCATATCATAGCCCCGCCCCCTGATGCTGTGGCATGCCTCCATCATATTACTGGCCCAGCCCATTACATCATAGCCCACCCCCATAAAGCATGGCCCCACCCCCCCTGCCCCGGAGTTCAGCAGTAAAGAAGGTGGCAACCCTATTAGAAGCCCATTTATCAAAGGTCGAATTCATGTGATTTTTTTTAATTCAACTCACAATTCGACTGGGTGGTTATTTTAAAAAAAATTAGAATGTCTAATGGTTCCGACCCGAAAAGTCGAATTGTATTCGATTCGTATTTGGTTCATACAAATTGAGTTTTTCTCCCAAAAAAAACCCCTTGAATTTCAGGAAGGATATCTCCAAATGGCTCAACAAACCTCTGCCATTGACTCGTAAATTAACTCGGCAGGTTTTAGGTGGCGAATATTTGAATTAGGACTGTTTCCATGGTCGAGGTGTGATAAATCTCACATTCAAATTTACATTCGAATAGGGGGATTCAAATTTGAATGTGTGAATTTTGAAACTCGAAAATTAAAATTTACTATTCCACCCTTGATAAATCTGCCTCTGCCCGGGCCTAGGGTGGCAGAGTAATAGGGGCGATGTGCCACCCAGCCGTTTACGGGGAGCACAGCTCCCCAGCGTTGGTGCAGGCGCCTGTCTACTAAGTCCGGCGCTGGTCCCAGTCACAATCAACGGGACAATTTTTGCAGATCAGACATATTGCTTCAAGTGATGAAAAATATTTACACAGTGCTTACAAACTCATTGGAAAATTTGTAAAAACAAGGAAGTAAAAAAGAAAGTTTTCCCCTTCCCACCCCTTAATGGCATATGCAAATTAGGATTTGGATTCGGTCCGATATTCGGCCGAATCTTTCACAAAGGACTTAGGTGTTAGTCCGAATCCAAAGTTGTGGATTCGGTGCATCCCTACTACTTACAGGTACAACTGTTAAAAAGCATATAGAGCAAAGGACCATTTTGTTAGCCAGTATGGCCCACTAAGTAAAAAATGAGAGAAATTGGTTTTACACCATTGGTCCATCCTACAGAAAGATTCTATTATAGGGAAACACTGTAAGTCACCACTACTTTTTTCCTACAAATGGGCAGTAACCTGGCAGACAAACTGGTGAAATCTGATACATGAGAAATAGATGCAAAAAACAAGATTCCCGGCTCCAATAAACATCAAACCTTTTCCTGTTTTGGATGTGGAAACTGCAACTCCATCATTAGGGGAGATACGATAACACACCCTTAGAAAGGATACAGGTTTCCAATTAAGAGATACTATACATGCAACACTGAATCAGTGGTTTATGCATTAGAATGCCCCTGTGTGTATATAGGACATACCTCTAGGCAGATTAAGATTAGAATAAGGTAACACAGATATTCAATTACCACTAATGATTCCAAAAAAAAGAAAACACACACAAGTTGGAAAACATATTTATTTACCAAAGCATAGCCCACCATACTACGATGGCTGGTACTGGAGGAAGTGCGGGGTCCCCAAAGAGGTAGCAATAGAAAGCCCCTCCTGTTACAATGTGAGGCAAGGTTGATGCATAAAATTAATACATTTAACCATTAGGAACGAATAAAGCCTTGAACTTTAAAGGAGAACTAAACCCTGAAAATTAATATGGTCAAAATACTATATTTTATATACAGAACTTATTGCACGAGGCTAAAGTTTCAGCTTGTCAATAGCAGCAATGATCCAGGACTTCAAACTTGTCACAGGGGGTCACCATCTTGGAAACTGTCTGTGACACTCACATGCTCAGTGGGCGACCTAGCACTTCCGGCTTCCGGCGCCTAAATTTATTGTGACCTCACTGCGGGGCAGGTCAGGCACGGGTCTATAGAGGGGCAGCAGTGGGCCGGGTGCGGATCTGGAGGGGGTGGGTTAGGGGCGGGCTGTCCGGGTCAAATCCGGACAGGTGGAAACCCTAGTTGTCATTGATGTCAGCATTAAATATACAGATTGTTCTCTGGCCCTCTGATATTTATCTTCTATTCTTTTCATTCCATTTTTTCAAGACTGCTTCCTGGTTGCTATAGTAATTTACCTCAGAAACCTGATAACATTTACTTTTTTTATAATTTTTTTTTAATGTTACTGATCCTTTAAGTTAAAGTTAGAAAAAGTCAACTAAATATACCCAGCATAAGCAAAGTGCAAGTGCCTGCAGCAGGAACAATTGGAATTGTGTGTATTTCATCCTGCTCCAGAAAATAAATCTGCACAATAGAAGTACTAACAAGGTATGTAAAGTTGCCACACAATAAATCTGCACAATAGAAGTACTAACCAGGTATGTAAAGTTGCCACACAATAAATCTGCACAATAGAAGTACTAACCAGGTATGTAAAGTTGCCACACAATAAATCTGCACAATAGAAGTACTAACCAGGTATGTAAAGTTGCCACACAATAAATCTGCACAATAGAAGTACTAACCAGGTATGAAAAGTTGCCACACTGTGCAAAAATGTTCCCATAGGCCTCAGGGAAACATGGGAGTCGATGGGTGGAGCTATGCTGTGACAGTTGGCTATTTGCCAATCGCTGCATCAATGTTAGGGAATCTTGACCGGTTTTCCTAATTTGGCAGTTTTGACTCGGACAGCCCTCCTGAAAACCAGGCTCAAAAAGTAGCTTTATTTCACCAGGTATCTTTGCTGCTATTGATACATTTGAGTCTGTGGTTACATGTGAATTGTCCAAAATACTTGCCAATAAGACTAGGGGAAAACAGTATAATATTACAAGGGCCGAAAGAGGGGCATTACAGTCCTTACAAAGCAATAGTGAGGTGACCATTTTAAAAGTGGATAAAGGTGGAGGCATAGTCATACTTAACACCATCGACTATGATAAAGAGGCAGAACGCCAGCTAAATAACTATGTGCATTATAAAAGGCTTGATAGTGATCCCACCAGTAAATTTAAGAATGAGATCAATATGCTTTTAAATGAGGCTATTTTGGAAGGTATTATACCAGATGAGACTGGGAGGCTTTTGTTAACACAATTTCCTAAGACACCGCAAATTTATTTTTTGCCAAAGATACATAAAAGTTTAACACAACCCCCAGGGAGGCCTATCGTTTCTAATGTTGGCTCTATTTGGCAACCCCTTTCCATTTACATTGATTTGTACTTACAGGAGGTATTGCCCACATTGGAACCGGTTTTAACCGACACCACTGAATTTCTCACCAGACTAGGCAATGTAGAAATACCTATTGAACCTTTCTTTCTGTGTTCTTTAGATGTGAAGGATCTCTTCACATCTATACCACATGATGAGGGCATCGAATGTGTGCGGACGTACCTTTCCAAGGGAATATTACCTACCTATATGGTTAATTTTTTGTGTACATTGTTGGAGTGTGTACTCACCAAGAATTACTTCCAATTTAAAAGTGATTTTTTCCTTCAACAGCAGGGCTGCGCTATGGGGGCCAATATGGCGCCCGCTTATGCTAATATTTTTATGGATTTTTTTGAAAAAACCTTTATCTTCTCTAATTTTGAATTTTCCAGACACAAACAATCATACATGAGGTATGTGGACGATACTTTTTTTATCTGGACAGGTTCCCTTACCAAATTACAGGATTTTGTCACCTATTTAAACAACACTCATGGCACCATTAAATTCACCTTTGAGGCTAGTCCCTGTGAACTACACTTTTTGGATGTTTTGATTAAGTATACTGGTAATTCCTTTTCTACGTCATTGTATACGAAACCGACCGACAAGAATAATCTGGTTAGATCCTCAAGTTTTCATCCCCCAGGGTTGCTGAAAGGTTTGCCTAGGAGTCAATTGTTGCGCGTTAAGCGCATTACATCTACAGAAGAATTATTTGTGGCAGAATCCGTAAATATCATGCAGAAATCCGGTGATAAAGGTTATGACGCTAAGGAGTTAGCTGTGGCTAGGGAGGCCGTTAAGGCAATCCCTAGAAATGAAACATTAAAACGTAAGGTTTCTAGCAGTACTGTGTCAACACGTATACCATTTATTTCCTCATATGATTCCAACTCTAAATTATGTATTGGGGCATTCTGAAGGCTGATCCGAAATATGGACATTTGTTTCAATCGCCACCTCTCTTTTCATACAGAAGGGGCAGAAATATAGGTGACTTAATTAAACCCAAACCAAAGTGTAAAATGGATGTCCATCATTCGGTTAAGTCTAATGGTACTTTCCCCTGCAGAAACTGCAGACAATGCAGTGGCATTATTCCAGGGGATGTGGTAATGCACCCATCGCTCGGCACTAAGCATAAGACAAAAGGTTTCTTTACATGTGACACTTCGAATGTGATTTATTGTATAAAATGCCCATGTGGGATGGCCTATGTAGGCCAAACCACGAGACCCATTTAGACTCGGCTTAACGAGCATAAATCTATAATAAGGAATTACAAACCAGCTACTGGCTTATCACGACCGGTCGAAGGTATGATGGAAGGTGAGATAAAGGATAAAAAAGAGAGGAAAGAAAGGTTGTTGGCAAGACTTTTTTTGCCCATGGCCACCGGGTGGCGCAATTGCGCTGGCAGATATTAGAGCGGGTGGTCACTAGGCCTGGGCAGGATATAAAAAAACTGTTGCACCAAAGAGAATGTTATTGGATTTGGCGCCTACAATCTAAGCAACCTCAGGGTTTGAATGAGGAGTACAACTTGGCAACTAGACAGTTGTTCTTTTTTTACAGATAATATCCCATAATATATGACAGGGACAGGTACTGTACCCCGTTGCCCATCATCTGGTAGGGTAAGATTTTCTGATTGAAAATAAATGTATTTTATATCTTTGTACACTTTTTGTATTTTGTGCGCTAATTTTGCCTATTCTATAATTTTAGAAACTTTATGGACTTTAGTTAGGTTGGTATCACTAAAGGACTTTGAATTTTTTCAATTTTTTCAATTTTTGCAAAAAAAGTTTTTTTAAAAAAAATGTTTAAAAAAAATGTTTTTCTACTATGTATGAGAATGTTTGTATCTTTATTGGAACATTTTTGTCAAAATGCACTTAGCACTGTTATCACATGATTTTATTGTTGCACCAATCATTGCTTTTGTATGGCTATTTATGCTTGTATTACCGTAGGCTTGACAAAGGGGCGTGACCCCGAAACTTTGCTCACTTCCGCATTAAACGTGCAAGGGGTTCCTTGCTTGCAGCAGCCTGTGTGCCGTGGATTTCTTCTTTATGGAGCTATGCTGTGACAGTTGGCTATTTGCCAATCGCTGTATTAATGTTAGGGAATCTTGACCGGTTTTCCTAATTTGGCAGTTTTGACTCGGACAGCCCTCCTGAAAACCAGGCTGTCCGGTTCAAATCCGGACAGGTGGCAACCCTAGTTGTCATTGATGTCAGCATTAAATGTACATGTAGGGGACAGGAAGAATCCTTCCCCTGTTTGTCTTCCAGTGACATCATCCAGCCCAGTTGCATGCTGGATAGTGACCCGATTGGCTGGGAACCCCAGTGCATCCTGGGGAGAAAGGGTGTGCCTGACTTTGGAGCCAAAAGCACAGGGTTTCCCAGGAAGAGAGCTGAGAGAGCCAGCGTGAGTAGCTGTAAGACTGTGAGGTGCAGAGAAGAAGCTGCTGAATCTGGGGAGATTGAGCCCAGCCTGTCCCCTGCCAAGTTGCTGCAAACTCAGAAGGAGAAAGGTGCCACTAGTGAGACTGATTCTGCTGCAGAGCTGTGTGTGATCTCCAGTGTGAATTCCTCTGAGAGCACCCCGGTGAGTGAGCCACCCAAGGGAGGATACTGGCACGGATACAAGCGTGGGGCCCCATACTGAAGGCAGCTGTTAACCCTTTACCTGCTACGAGAGAGCTGCTGCCAACATTCAAAAGGGAGAGGTACTTTTGGGGAATAAGAGCTCTGGGGAAGGGACAATCATTTGACCTGTGTTATTATTAACCCCTTCAGGAGGATTGGGACTGTGATATCTACCAAGGACAGTGTGAAGCAACAGTTAAGCACCTAATAGTGGTTTAGGGAGTGTCCCACGTGTCCCCAGTGTAGGAGTGCAGAGTGTATTAGTTGCCCAAGTGTTTACTTTTTGTTTATATAAAGTTTATATTGGTTCAAATTGCAAACTGTGTGTTTTATTATTCCTAGTGTAACCCCCTGAGGTGTCTTCCTCAGTGTTCACTAGGTGGAGGCACTGCGCTGTAATTCCCAGTTCCCAGTACTTTCAATGCAAAAGGGACTCAGGGCCCCTGGATTGCCAAGGGTAAGTGGTGATTTAAAGAGACAGTAACCAAATTAGTGTTACATTTTGGAGGCACTGCTGAGATGTCGACTGGGAAGCTGGATATGTTTGATGAAAATATGTCTTCATTTGAAACTCCACAAACTGTTCGCCAGTGGTGTACTGCATTGGGACTTAACCCTCGAAAGGTTGCCGCTGTAGGGCCTATGGTGCCCAGAGTGAAAGAAGAATTTATTTACCAAATTCTCGATGGGGAACAGACTTTTTACCGCCCAAGAGTGGCTGCGTCACGGAGAGATTCTGCTGGGGTCCTACTAAATGTTCTTATAGAAAGCCCTAAAGAGATAGATCGTGACCGGGTTCCCCCTGATATTGATGCTGAAAGTGAAGGGCCCTGGAAGATTGTTCTGCCTGATATGTCTGATGATGCAGATGAGTTAACTTCCCAGGGTGATGCCCTTACTACTCAGTATGCTGTGAAGGCACAGGAAAGTGTGCTGCGGGACAAGACATTGTTTGATTCACCAGCTGGGAAGAGTCAAGTAAAGAGATGTCCATCCTGTGAGAGCGTGGTCTCCAAGGGGAGTCGGCATAGCTCTGGTTGCCGGCTGGATACCCCAGAGATTGTGAGCGCGCTGGGACAACTGACTGACCAACTAACACAGCTGGCCTGGAATGGTAATTTTAAGAGACTTAAAGTGTTTTCCGGCACAGATCCTGTACCTACTGGTGAAGAGTCCTTTGAGAGCTGGAGAGACTCCACTGTTGTGTCCGTGAGAGATTGGACTGGCCCCGAGACGACTATGAGAAGGAAGATCCTTGAGAGTCTCCGCAGTCCTGCCGTGGATGTTGTTAAATCCTATATGGTTGGCCACCCTGATGCTACTTCAGGTGATCTGATTGAAGTCCTGGAGGTGACGTTTGGCCCTGTAGAGAGTGCTACAGAGATGCTTCATCGCTTCCACTCTACCTTTCAAAAAGAGAAGGAAGATTTGTCTGTTTATCTTGTGCGGCTAGAACAAGGCCTGAGACTGCTAGTGAGCCGTGGTGCAATTTCAGACGGTGAAATGGATCCTCTGAGAATTCGCCAATTGAAGAGAGGGACCCTGAATAGTGACCCTGTTGCCATGACAATTAGAGCACACTACCAGGATAAGTTACCCCCTGGGTACATTGCTCTGTTGGAGAGAGTGCGGCGAGAGGAGGCGGATGCCTATGTGAGGGTCAGACGAAGTCCCACTTCAGAGCATACAGAGAAATCCCCTGCTGATGCTAAACTGTTGGAGGAAAACAAGAAGCTTCGCAAAGAGTTGGAGGAGTTAAAAGCTCAACTGTCGGAGAGAGCCAGACCACCCCCAGCTGAGGCTAAGAAAATTCCTAAGTGTTACCGGTGTGGCAAGCTTGGCCACATCCAGCCAAACTGTCCAGTTCCTGATGAAGGTGAAACCCAATCTGCACTGTGTAAAGTACGCCGCAGGCGTAGAAGTTTCTTTGGAAGATGTTACAAGTGCCAAGTGATGGGTCATCAGGCCCGGAATTGTAAGACTTACAAAAATGTTACAGTACAGAAGTCTTATTATGAGCCTTCCATCTGTTAGAGTGACTCCCTTGAAGAGGATAAGGTGTTGAGTCGAGAGAAGACTACTGTGGAGAACCCTATTGGCATGAAGGTGGTCCCTGAAACCTCTGATACCCCCGATAGATCTAAAGGACTGGGTCTGGGTAAGCGCAGGTCTTCATGTAGGGCAAATGTTAGGGTCTCAGGTAACAGTAGTGACACCAACATTATTGACTGTTTTACTGTTCAGGCATGCCAGGGCGTACGGCAAGCGAGGTCGTTGCCGGTTTGTCCAAGGGGAGAATGTAGGGGACAGGAAGAATACTTCCCCTGTTTGTCTTCCAGTGACATCATCCAGCCCAGTTGCATGCTGGATAGTGACCCGATTGGCTGGGAACCCCAGTGCATCCTGGGGAGAAAGGGTGTGCCTGACTTTGGAGCCAAAAGCACAGGGTTTCCCAGGAAGAGAGCTGAGAGAGCCAGCGTGAGTAGCTGTAAGACTGTGAGGTGCAGAGAAGAAGCTGCTGAATCTGGGGAGATTGAGCCCAGCCTGTCCCCTGCCAAGTTGCTGCAAACTCAGAAGGAGAAAGGTGCCACTAGTGAGACTGATTCTGCTGCAGAGCTGTGTGTGATCTCCAGTGTGAATTCCTCTGAGAGCACCCCGGTGAGTGAGCCACCCAAGGGAGGATACTGGCACGGATACAAGCGTGGGGCCCCATACTGAAGGCAGCTGTTAACCCTTTACCTGCTACGAGAGAGCTGCTGCCAACATTCAAAAGGGAGAGGTACTTTTGGGGAATAAGGTAGCGCTACCTGGGGAGTAAGAGCTCTGGGGAAGGGACAATCATTTGACCTGTGTTATTATTAACCCCTTCAGGAGGATTGGGACTGTGATATCTACCAAGGACTGTGATATCTACCAAGGACTGTGTGAAGCAACAGTTAAGCACCTAATAGTGGTTTAGGGAGTGTCCCACGTGTCCCCAGTGTAGGAGTGCAGAGTGTATTAGTTGCCCAAGTGTTTACTTTTTGTTTATATAAAGTTTATATTGGTTCAAATTGCAAACTGTGTGTTTTATTATTCCTAGTGTAACCCCCTGAGGTGTCTTCCTCAGTGTTCACTAGGTGGAGGCACTGCGCTGTAATTCCCAGTTCCCAGTACTTTTCAATGCAAAAGGGACTCAGGGCCCCTGGATTGCCAAGGGTAAGTGGTGATTTAAAGAGACAGTAACCAAATTAGTGTTACATACAGATTGTTCTCTGGCCCTCTGATATTTATCTTCTATTCTTTCCATTCCATTTTTTCAAGACTGCTTCCTGGTTGCTATAGTAATTTACCCTCAGAAACCTGATAACATTTACTTTTCTAGCCTGACAACTGCAACAGTAAAAAACAAAACAAAACAGGAATAACAACTTTAAACCCACATTCTGTGCACCTATTAAACATTCCATTGAGATGAATCATAGACTAAGTAAGTTAAGTGCAAGTTTTGCCTACAAAACTCTTTGTTCTTAACCACAGAAAAAACATGCAAATCAAGGTTTTAAAAAAAAAAAAAAAATGATATTTTCAATAATGCAGTTTTCACCAATAAAGATATTTCACATACATTGCTAACTACGTTACAGTTTATGTGGAATAATCCACAAAATAAAAATAATTTTCTGTTCCCTTATTATTTACTCTCACATCCTACCCCATCTCTTGTGTCTAATACCCAATACAGTGACTCCAGTAATATCTTTTATTTACAAGGGAATATTTGTTTGTATTTTGGCCATTTTTTTCTGCTGACGTGTTTTATTAACCCTCTGATTTGTTAATATGCTACCTGGTGGACTTTTAGGGGCAGATTCATCAACGGTTGAATTTCGACCGAAGACGTTTTCGATCGAATTGGTCTGTTTTCATTCGATTTCGAGTTGTTCAATCATACGATTAAATCGAATGATTCGAACAATTTCACCAATAAAAAAAACTTTGACTTCTCAAACTTTACCCAAAGACTCCATATAGGTTATAGGAGGACCCCCTTAGGCTAAAACAGCAACTCGGAAGTTCAGGACCTTCTCTGCTTGCTGCTTTCCCGACCAGTGCCATTAGATCCGGTAGTGTTTTTGCTGGGCAAACCCCTGCCACGGATTCACAAGAGTGGACAAGCACTTGTTAATCAAATACTGACCGCCACCCGATTAGCCATTGCTGCTAAATGGAAAACCCGGACGATTCCCACAATGACTGAGATTATTAACAGGGTGAACAGCAACAGGTCTTTCGAGGCTAACATAGCCCACATCCAACATACCACAGACCGTTTTCTCAAAATTTGGTCCATATGGGACCTTCGAGGTATGGCACCCGCCCTGCCCCACTAAGATCTTCTGAGACCATCCCTGAGCTCACTCACATGTCCTTCCTGTTGCTCCTCACACCCGCTCTGCTGCTATAGCCTGAACTTGAACTCGTACTGCCCTAACTTGAACCCTTGATGTTGTACCTTCTACTTGATAACTTTTTCTTTTGCCTGTTGTTTATGCTACTGTAAACAATGTCTCGCCTTCCCCCCGGGACTTGCGAGCATTATTTTGCTTATTGACATAGATCTGGTTGTTGGCCATATCGGCCCTAGCTTTTGGTGTTTTTCTTAAAGATACACTGTATTAATATGCTACTGATGTCTATCTTGATGTTTTCAGCTTTGTATAACTTTTAAAACCTGTCAATAAAAATATAAGTTACAAAAAAAAAAAAAAAAAAAGCAACTCGGCAGGTTTAAGGTGGCGAATAGTCTAAGTCGCAGTTTTTAAAGAGACAGTACTTCGATATTCGAATAGTCTAATTTTTTAATTTAAATCAAATTTTGGCCTATTCGATAGACGAAGTCCCCAAAAATTAGGGATGCACCGAATCCACTAGTTTGGATTCGGCCGAACCTCCGAATCATTCATGAAAGTTTCAGCCGAATACCGAACCGTATCCGGATCCTAATTTGCATTTGTAAATTAGGGGTGGGAAGGGAAAACCAATTTTTACCTTCTTGGTTTTTGACAAAAAGTGATGCGATTTCCCTACCCGTCCCTAATTTGCATAGGCCGAATCCGAATCCTGCTGAAAAAGGCCGAATCCTGGCTGAATCCCAAACCGAATCCTGGATTCGGTGCATCCCTACCAAAAATTACTTTGAAATTCACATTTTTTTTAATTAGAATTTTCCCTTTGACCCATGATAAATCTGCCCCTTAGTGAAGTAAAAATAAACTTTATTATAACAATAGAAAATGTTCATTCATTATCAGCTCGAATAAGAGCACTACATGAAATTGATAGGACAGTATTATGGTGGGCTAGCTATTCATGGCCATATCCCTGTGATCTCAGCGTTAGTAGTGTCAGAATATTAACCCTGGCTGCCTTGTAACCCTTAATAAATTATGAAGTTATTTTCAGAGGTAGCTAGCAATAAAAGTCACAAGAGTTTCTTCTCCTTTTTGTTTCCTTGACCAAGTACTAAATAGAGAGCTCTAAGAGTGTTAAGAAAGTGCAGCAATGCAGAAAGAAAAAGAAAGAAGAAAATAAAATCAAAACAGCCTACACCAATGATGTATACTAATCCGATTTCTTAACAGACTGTTTACAAACGCGAGCCGAGAGCTCTGCAAATGCCTCTGGGTAACATGGGATCATATGAGATAGGCAAAGATAATTTACTCACCACCGGCTATCAGGAACCGTATCCATAATATGAAGAGGAGTATATTCATTTTCAAGTTTTGGTTGAGAGTCTTGTTTTCCATTAATATAGGAACGAAAAAAAGGTTTTTCATTGTTGATTTGTTAAGCCGTAGTAGATAATCAAAACTGAAAGTGAATCTGTATTTTTGTATTACAAAGGGTAACATATATTATTGGTCCCTGTGACAAAGCAAATAGGGACACCTCAGTAAAATTGTTAGGGCCTTTACTGTGATAGGATAGATCCAAAATCGGACTGTGCTGAAATTAAATACAGTGTCAGAACACCTACACCTACTGTAGATGTTCTGAGAGGCAAAAGGGCCGTTCTTCTATTCCAACACCCTTATATAGATTATATGACTGGGACCTGCCCCTTTGCTTGAAATTTCCCAAGGGATTCACACACATGGTTGCTGCCATCTAGCGACTTAAAGTTATACTGAAATATTCCTTTGAAAATGCATAGGAACATGTCAGTATTACTAAAAATGAATTATAAGCCTGGGAACTGGAGTTCTGACTGAACCAGAGCTGCCCACTGCTTTCAATGGCAGCTACGTTTACAAATAACTTTAAAATGATTGAACTTTTTTTAAATGAATGTGTATTGGTTTACAATTACAAAATGCTGCACCAGCTAAAAGTTAAATACAGTATGTTGTTTATTTACAGAGAGCACTTCCAGTAGATTTATGCCTCCACCTTCCACAATGTGAATCTCTCTTCAAGCACGCACATGTCTAATTGTAAATGGTCCGATTGGAGAAAACCTCGGGAGGAGGATGTGGGGGGAACAGAGACAGGAGAAAAGAGGTTTTATAGAAAGCTGAAAAAATGTGCTTGAAGGGAGATTCAAATTTAAGGTAGCATACCTCCCAACATTTCGGAAATAAAAAGAGGGACACAATTTTTTGACCATGCCCATTTTTGGCCACACCCCCTAATTACCATGTTCATTTGACAGGTTATTAAAGTTTGAACATATTTCTGTGTGTTTTCTTAGTTATTACAATTTTACTAATAAAGGTAAATTGCCCTTTAAGCTGTGAGTCTAACTTCTCCCAAGGGACCTGTTATCTTATATTGTTACAAATACTTATTTACTTATCTCAAAATTGTTACAAAAGTATCTTATCTGCTGCTGTGGCTGTTATGGGTTTTCTGCCAAAAGCCGTTTAAGTAAGAAACTTTGTTTCTTTTTCTGCAAGTTCAGTGCAGAGAAAATCTGCGGGTTGAGCTCTCAAAAGTGGAACTGTCCCGCTGAAAATGAGACAGTTGGGAGATATGAGGTAGAGGAAGGAGGCAAAAACACTAAGGGACAGATTTACTAAGGTTCGAGTGAATTTTCGAAGTTCAAAAAGTTCAAATTTCTAAGTAATTTTTTGGATACTTCGACCATCGAATAGGCTACTACGAGTAAAAATCGTTCGACTATTCGACCATTCGATAATCGAAGTACTGTCTCTTTAAAAAAACTTCAACTTCAATACTTCGCCAAATTAAACCTGCCGAAGTGCTATGTTAGCCTATGGGGACCTTCTACAACATTTTTCTAAGTCTTTACACATCTGATAAAAATCGTTCTCTGTACGCTAATATCGTTCCAATCGATCGATTCGAACGATTTAATCATTCGATCGAACGATTTTTATTTGACGGCAGGATTGCCAAATTTGCTTAAAAAACTTAAAATTCGAATTCAAAGTTTTTTAATATTTCCAAGTTTTTTGTACTTCGAAATTCGACCCTTGATAAATCTGCCCCAAAATCAAAATCCCAAAATCTGTAGCATATAATAACCGGTCCGTCATCAATAAGAACTATTAATAAGGATATATAGTTTACAATGTATTCATAGTTCTTGTGTATTGTACTTTAATTCAGTTTACGCTGCATGCAGCTTTTGAACATGGGCAGCCATACATGGGCAGATTTAATCTGCTGGTTCAGACTGAGTTGGCAACTTATCTGCCTATGTTTGGGTGCCTCCACACGAGGGTCCACAAAACTGGGTGCCCTAGAACAGCTAGAACAGTGTAATTCTCAAGATAAGTTACAGGAATTGTGCTTTATAATGCACACAACTGGATGGGGGTACTTTATGGCTGTCAAATTGAACAATTAGCCAGCCCCAGGGTTAGGCACTATGGTATGAACAATGGATCAACAGTGGCCCATCTACGATGTACAAGTAGATAACACCATGCTACTGTGGATTTGCACTGGTAAGCTTTTTGAGCTAGTGGCTATGGACTTTGTGACCGTTCATGGGGCCAGCTGGACTGCAGTTCACTGACCCGAGCCACATCCTAAGTTGAAATGTTCCTGGCTCTCTCATTTATGGTGGGCTGGAGTGTGGTCTGGTTTCAGTGTGTGTCCCCTGAAGATTTTTTTTTTTTGCAGGGGGGTGCAGAACTGATGCGGTACCATTATACTTTGTTTTTTTATTGATCATTTTTCGAAGTTTTCAGAAGTGGTCCCTTGTAAGGATCAAACAGCACAAAAAATGGCACACTTGATCTGGACATGTCATAAAGCCGGATGCCCTCAGCGGTCCCTGCCAGATCAGGGCCAAAATTTTAATTTCAACTGGTCTTCAAACTTTGTAAATTCCAAGGTCCCGTACCACCCATTTCAATCTACTAAGGATTTTGGAGGAAGAGTATCATGAGAGATTGCCAGATGTTTTAAAGTGGTATGGGCTTGTAATAACATGGTGCATGCCACCGTGTGGTACACCCCTGTCTTGCAGTTGTTTGCCTGACTGCATTTGGTTTTTTGATGCCCCCTGGAATGCAGCCCCAAATCGTGGGTGTGGGTGCTGGGAATATGGCTGCAGGAGTCCTGGAATTTTGTATTACAGGAGACTCCCAAAAAGCTGACCCAGCACCTCTGCAGGCCAGGGGATCAGGTGCTGGTGCACAATCTGAAGGTTCAAATTCTTGCCACATTGGGAACCTCTGTGTGGCAGTAGCACAACCACACCAGAATGTCCAGGTCTATCTGGTGGAGACAGAGTGAGATTAAGCAAAGTGCAAGTGCCTGCAGCAGGAACAGTTGCAACTGTGTGTATTTCATCCTGCTTGTACTTATTTTTGCCAAATGACAGGCACCAACCTTGCCACCCAAACAGCCACATTCATTTTCTCTAAAAGTGCATATAATGCTGCTTTCTTTCCCTGCTGTATTTGTCTGTGGATGCCATATTGGATTGCTACAAAGCCTCTCGGAGTGACCGACATTTTCTTCTGTGCTTCTCCGAGGCCAGAGATGACGAGTGCATTATTTGAATTTTCTCATCTCAAGCATTTTTTTTTTACACAAGAAACACAAGGAAAAAAAATCATGGTGAAGAAAGATCTGTTGACTCCAATGCATTTGTCAAAATTTGCATGAAATTTCATCATTTTGGTTTGGCGGAATGGGGCAGTTTCACTTTTTATATTTCTTTATATTATCCAAGGAAGAGGTACAATTTAATTTATCTATAGTTGCTGGAGAGAGCAAAGAATTTGAATACATCATGAGAATATTAACAGTTGTGAATTGCTTCAATAGTAAATCTTTAATTGCAGTCACACAATAATGCGAGTGGTGTGGTTAAATTTGGTGGGTCACTCTGGGAACAGTCTAGTGCAAAATGGTTAGTGGGTATTTCTGGCACAATGAATGAGGAAATACACAATGAATAAGCTTCTGGCTGAAGCATCCCAGTAGGTGCGGCTGTTGAAATGCCCATGGGGCAAATATGTTTGTGCCAACAGAGATCCAGAAGATTGCATACTTTCTAGCGTGGTGATTCTCCTCCAGAATGGTAACTGTGTCTACTATTTAGTTGACTTTTTCTAACTTTAACTTAAAGGACCAGTAACATTAAAAAAAAATAATAATTTTTTTTTGTATATAACGAAAAAAAAGCACCATGGAATGTACTTGTAAGATTGAGAGTGTGTGTGTGGTTGGGCTTAATACAAAGTTAATTTTTGCTGCTGCACAGTTATTACCAATTCTATTCACTATTCACTTGCCATTCTGGGACAAGGGATCTCTTTTAGACCATTCTAGAACAGGCATCCTTCATGCCAGGGCTAGTTGTCAATCTTATGTAGCGCTTTAGTGAATTAAGTGCACCTTACTCTACTATAAGCTCCACTCCCAATAAATGTGCTCTGGATGAGCTTGTGGAGTGAAGAAATCCTGATATACACATGGGCAACCCTCTGCAGAGGCTCCTATAGGGTACACCCGGGAAGGCCAAGTTTCCTTGAATGGCTCATCAGGGATCCAGTATAGAAACCAGACCTTTCCCTTTTCCATTGAGGAAACACACTGGGTAACATACTCAAACCCATCGAATAGCAGGTAGTCCATAAGAGCATGATGTACACTGTCTATGGGGCAGCACCCAGGTATGCCATCAACTACAAAGGCCTGACAAGGCTCCACATTCTTCAACCGGGCCCACAGATACATAGCAGAAGGGGTTATTGCGACTATTTTCTCCTTCACGGGAGACTGAGCTGGCAGGCTTGCATAAACACAGGCGCAGCCGTCAGGCAATCCATGTGCAAAAATCATGGAGGGCCCTTCACCATCCTCAGGGAGCTCATTTTCCACTTGCCACAATAGCCAAACAATGTCCAGAATCCCTGAAGGGGCACGGGCTATGAATCTGTACCCTACAAATCTTGGCAACATATTTAAGGGCCATGCAGCTAGGTACACAGGAGCGAGTGGGTGAACTTCATCTATCACCACCGCTCGGCGAGGGTTAATGCCTTCTTTGATAGCCAGGCATATACTGCATCAGAAGTTATCAATCCTGGGATAACTAAGGGGGAATGGCCCTTCATTTCTTTGGGCAGTATTGTAGGCATTTTCACTGCAAGCGCAGTACTAAACTGTGATTTCACCAAAATGTTTTTGTGTGAGAGAAGAAGCACAGAAGTCTCCTGCCTCTTTCCTGGCCTTTTTTTTCTATTGAGTCCGCACATGCAGCACCTCTCACACTAGGCTGCAGTACTGTGTTACAGTTTTACCCTGTACGTGCCCCACGTTATGCGCCAAAATGTAGCGCTATAGTGAATTGAGTGCACCTTACTCTACTATAAGCTCCACTCCCAATAAATGTGCTCCGGATGAGACCTTAAAATCTTAGGGAGTAAGCCCTCACAGCGGTGTGGAGTAAGGGTGTAGTGCAACTGTAACTGTATTCAGGGTACAAATAAATGGGCGCCAGTGGTTCTTATAACTTAAATATTGAACAGATTTATTGGACATATACAATCCTCAGCGGAGTGTACATAAAAGAGAACATGCAGGATCATACATCAACATTGGATAGGCATAATACTCACAGCACCTTGGTCAATATAAGTTCCCTCATGAATGAGAACAATGTATGCAGCCTTGAGGAGGTACACCCAGCTTTCAGCCTTTTCCCTAAGTGGAACCTGAGGGGAATACTCTACCCTAGGTCTGTACACTTAGTCCCTACTTCTGGGCAATTAGTACCCAGGATCTTAATCCCACTAACAATCCTTGAAGGAGCCTCAAGCTGCTCAACTAAATATCCTGACTGTCTGTCACTCCTAGAGTGACCTATAAGGGTGAGCAGCCTATACTAGCTAGACTTGACCTGTCTAGGTTCCACTCGAGCTCTGCCTGCCTGCTCAGACTAGAGCCAGCACAAGATGGACACTGAAAGCATGGCTTCAGAGGGTACTGGTCACTGTGGGAAACAACAAGGAGCACAGACTAAAGCAGAAATAGGAAACAGTTACCCCTCCTAACTGTATTTTAGGACCCGGTTAGGTGGCTATAACAATAGGGAAAACTGCCTGCTAAATAATACTGGGATGGCTATTTTACACATCCCTTCACTGAGCACTAGATTTTCCATCCGGTCCTTGGAGCAGAAAGCAGCAGATCGGCAAGCTTTTCACTAATGAGGACTAAGGGGCTCTCGCTTGCAGAAATTACCCTAAAAATGTATTTTCTAATTATTTATAACATTTGTATGTCAGTCTTACAACAGTCATGGGATTTTATCTGTTTATATACTGAACATTTGTAATTTGCAATTGCTATTTTTATGGATTGCTTTTAATCCTGGACTGTCCAACTATTTGCATTTAGTGGCGCCAGTCTTATCAAATGTTTAAGAGCCAGACACTGTATAATTTATAATGATCATGTCACTCAAAGATGTCTATAGAGCCCTTTTTATTTATAAAATGTAAATATCTGCAAAATATTTACTGGGGCTGCATTTTTATGTAGCTTAAAAGAAAGATGTCAGGCCACTGACTGATTATCAGGTGAGACTGAGCTGGAATGATATGATTGGTAGAAAGCAGGTATGTGTATCAAGAAGCATTCAAGAATAAGTGTTTGTGATCTTTAGATTTTTTTAGCAATAACACCATTCACTGAACAGGTTTCAATGTATTGTTTTCAGACATCATTTTGGAAAATTACTAATGAAAAAATAAACTGTTACTAAGTCAGCATATTTTACAAAAAGATTTTGATGTTACCCCTTAAAATGAACAGCACCATACATTGTAAAAAAAACCATTAGGAATCATTTCCATACAGCCAGACTGAAGTCCAAGAGAACTTTTTGTGCTACCATCTGGTGTCTGTCTGCACTTTGGATCTAACACCAGATAAAAATAATCCAAGGCATCATGGTGCAGCACTTGTGGGCACAATACAGCCCTGTCCTTCAAGAACATTCTTCTTCCATGTGCTTCTCATAACTATAAGAAAATGTTTGTGGAGAGAATGCAGATCTTTGTGTTGACTTTGTGTTGATGCAATTTTTATGTGCAGGGCAGGAACATATATGCAATCCAGGCACACTTGTCTTGCAGGCAGCATTGTATTAATGGGGATAATGCAGATTTGTGTTCCATTTTGAAGAGCAGAGGCCTTTGTGTGCCTTTGCAGAATGCAAAGTTCAGGAAACACATATGATTGTGTTAATGATCCCTGTTGTGTTGCTGAGTAATTCTCCAGTAATATAGATCTATGTTATCAATCAGAAATGTAGGTGGGTCGGCACACAGTAAAGAATCTGTTCGGGGGGATGTACAGCCGAGATTAACCACCTAGAGACATGTTTTTCCTTTAGCAATACAGATATGGGATCCTTTATCAGGACACCCATTATCTAGAAAGCTCAGAACAGGTATAACAGGTCCCATACCTGTGCTATACTCTTGAGTATCCAGTACAATGGAATTGCAGAATCTCCTTGATTTGATGATCATGTGATTTTTGGGGCAAATGGATGGCACACTGAAGCTCAGCAGCAATGAACACCCCGAGGATTTTTGTTGTATACTTTGCCACAATATCCTGATGGCTTCCTCTCCAATATTCTGAAATGAGGCAATGTTATTGGTCAGCTGTTTTTCAAGTCATTCAGATGATCAGGCCAAAGTAGGTGATTTTTGGGTCAGCAAATTAAAGCTCAACACATCTGAAAAACTACTATGGACTGTATATCTTTTACATTTTGGCAGAATGCCCAACTGATTATTTACCTGATAGTATGAAACAGTATAATCTGATTGGTCAGTTGGGCAGGTGTGTGGTCAGGGGCGATCCTGGCCCATCGGCTGCCTGAGGCAGCAGCAGTTGCTGCTGCCCCCCCTCCCTCAGAAATTCGCTCTTAAAGTACCAGGAGCAGCATTTTTGCTGCCCCTGGTACATAGAGGGGCGCTGCCGCCTGAGGCGACAGCCTCAACTTGCCTCATTGGCGAAGCACCCCTGTGTGTGGTTCTGACAGAAGTCAGAATAAAGCTCACCACATTTATAAGTATGATGTATATGCTTTGCCCTTCTTCTTGCTGTTAAGTAACTCTCCTATACTTTGGAACGGCAACATCTAATTGCTCCAATGGGCAGATATGTGATTTTGGGGTAAACAGACATCATAATTAAGCTAAGTTTGTAAGAAATCCCTATGGGATTCTGAAATGCTAATGTTCTGTTAAATTGACTGATCATTGCTGGTGGGGGAAACAATTGTTTGTGAACAAAAACGGTTGCTGGCCTTCCTTTTGGATTCCCTAAAACGTTAAAACCTGTTCATTGTATGCAGGGGCCCAATTGTAGATAACAGATAAGTACTACTATAGTTTATGTAAACAAGCTGCTGTGTAGCCATGGGGACAGCCATTCAAGCACAGGATACACAGTAGATAACAGATCAGTACTCAGGCCTGGATTTAGGGAAAGGCCCCCTAGGCCCGGGCCTAGGGCGGCAAGATGTTAGGGGCGGCAAGAAGGCGCCCCATAACATCTTGTGTAAATCGGCTGCTCCTGATAGATCCGGCTGGCTTTAGGACCGCTCCTCCAGCCTATCTCCCGCTGTGGCTCCGCCCCCTCCCACTCCTCTCTGTGCTCGTCCTGCTGCTGCCTCTGCTGTGCTGCGTGTGTCCCAGCAAGGTGATCTGTTCCTGGTATGTATATTTAACATTTCCCCTGCAGATCTGCTGTATGTCGGCCATGTAGAGAAATATGTCATAGTCAACTTGCAGATTTGCTGGAGGTGCAGAATCACAAGTGTTCTAACTTCTAAACCTGTTACAGATTTTTTTATGTCCCTTTCCTGCTTCCTACAAAATGAAAACCATTTTAGTTCTTGTATTATAAGGGATAATGTACCCCCTACTGTAAATGATAAGGATATTAGAAGTCACTGAGGGGTTATGTGACCATATAAAGGCACAAGGCTGCAGGCTGAGTTATACAGGGAACTCTGAGTATCACTCATGTATTATCAGGGATAATATACCCCCTACTGTAAATGATAAGGATATTAGAAGTCACTGAGGAGTTCTGTGACCATATAAAGGCACAAGGCTGCAGGCTGAGTTATACAGGGAACTCTGAGTATCACTCATGTATTATAAGGGATAATGAACCCCCTACTGTAAATGATAAGGATATTAGAAGTCACTGAGGGGTTGTTCTGTGACCATATTAAGGCACAAGGCTGCAGGCTGAGTTATACAGGGAACACTGAGTATCACTCAAGAGGCCTATGGAGGGACCCTGGGACAGGTGGAGCGGAGTAAGGCATGACTTAGGGGACGAATAGGAGATTAAGGGGAGGTCTTAATGGGGCATTGTGGGGGTTGTAGGCAGGTCTGAGCGAGCCTTTAAAGGGAGCTGAAAAGTGCGGGAGAGCAGGCTTACCTTTAGTTGAAGCAAGGGAGCAGTGTTTCGGTCTCCTAGGATGGCCCAGAGCAGGAGTGACGTGCTGCAGGGCCTCAGGATAGCGATGGCAGGCCAGGAGGGTGAGAGGATACGGAGGGAGCTGTTGGCGCTGCTGGGGTCGGTCAGGAGCCCAGGCGACGGCGCTGCTTCTGTAGGGGACGGCGGGAGGCGGCCGCAGAGGAGGACCCGACCCCCGGATCGATTGAGCCCTGGCACCGGAGGCTCTGGGAGGCGCAGGGGGAGCCCGTCGGCTGCTGCGGGCCCGTCTGGGAGCAGGCGAGGCAGGAGCAGGGAGCCGCTGACCTGCGCGGCTCGCACACCGGCGAGGAGTGGCAGGCAAGTGGGGACGCGCGGTGTGGTAGGATCGGCACCGGCTGGCTCTGGGTCGGGTGCGCACCGGAGGGGGCGGAGTCTTACGGCCCGGCAGGTGCAGGGCCAGGGACAGGCTGCGACGGCTGCGGCTGCAGGTCAGAGCAGCTCCCCGGCGGGGGGGCTTGGTGGTCGGGCTGAGGGCAGCAGTGCGGGTGCAGCTGGGAGTGGTGCGGTGGCTGGGGAGGTTACGGCAGCCACGGGAAGGGCCGTGCCCAGTGTAGGGGCGGGTCCAGAGGCCCAGGGTGTGGACGGGCCGGGAAGCTGGGAGGGACAGAGGGAACGCAGCCCAGTCGGTGGCTTGGGAGGGAGGCCTGGAGCCGAATGGCGCCGCAGTGGGAGTAGGTCCACGTGTGGTCGATGGTCCCAGAGAGGGGATTCCTGTTCCAGGGCTGGATCACGTGGCTGGGGGCAGGATGGCTGGAGCAGGCCCGGTAGTCGGTCCAGGTCTAGGAGCCGGTCTGGGAGCCGTTTCAGCAGGGGGGACAGCAGGCATCGGAGGGACCGCAGGTGGGATGGGGAGAGGGCGGTGGTTTCCCCTACTCATGCTTGTGTTTTTCCTTCTGGTCGGGGGTCTGCCCCTAGGAGCTCTGGACGTGGATTGGAAGGTGACGGCAGTGGATCGGCGGTCCGTGAGTCGTGGCCGAGGAGTCGGCGGCAGAGTGGAGTCCAGAGCACGGCCCAACAGGACGGAAATTCCGGAGGGCCAGGCGGTGAGTCCAATGGCAGGGCATCTGGGTCGCTTGATGCTCTTGGTTTCCTGCAAGGGTTGAAGGAATTTTTAGGAAAATGGGAGGCAGGGGTGCCCCGGGAGGGGGTGGCCAAGGTGTGGGTTGGCAGTGAGGACAGGGTGGCTGCAGAGCCTAGCAGGAAGGAGTCTGCGGCGCCCGAAGGGGATCGGCTCTGCGCTGGGACGGCGGGATCGGTGGCGGCAGTGGGAGTGGGTGTGGCTGGTTCGCTTGAGCAAGGGGTTACGGGAGTCAGGGAAACGCCGGTGTCGGGAATTGTTCCGGAGGCTGCCCAGAGGGGGGCTTATGTGTCCTTTGCAGGCCCCCTCGGCTCACATGTTAGGAAAGAAGTGAAAAGATTTGGAAGGGGGAATTTGTGGAAATTTTTTCCCTCCTTCCTTTGGAGGAATCTGTGGAGTTGAAGGACGAGGATAGGAAAGATGGGAAAAAAGAGGAGGAGGAGAGGAGCAAGCGGTTTAGGAAGATCCCCAAGACATTTGGCAACTGGCTGAGAGCTTTCTGCATTTTAGCCAGCATCATTGGCGAAAAACGGCCGGAACACTGTTCCCCTCTTTTTTGTTATGTGGATGGGATTTGGGAGGCGTACCGGGTTTACGGTGGCTTGGCTTGGTGGCGTTATGACGAGCAGTTTCGTCAGAGGCTGGCGGCCAACCCGGGGATGAGATGGGATCAATTGGATATGCCGCTATGATTGCGTCTGATGACGGCACAGAAGGCTCATCCCTTTCAGAGAGGCGCCGGAGGGGCTTCGCAGGGAGCCTCCCCGGCAGTTAACAAACCGGGCTTCTGCTGGCAGTTTAATGAAGGGCAGTGCAAGTGGGCTACTGCCTGCAAGTATAAACATGAGTGCTCGGGTTGCGGAGGGGCCCACCCCTATGCTAGATGTTTTAAGAAGGGAAAGGGCGGGGCCAAGCCAGCCGAGGCTCACAAAGGGGAAGACCCCGGTGAACCTCGACGTGATGCGGCCGTGGTTAGACAGGTACGTTAGGCGGGGTGATGCAGAGACTTTGCTGGAAGGTTTCCTTCGGGGGTTTAGGATACCGTTTCAGCCTAGGGCTGGGGGGGCGATTCATGGGAACCTTAAGTCAGCAGTGCAACACCCGGAGATAGTGCAGCAAAAGCTCAGCAAAGAGGTGGAACTGGGCCGGATGGCGGGCCCATTCGCAACCTCTCCTTTGGAGGACCTGAGGGTGTCTCCACTGGGGGTGGTTCCGAAGAAGGAGCCTGGGAAGTTTCGCTTAATACACCATTTATCATATCCGAAAGGGTCTTCGGTGAATGATGATATTGATCCGGAACTTTGTTCAGTCTCCTATACTTCTTTTGATCACGCTTTGGAGGTGGTCAAGAGGGCGGGAGTTGGGGCATGGCTGGCCAAGGCTGACATTGAGTCCGCATTCAGGTTACTGCCCATTCATCCGGATTGTCATCATTTACTGGGATGCACTTTGGGTGGTTTCTTTTATGTGGACTTGTGTCTCCCGATGGGTTGCTCGATTTCCTGTGCCTACTTCGAGAAATTTAGCTCGTTTCTGGAATGGGTAGTTAGACAGCGGGCTAATTCAAGAGGTTTGGTGCATTATCTTGACGATTTTTTGTGCGTGGGCCCGGCGTCTTCGGACGAATGCCTGCATGTGCTGGAGACGCTTCAGGAGGTGGCAAAAGACTTTGGGGTGCCTTTAGCTCCGGACAAGACGGTGGGCCCGGTGACCTGCCTTTGTTTCTTGGGGTTGGAAATCGATACGCGGGCAGGTGAGTGCCGCTTGCCACTTGATAAATTGGGCGACCTGAGAGCTTGGGTGGATCGGTTGGCGAGTCGGCGCAAGGCGACGGTTCGGGAGGTTCAGTCGCTACTGGGCAAGCTGAATTTCGCTTGTCGCGTGATCGTGATGGGCAGGGTGTTTTGTCGCAGACTGGGCAAATTATTGTCTGGGGCAGTGGCACCCCATCACCACGTCCGTTTGACCAAGGAGGTCAGAGGCGATTTGGGCATCTGGCGGCGCTTTTTGGACATGTTCAACGGCAAGTTGATATTTCCTGATCGGGAGGTGACTAGTACCGAGTTGGAATTGTTTACAGACGCAGCGGGGAGTCACGGTTTCGGGGCGTATTTGGAAGGGAAATGGTGCGCTGCGGAGTGGCCGGGGGACTGGGCCAGGTTCGGGCTGACGAAGAATCTGTGTTTTTTGGAGCTGTTTCCCATTGTGGTTGCTCTTTTCATTTGGGGAGATAGCTTGTGCAACCGGAGAGTGATATTTGTTTCGGACAATCTGGGGGTGGTCCAGGCGATTAACAAGCAGTCGGCTTCCTCGGCTGAGGTGGTGCGACTTTTGCAAGTTCTGGTTCTGCGCTGCTTGCTACTTAATGTGGGTTTTAGGGCAGTGCACATTCCTGGGGTGCGAAATGAGATTGCTGACTCTTTGTCTCGATTCCAGTGGGACCGTTTTCGGCAATTGGCTCCGCGGGCGCAGGAGGAGGGACACCATTTCCCGACGTGCCTGTGGCAGCTCGGGACGAAAGGATTGGAGGGTTGGTGAAGTCATCCGTGGCCGAGTCCACATGGGCGGCATACGGTAAGGTCTGGAGTGAATGGGAGCGGTTGGTGCGATGGGCTTCGGATACACACTCACCACGGGATAGGCAGGATATTATGCTGTGGTGGGTGTACTGGATGGCGGAACAGGGTCGCTCGGTGGCCCAGATTGAGAAGGGTAAGGAGGCCCTGGCTTTTTGGTTCAAGATGCACGGGTGGGAGGACCTGTCAAAAGGTTTTGTTGTGGGGCAGGCGTTGAAAGGGCTGAAGAGGGGTCGCGTACAACGGGATTCTAGACGGCCGATGTCGGTTGGCCTGTTAGAAGGATTGGTCGGCGTTTTGGAAAATATATGTCGGTCGCGATACGAAGTTTTGTTATTCCGGGTGGCGTATATTTTGGCGTTTTTGGCGCTTTTCGGATTGGGGAGTTGGTAAGCCGCAGCAAATCGGCGCCCGGGGGTATTCAGAGGTGGGACGTGGAATTGTGTCAGGAGTATGTAGGTATTTGGCTCCGCAGGTCTAAGACGGATAAAATGGGTAAAGGGCGGCAGGTGGTGCTGTATGCATTGAGAGGGGGGACAATTTGCCCTTACGAAAACGTTCAACAGTTTTTGGTTGCTCGCCCGGGACGGGACGGCCCCTTTTTACTGCATGAGGATGGCACGCCACTGACCAGATTTCAGTTTGTGAGGGTTTTTAAGCTGGGCTTGGAGGAGCTGGGTGTACCTCCACTGGAGTATGGGTCACATTCTTTCCGTATTGGGGCTGCTACGGAGGCGGCGCGCCTCGGCTTAGGCGATAAGGTGGTAAAACGGATTGGGCGGTGGGAGTCGAGGAGATTTAGGAGTTATGTGCGCCCGACTTTGTTACAGTGATGTTTCCTTATGGGGTTGGGTGGTTTTCAGGTGTTAAAATGGATTTTTTTTTCACAGTGGTGGTGGTGATTATTGTTTTTGTTTAAGGTGATTGTCGGCGTGTGTGGATCGTGGGACATTCTTTTGTGAGCCGGGCGGAACGGAGAGCTGCAGTTCGGAACAATGGTCGGCAGCTGGGCTTCTCGGAACGCCAGGTTGAGGTAAAATGGTTTGGTTTTTCGGGTCTTCAATGGCCTGGATTATTCGATAGACTGGTGGCGGCTGCAAGGACGGAGGAAAATCCCCATGTTCTGGTTCTACATGCTGGGGGTAATGATATGGGTGTTATGAGTCAAAAGGATCTGGTGAGATTGATTAAGTTTGATATTGATAAAATTCGTTCATTGTTCATGGGTGTGGTGGTGGTGTGGTCGGAGATGGTTCCTCGCCTCATCTGACGGTGGGCGAGGGATCATTCTGCGATGGAACGGAGCAGGATGAAGCTGAACAAGTTGCTTAGCACCTTCATCAGAAGGTCCGGTGGGGTTGTGGTAAGACATAAGGAGTTGGAGAGGGCTTTGCCGAGTCATTACATGAGGGACGGAGTTCATCTGTCGGAGGTGGGCATGGATATGTTTACTCTTAATTTGACAGTTGGGGTGGAGAGGGCCTTTCAGCTGATTGGTGGGGTGGCGCGGCCGGCATAAGGGGGTTAAGCCGGCAGCGCAGTGGCGGTGTGGGGCTGCCCTAATGGGTAGCCAAAAAGGGGGGATGGAGTCTTAAGGTGAGATTGGCCTGGGGCTAGGCTTAGGGGCAAGGAGGCACAGTAAGGGAGAAAACAGGACGGAGGCTTGCTTAGTCTGGAGAATGGGTTGATTATGAAGAGTTATGTGAATGCATTATAAGATAATGTTAAATGTTATGCAGCCTTAAGCGGTTAAATTTTATGCAGCCTTAAGAGGTTAAATGTTATGCAGCCTTAAGCGGCTATTATTTTATATGTCTCAGCTTATTCATTGGTTATGCATGTGTTACATTAAGATTAATATTATGGGTATGTTGGTGGATGGTTTTACAAAGCTTGGTGTGTGTTAATAAATAAGCTGCGGCCTTTTTTCCACCATAAAATGTTGTTTTGTGTCTCATTGGGGTTAAAATAATTAATGGACGTTATTGAGTCATACATAAGTCATGTATTATAAGGGATAATGTACCCCCTACTGTAAATGATAAGGATATTAGAAGTCACTGAGGGGTTGTTCTGTGACCATATAAAGGCACAAGGCTGCAGGCTGAGTTACACAGGGAACTCGGAGTATCACTCATGTATTATAAGGGATAATGTACCCCCTACTGTAAATGATAAGGATATTAGGAGTCACTGAGGGGTTGTTCTGTGACCATATAAAGGCACAAGGCTGCAGGCTGAGTTATACAGGGAACTCGGAGTATCACTCATGTATTATAAGGTATAATGTACCCCCTACTGTAAATGATAAGGATATTAGAAGTCACTGAGGGGTTGTTCTGTGACCATATAAAGGCACAAGCCTGCAGGCTGAGTTATACAGGGAACTCTGAGTACCACTCATGTATTATAAGGGATAATGTACCCCCTACTGTAAATGATAAGGATATTAGGAGTCACTGAGAGGTTGTTCTGTGACCATATAAAGGCACAAGGCTGCAGGCTGAGTTATACAGGGAACTCGGAGTATCACTCATGTATTATAAGGGATAATGTCTGCTGAGAAATAGGAACTACAAAGATTATGCTGCTGCCAAGATTTGACTTTTTTATTTTATAATAAATATTTAACTGATGCTGCGGCTGCCCACTGGAGCACAATTGACAAACTTATCAAAACAAGGGACACATCTCTCTCTGCATCTATGTATAAAAAGGTGTCTATATATAGAGAATATATATAGATATATCATATCTCAAACAAGCCTAACTGCTAGTTGATCCATCTGATCCACTTTTGCATAAATGTCCTGATTGGAAAAAGATTCACATCCAGAAAATGCGTGCGGGAGGGGGGGGGGGCGGCACAGTAGCTGGGCCTAGGGGGGCAAGGAGGGTAAATCCGGCCCTGTAAGTACTACTATAGTTTATGTAAACAAGCTGCTGTGTAGCCATGGGGGCAGCCATTCAAGCACAGGATACACAGTAGATAACAGATAAGTACTACTATAATTTATATAAACAAGCTGCTGTGTAGCCATGGGGGCAGCCATTCAAGCACAGGATACACAGTAGATAACAGATAAGTACTACTATAGTTTATATAAACAAACTGCTGTGTAGTCATGGGGGCAGCCATTCAAGCACAGGATACACAGTAGATAACAGATAAGGACTACTATAGTTTATATAAACAAGCTGCTGTGTAGCCATGGGGGCAGCCATTCAAGCACAGGATACACAGCTTATCTGTTATCTGCTGTGTATCCTGTGCTTTTTCTACTTTTTCTACTTTGAATGGCTGCCCCCATGGCTACAAGGCAGCTAGTTTATATAAACTATAATAATGATTCTGAAGCAAACACACCAGTTGTACCAGTGCAGGCAACAGTACATTATATTGTCATTACTTTAAAACACTTTCATTTTTTAGCGTTACTGTTCCTTTAAGCAGTGCAAAACGTGAACTCTGCTGTAAAGAAGAAATGAAAATGTACAACAAATTAAAAAAAACAACATAATTTACTTTCTTCTGCAATTACAGATAATTTGTTTAGACCACTGAGTGTAAAGAGATCTGAGATCTTGACAGCTGAGATATTTGAATACATGTATAACAGGTATGGATGTTTTAATAAAAAAAAGTCAGTGCACTATTTGTGTGATACAGAGAGTGTGTGCGTGACTGTGAGTTAGGGAGTGTCTACTTGAATACACAGAAAGGTGTCTGTAAATATGTAAAGTATGACGTGAACCATTTCTGAATTCAAGGAGAGATAAAAACAAAAAATATAGTGTAGTACAGGCATGGGATCCCTTTTCCAGAAACCCATTATCCAGAAACCTCCAAATTACAGAAAGGCTGTCTCCCTTCACGTTTTTTTCGTGAATTTTGCGATTTCACAATCTTTCACAAATTTTGCGGGAAATTCGTGAATTTTTTGTCGTAGCAAAACGGGAGAGATTCTCTCATCTCTAATAATCAGCAAGGATGTCATGAAGTTAAGGTGTTTATTATATTAGCATGATTGGAGCTTTGAGGGCTTATAAAACCTTCCAGTCAGATATACCATGACCTGGATATATGAGAATCTTCACAAACAATCCATTTTTTTTTTTAAAAAAAATGATTTCCTTTTTTCTCTAATAATTATGTAATCTTTACATGATTTTGTAGCAGACTTAAGTTATGAAGATCCCTTTTCTGGAAAATCTCAGGCCACGAGCATTTTGGATAACAAGTCCCTTACCTGTATTTGATTTTCATTCTGTGTAACTAATCATTATTGTGTAGAAACGACTAACCTGACCCAAACCCCTCAAGACCAAGACAACAGTATACAGTCTATAAATGCACATGTGATTTACCTTTAATTAATGGATCTGTTACAGGTATGGGACCTGTTATCTGTTATCCAAAATGCTTGGGACCTGGGGTTTTCCAGGGATCTTTCTGTAATTTGGATCTTCATACCTAAAGACTACTAGAAAATCATATAAACATTAAATAAACCCAATAGGCTGGTTTTGCTTCCAATAAGGATTAATTATATCTTAGTTGGGATCAAGTACAAGATACTGTTTTATTATTACACAGAAAAAGGAAATCATTTTTAAAAATTAGGATTATTTGGATAAAATGGAGTCTATGGGAGATGTCCTTTCTGTAATTTGGAGCTTTTTGGATACTGGGTTACGGATCCCTGTACTGCCTCTGCATTTCGCAGCATCTGCCAGGATTCAACAACACAATAACATGGCAGCCTGATACCATTTCTATTATAGGAATTCCTTCTTCTCCTTATTAATGTTGTCAGACTTGTATCTGGATTTGCAGAACTGTAATATTAAACTGCAAACAATTGCTTAAGGAAAACTCAAAGGCTTTGGAATTCAGATGAGAACATGTCCGGAGGAAGAAAGTTGTCTGTAATGGGCTTGATTCCTATTCCTAATTGTATTGTAGTCACAGCATAATATTTGGGTATTAAAGGTTATAAAGGGTTTGGTTAGTCTATAATTTGGCTATTAAGCATGTCACAGCCCTTACAGGCACTGGGGTCAATTTATCATCTTTCTATAAATTACAGATCTTTAAGGAACAGTAACACAAAAAAAATTAACTTTTGTTGAAGTAATTAAAATATAATGTAGTGTAATCATTTGTGTTTTTGTTTGTGTTTCTTTTCTTCTTTACCTTCTTCTGCACACCACTCTATTATCATTCTCATGATCAGTGGGAGGTGCTTTCCAGATTCTTTCAATGTGATTTTCAGTAAATATTTCTAACTATTTCAGATTTAACAGGAACAGAGAAAACCACAGTGGGAAAAAATGCGAAAACAGATTTATTGAAACCCCGCACATAAAGGGGCTGATTCACTATGGGTCGAATATCGAGGGTTAATTAACCCTCGATATTCGACTAGGAATTGAAATCCTTCGACTTCGAACATCGAAGTCGAAGGATTTAGCGCAAATTCTGCGATCGAAGGATTATTCCTTCGATCGAACGATTAAATCCTTCGAATCGAACGATTCGGAGGATTTAAATCCAACGATCGAAGGAATATCTTTCGATCAAAAAAACTTAGGCAAGCCTATGGGGACCTTCCCCATAGGCTAACATTGAGTTCGGTAGCTTTTATATGCCGAACTAAGGGGTCGAAGTTTTTTTTAAAGAGACAGTAGTCGAACGATTTTTACTTCGCATCCTTCGATTCGAAGTCGTAGTCGAAGGTCGAAGTAGCCCATTCGATGGTCGAAATAGCCCAAAAAATACTTCGAAATTCGAAGTTTTTTTACTTCGAATCCTTCACTCGAATTTAGTGAATCGGCCCCTTAAGTTTGGCAAGTTTGAAAGGGTATGCCTATGACTATGTATATTAACACACAAAATGCGTTAGGAGGATAAAAGTTTTGGAAATAAAGTTACTTTTTAATCCACCCGCTGGCCTCTGGTTTGTGAAAGTGCATGCAACAGTTTCAAAGTTTCAAAGGGCCCAAAGAATTTTTGGTAGTCCTCATGAAGCACCTGAGTTAAAAATTGCTACTTCGATCTATTGGTGCAGGAAACGCCTACCATATGTTTTCGGTGCATACTTCAACATGCTGACAAAGTTCATAGAACACTTGTTTCTCTGAATCATACGTTTTAGTCGCAAACAAACACATTTTTTGTAATAAGTGTAAAACGATAAAATCTACAAATACAAAAGTTATTGAAGTAAAAGCTGTCAAGGTCATGTTGAAATCAATGGAATTTCCCTTTCTTTTCTTGCAAACGTCAGCCTTTCAGAGATCAAAATATTTATTGTCTGACAAACTTTTCGTTCTGTCAGAAAAAAAAAATGTTGACAGCCATTTTCATTTGTACAGGTATAGGATCCCTTATCCGGAAACACGATATCCAGAAAGCTCCGAATTACGGTATGGCTTTCTCCCATAGACTCCATTTTATCCAAATAATCAAAAAATTTCTGTAATAATAAAACAGTAACTTGTACTTGATCCCAACTAAGATATAATTAATCCTTATTGGAAGCAAAACCAGCCTTATTTAATGTTTACATGATTTTCTAGTAAACTTAAGGCATGAAGACCCAAATTACGGAAAGATCTGTTATCCGGAAAACCGCAGGTCCCGAGCATTCTGGATAACAGGTCCCATACCTGTACTTTTTTTATTCAGATCTTTTAATAACTTTAAATGGCATTTGTGATTTTGGAGAAATAAGAGTTTGATTGTGGTTTTTAAAAAGCTCTAATGCAACTAAAATTCAACCTTAAGTAAATGGACCTCCCTGTCCAGCCCTGGGGCCATGTGTCATCCATTGTGTATTTGATGTAAAAACTTGACCTTTACTTTTTAGATATTGAAACTCTATGTTCTTAATTGTCTACCTGCATACAAGTATATGTCAATTAAACTTAGTTGCACCAAGTAACCAAAACCTCCCTAAAATATGAAGGAGTCAGGTGAGACCTGTGCTAAGAGGTGAGATCCACATTGAAAACTTACTGGAACTACTGGACTCCTCTATTAGCAATAATGGCACTAAGGACATATAGTTGATCTTTGCACAAATTAGTCACCTATATGGTACATTAAATCAGGTTGTTATAGTCTGCTCCACAGGCTAATCATGGGGTCACATGGGGGGTTGGTGCTGACCAATCAGGTTAATGACACATTCATTGCGATATAATTGTTTCCAGCCATGCTGCTTGATATCTGGCCATGCCCTGGCTTCTCCGACAGTCAGGAGCAAGCAAGTCTGCATGTATTATGTGGATCCATGTAAGACAAGCTTTATGTTAACCATCTTTATTATGGTACAGTCAGACCACAATAAGAGAAACACAAAGACCAGGAGAGGAGAGATGTAACGGGATATTTAGAGACTGGCAGCCTGTTGAGTGTTTGGCCAGAGAGACTGCTGTTAAAGGAAAACTATACCCCCCAAACAATGTAGTTCTCTATAAAAAGATATTGCATAAAACAGCTCATATGTAAAATCCTGCTTCATATAAATAAACCATTTTCATAATAATATACTTTTCTAGTAGTATGTGCCATTGGGTAATCATAAAGAGATAAAAAATAAGGGCCGCCCCCTGGGATCGTAGGATTCACTGTACTCACAAACATACCAACAAACCATACCTGTTAGGTCCAGAGCCAGGCCAACCCGGCCAGGCGCCCTAGGCAACCTGGCCGGGCAGGGACACCGGCTTCGTGTGTGCTCAATCGCGCATGCGTGAAACTACGCGCTGGTGCGCATGCGTGAAACTACGCGCTGGCACGCATACGTGAAATTACACGCATTTTAAACAAATTACCGGCGCCAGTCAGGGAGACAAAGGACCGGACACGGGGTAGGCGACAGAGCAGGTACGTGCCTGGCGCCCCCTCAGCTTTGCGCCCTAGGCACGTGCCTACTCTGCCTACCCCTAGTTCCGGCCCTGGTTAGGTCACATGAGCCAATTAACAGACAGAGTTGTGTCTTTTACTTCCACACTTCTTCCTGTTACAGTTAGAGTTGAAGTATTTCTGGTCAGGTGATCTCTGAGGCAGCACACAGACCATCATGAAATGGTGGTTCAAGGCAAGAGATGTAAAAGGGCAATATTTACTTAAATATATATTCCAGTTTGGTAAGATTCTTTAATATGCCACTTAATATGATATGAACTATCTGTTGCTTAAGTGTTCATTTTGGGGGTATAGTTTTCCTTTAATCTGCAGGGGGAAACATTGCAGTGTGAAGCCTGCTGGGAGTTGTTGCTGTTCCCTGAAGGAATTTTTTTCAAGGGCCTAGTGAGATCCAGCCTGTAGTGTCGGACTGGGATGCCAGGGGCCCACCAGAAAACCTTAGATCGTAGGCCCACTTCCAAACTATTATTCCTACTCTCCTCACTCCTCTTTATTTTTCTAGTATTTTATCACTACAAACTATACTCTTTTCTTCCATTATCAAGCATCTTAAAGAAATTTGGAATGACCATGGAAAAAGCCAAATGGTTAGAATCAAGAGGGCCCACTGATACCTGGGCCCACCGGGAGTTTTCCTGGTATCCCGGTGGGCGAGTCCGACGCTGCCAGCCATGTTGATGAGGAGAAAGCCTTCTTATTAACTCTTGGGTTACAAGTTATACAGCCAGCCATTATCCTACTCATCCAGTGGCGGGAGAAACATATTGTGCCCTAACAGTGCCCTGTTATATCTGGGAGACTGTGTGGCTACTATGAACTGGGGAGTGCCTGGGTTGCTGGATGTTTACACAATGCACAATGTGGCCCTACTTACTACAACCATCATCTGAGAGTGTTGTTCCAGTGCATCAGCACAGTTGCTCGGGTGACTTCAGAGATTCCTCAGCTTCCCCCTCCATCCAAATAAACCACAGGGAGCACCATTTATACTTTTGCCATCTTGTGTTGCCTTTACACTCATAGATAAAATTCAGTTAAAAGGGGCAGTTCACATTTACGTTAACACTTAGGGGCCGATTTATCAAGGGTCAAAGTAAAAATTTGACCATCTTAAACGTGCCGAATTGATGTTTTAGCTTATGGGGGACCTCCTAGAACCCATTAGGAGTCATTTGGTGGACTTTGAAAAATCGAAGTTTTGTTTTAAAAAAAAAACTTTGAATCGAAGTAGATCAAATATGATCTCAGTTCAATTCGAACAATTTGATGAAAAGTTTTTTTTTTCAAAGTTATTGGAGTTTGAAATTCGACCCTTGATAAATCTGCCCCTAAATATGTTATAGAATGGTCAATTCTAAGCAACTATTCAATTGGTCTTTTTTTTTTTAAAGTTATTTTTAATTATTTGCCTTTTTCTTCTGACGTTTTCTATCTTTCAAATAGGAGTCACTGACCCCATCTAAAAAGAAATGCTCTGCAAGGCTACAAACACTTTTTATTACTCATCTTTCTATTCAGGCCTTTCTAATTCATATTCCAGTCTTTTATTCAAATCAGTGCATGGTTGCTAGGGTCGTTTGGACCCTAGCAACTATATTGACGCTAACGCTAATTGGAGAGCTGCCGAATAAAAAGCTAAATAACTCAAAAAACATAAAAAATAAAAAAAAGAATACCGATTGCAAATTGTTTCAGAATATCACTCTCTACATCATACTAAAAGTTAACGCAAAGATGAACTTCCCCTTTAACATAAAGTGGAGTTTACCTTTTACTTTGCTCTGTCATTTACAGCCCATCCAGTCTTTTCATCTCAGTAAGGGGCCCCTCACCAGTACACACTATATCCAGCTGACAATATGTTGTGGGACTTACTGTAGGTGTGCACTCCAAGGTTTGAGATTCCTTCAGGGGGCTATTCGTGCTGAATTGTTATAGTTATTGCAGTTTTAGTCTGATCTATTAAAAACAAATTGTCCTGCTGTTGATCGCCATTTTTCTAATGAATACTTTCTTACAGTTTCAGTTGCACTACCATTCTTGTCTGTCTTGTTACATACCTCCCAACTGTCCCGTATTGAGCAGGACAGTCCCGCATTTGACAGCTCAACCCGCTGTCACTGATTTGTACTGATAAGTCCCGGGTTTCTCTTTGATCTGCTGCACTGAACAGCCAGAAACAGATACAAAGTTTCTATCTTAATTGTGTCTTGGCAGACAGCCCAGGATAGATACGTGACATTCTTTGTAACAGTTTGATAAGATAAGAAGTTAGACTCACAGCTTAAAGGGCAATTCACCTTCATTTGCAAAGCTGTAATAACACATAAAAATCACAGAAATGTGTTCAAACATTCATAACCTGCCACATTATGTAAAATGAACTTGGTAATTAGGGGGTGTGGCCACAAAAAATGGGCATGGCCAAAAACAATTTAGCACACTACGTGCGCCAAATCTTTTTGTGTCTCTTTCTGTTTCGTAAATGTTGGGAGGTATGTTGTTACTGGGGCCTTGGGGTGTCACTGAATTAGAGAATGCAGACTCATGCTCGGGACCTGAGGTTTTCTTGATAGATAGATCTTTTCATAATTTGGATCTTCATGCCTTATGTCTACTAGGGATGTCGCGGACTGTTCGCCGGTGAACTTGTTTGCGCGAACATCGACTGTTCGCGCTCGCCGAATGTTCGCGAACGTCGCGCGACGTTCGACATTTTGGGTTCGCCTTAGCTGGCGCTTTTTTTTTACCTCTCACCCCAGACCAGCAGATACATGGCAGCCAATCAGGAAGCTCTCCCTCCTGGACCACCCCCACACCCCGTGGACCACTCCCCTTTCATATATAAACTGAAGCCCTGCAGCGTTTTTTCATTCTGCCTGTGTGTGCTTGAAAGAGCTAGTGTAGGGAGAGAGCTGTTAGTGATTTGAGGGACAGTTGATAGTAAGTTTGCTGGCTAGTAATCTACTTGATACTGCTCTGTATTGGAGGGACAGAACTCTGCAGGGATTTGAGGGACATTTTAGGTTAGGTAGCTTTGCTGGCTAGTAATCTACCTTCTACTGCAGTGCTCTGTGTGTAGCTGCTGTGGGCACTGCTGCTGATCTCATCTGCTGACTGCTGTAATAACCCAATAGTCCTTGTAAGGACTGCTTTTATTTTATTTTTTGTTTTTTTACTTTGCTAGTTGCTACTATAAGAGCCCAGTGCTATTAGTCTAGCTGTGTTGGGGAGTGGGACTGGTGTGCTACTGTGCTGCTCCTAGTAGTTCAGCAGCACCAACCCGAGTAATTTTTTTTTTTAATATACATATATATTTTTTTTTATTTTACTTATCTTACTGTTCTTTAACGTGTCCAGTGCTGTTTGCTGTTCTTCGTAGTAGTGCACCAATAGTAGTGCACTTGCAGGCATTATTTGCCCAGTGTGTTCTTCAAACAACTGCCATCTAGCTGTGTGAGCTTTTCACATTCTGTCTAAATATCAATAATAATACCGTCTCCAGAAACACCACCTGAGTGACGTTTTTCAAGCAGCAATAATATATTCCGTATCCACTGCTGTAGTAGTGTATACGTTGACCTTGCAGGCATTGTTTCAATTTGTTTGCCCAGTGTGTTCTTCATTTTCAAACAACGGCCATCTAGCTGTGTGAGCTTTTTCACATTCTGTCTAAATATCAATATTAATACCGTCTCCAGAAACACCACCTGAGTGACGTTTTTCAAGCAGCAATAATATATTCCGTATCCACTGCTGTAGTAGTGTATACGTTGACCTTGTAGGCATTGTTTGCCCAGTGTGTTCTTCATTTTCAAACAACGGCCATCTAGCTGTGTGAGCTTTTTCACATTCTGTCTAAATATCAATAATAATACCGTCTCCAGAAACACCACCTGAGTGACGTTTTTCAAGCAGCAATAATATATTCCGTATCCACTGCTGTAGTAGTGTATACGTTGACCTTGCAGGCATTGTTTCAATTTGTTTGCCCAGTGTGTTCTTCATTTTCAAACAACGGCCATCTAGCTGTGTGAGCTTTTTCACATTCTGTCTAAATATCAATAATAATACCGTCTCCAGAAACACCACCCGAGTGACGTTTTTCAAGCAGCAATAATATATTCCGTATCCACTGCTGTAGTAGTGTATACGTTGACCTTGTAGGCATTGTTTGCCCAGTGTGTTCTTCATTTTCAAACAACTGCCATCTAGCTGTGTGAGCTTTTTCACATTCTGTCTAAATATCAATAATAATACTGTCTCCAGAAACACCACCTGAGTTGTTGTTGTTTTAAAAATAATGCCAGGCAAAGGCAGGCCGCCACGCAGAGGCACTAGGGGCCGTGCTGCTATGCTATCCTGTGGCCCTAGGAAATTGCCCAGTTTTAAAAAGGCAATGACCCTGAACTCCCAAAATGCTGAAGAGGTAGTTGACTGGCTTACACAGCACACCCCATCCTCTACCGTTTCTAACTTTACCACAACATCCTCCACTGCTATGGGCACCCCACGTAACACTTCCTCCACCACCGGCGCCCCTTCTTCACTGGAGTCAGAGGAGTTATTTTCACATGAGTTTCTTGAACTGAGTGATGCGCAACCATTATTGGCAGAAGAAGATGAAGGAGATGAGGACGTTACACTAGATTTAATTCTGGCAGAGAACACAACAGAGATAGACATAATGAGTGATGAGGAGGTCCCCGCTGCTGCTTCCTTTTGTGAGCTGTTAGAAGAAATTGATGCATCTGAGGAGAATGATGATGAGGAGATTGATGTTTTGTGGGTGCCCAGTAGAAGAGAGCAAGAGGAGGATAGTTCAGATGGAGAGACGGAGAGTGAGAGAGGCAGGAGGAGAATAAGACTTAGAAGAAGCAGGGAGGACAGCTCGCAGGGAACAGTAGGGCAACAACATGTATCGGCACCTGTGGTCAGCCGGCCAACGCACCCACCATTGCCGCCAACGCCGCCAACTTCTACTATTACCGCCAGATTGCCAGCTTCAAAAAGGTCAGCAGTGTGGGATTTTTTTAATGTGTGTGCCTCTGAAAAAAGCGTTGTAATTTGCAATGAGTGCAGTCAGAAACTGAGTCTTGGGAAGCCCAACAGCCACATAGGTACAACTTCTATGCGAAGGCACATGAACGGCAAGCACAAAGCACTTTGGGAGCAACACCTCAAAGGCAACAGACAAACTAAAAGCCACCCTCCTTCTGGTCCAGCATCTTACTGCTCTACCTCTGCTGTCCTTGACCCGTCTGAACCACCCTCCACTCCGCCTTCCACCTTGACCACCAGTTCCCATTCCCAGTCATCTGCCCCCAGCCAAGTTTCTGTGAGGGCCATGTTTGAGCGTAAGAAGCCAATGTCTGCGAGTCATCCCCTTGCCCGGCGTCTGACAGCTGGCTTGTCCGCACTCTTAGCCCACCAGCTTTTACCATACCAGCTGGTGGACTCTGAGGCCTTCCGCAAATTTGTAGCAATTGGGACACCGCAGTGGAAGGTACCCAGCCGCAATTTTTTTTCAAAAAAGGGAATACCACACCTGTACCACCATGTGCAGAGCCAAGTCACCGCATCTCTGTCACTTAATGTTGGGCCAAAGGTCCATATGACTACTGACGCATGGTCCTCCAAGCATGGTCAGGGCAGGTATGTCACCTACACTGCCCACTGGGTGAACTTGGTAATGGCTGGGAAGCAGGGAATGTGTGGCTCAACAACAACAGTGGAGTTGGTGTCACCGCCACGGATTGCACGCGGTTCTGCCACCACCTCTACTCCTCCTTCGCTCTCTACCTCGTCTTCTTCCTCTTCTTCCTCCTCTGCTGCTGGGTCCTCCTCCTCCACACCTGTGCACCCCAGCTCCCCCTAGGCTATTCGACGTGCCAGGTACGCCGTTGTCATGCTGTCTTGGGGATGACATGCCTGGAAAGCAGAAACCATACCGGATCTGTACTCCTTTCATCTCTGCAGTCACAGGCCGATCGGTGGCTGACCCCACACCAACTGAAGATCGGAAAAGTGGTGTGTGACAATGGAAGCAATCTGTTGGCAGCACTGAGACTGGGCAATTTAACACATGTGCCCTGCATGGCACATGTTCTGAATTTAATAGTCCAACGTTTTGTCTCGAAGTACCCAGGATTCCAGGACGTTCTCAGGCAGTCCAGGAAGGTGTCGGCCCATTTCAGACGTTCCTACACAGCCATGGCACGCCTTGCTGACATTCAGCAGCGGTACAACATGCCAGTCAGGCGTTTAATTTGCGACAGCCAGACTCGCTGGAATTCAACGCTCCTCATGTTGGAACGTCTGCTGCAACAACAAAGAGCCGTCAATGAATACCTGTTTGAACTGGGTGGTAGGACTGGATCTGCAGAGCTGGGGATTTTTTTCCCACGTTACTGGGTGCTTATGCGCGATGCCTGCAGGCTCATGCGCCCTTTTGAAGAGGTTACAAACATGGTCAGTCGCACCGAAGGCACCATCAGCGACCTAATACCCTTTGCTTTCTTCCTGGAGCGTGCCGTGCGACGATTGACAGATGAGGCTGTAGACCAGCGTGACGAGGAGCAGGAAGCGCACGATTTCTGGTCGGAATCACCAGAACGAGCCCAGGCACCTGCTGCAACGCAGGGAGAGGTGTCAGAAGTGGAGTCAGAGGAGGAAGGTGGCTTTGTGGAGGAGGAGGACCAACAGGAGCAGGCTTCCCAGGGGGCTTGTGGTGACCTTTTGGGGACCCCTGGTCTTGTATGTGGCTGGGGGGAGGAGACCGTGGATGATGTAGTCCTTGATAACGAGGAAGCGGAGATGGATACCTCTGCATCCAACCTTGTGAGAATGGGGTCTTTCATGCTGTCATGCCTGTTGAAGGACCCCCGTATCAAGAGGCTTAAGGAGAAGGACCTGTACTGGGTCGCAACGCTACTAGACCCTCGGTACAAGCATAAAGTGGCAGAAATGTTACCAACGTACCACAAGTCCGAAAGGATGCTGCATTTACAAACCAGCCTGCAAAACATGTTGTACAATGCTTTTAAGGGTGATGTCACTTCAGGAACTCATCAACATTCCAGGGGCAGAGGTGCCAGTAATCCTGCCACGAGCACACCTGCAAGGACAATGCACTTTGGCCACTCTGTAACGTCAGACATGCAAATGTTTTTCAGTCCAAGGCAGCGCCAGAACCCTTCGGGATCCACCCTCAAAGAACGCCTCGACCGGCAGGTAGCGGACTACCTGGCATTAACTGCAGATATCGACACTCTTAGGAGCGATGAACCCCTGGACTACTGGGTGCGCAGGCTTGATCTGTGGCCAGAGCTGTCACAATTTGCCATGAACCTCTTGTCTTGCCCCGCCTCAAGTGTCCTCTCAGAAAGAACCTTCAGTGCAGCAGGAGGGATTGTAACTGAGAAGAGAACTCGCCTAGGTCACAAAAGTGTGGATTACCTGACCTTTATTAAAATGAACGAGGCGTGGATCTCGGAGGGTTACTGCACTCCGGAAGACTTGTTCTGACTCCCCATGCAGCTGTCCTTCTTTGCACGCCTCATGACTCCACACACAGCTGTCCTTTAGCGTCCTCCTCCCTCCGCCACCGTTACAAACTAGGGTGCAAACCCTACTGGTTTCATTTGAATCCAGGTAAATCCTGAGTTTTTCTGGCCTCTGTGCTTCAGTGGCTGCAACCAAAAAAATTCATATTTTCAGCATTTATATGGCATATTTTTTCTGGCCTCTGTGCTTCAGTGGCTGCGACAAAAATTTTTTATATTTTTAGCATTCATATGGCATATTTTTTCTGGCCTCTGTGCTTCAGTGGCTGCGACAAAAAAAACATAATTTTTCAGGAAAGTACACATGCCTAATTTTTCAGGGTTCTGCAACAGTGGCAAAATCGCATCTTTTATGGTCACCGCAGGTGATCAATAAAGTAGACCAAAACTGGGCCCACACTGCAGAATCAGTGTTTTTTGGTTCACTTCACTGTACATTGAATTACCTCTGCCTGACCGTGCACGTGCGCACAAGCACGGTGACTGCTAAACACACCACTACAGAAATATTGCCACCAACAGGACGAACATCCTGGAGGTGACAAGCTCAACTAGTAATTAACAATTATTATTTGCTCACTTGACGGTATCATTCATTAAAGCTCTTTGCGTTTTTTTTGCGTTGCAGTAAGCGCCGCGTTTCGTCTTTGCGTGTGAACAGGCTGTAACCTTTACACGACTTGATTGGCATGTAGATGCCGGACGTTTTAAAGCAGTTTATATTACACAGGTTTAGAAATGTAGTGTGATTTCTGCCCTTTACAGCACAAAACGCAGCGCTGTGTCAACAATGTATTTTTCAGATACATTTTTGCCCTTGATCCCCCTCTGGCATGCCACTGTCCAGGTCGTTGCACCCTTTAAACAACTTTAAAATCATTTTTCTGGCCAGAAATGTCTTTTTTAGCTTTTAAAATTCGCCTTCCCATTGAAGTCTATGGGGTTCGCGACGTTCGCGAACCGTTCGCATTTTTGACGCAAGTTCGCAAATATGTTAGCGAACTTTTTTTCCGACGTTCGCTACATCCCTACTAGTCAAATACCTAAATCACTTTATAGTACAGCTATGGGACCTGCCATCCAAAATGCTCGGGACCTTGGGGTTTCTTTCCTTAAAGGATAAGTAAACCTTTGAAATAAGTGAATGTAAAATTGATGAGAGGGCTATTCTAAGAACTTTTGTCATTTACATTCATTATTTATTTTAAGATATTAAGGGATACATGTAGGGGCCGATTCACTAACTTCGAGTGAAGGATTCGAAGTTAAAAAACTTTGAATTTCGAAGTTTTTTTTGGGCTACTTCGACCATCGAATGGGCTACTTCGACTAAGACTACGACTTTGAATGGAAGGATTCAAAGTAAAAATCGTTCGACTATTCGACCATTCGATAGTCGAAGTACTGTCTCTTTAAAAAATACTTCGACCCCCTAGTTCGCCATCTAAAAGCTACCGAAGTCAATGTTAGCCTATGGGGAAGGTCCCCATAGGCTTGGCTAACTTTTTTTGATCGAAGGATATTCCTTCGATCGTTGGATTTAAATCCTTCGAAACGTTCGATCGAACTATCTATCGAAGTCGAAGGATTTCAATTCCTAGTCGAATATCGAGGGTTAATTAACCCTCGATATTCGACCCTTAGTGAATCGGCCCGTACTGTTACTATGAATGAATATTGTTACAACAGCGCCACCTGCCAGCTGACCACCAAGTAGTCAAGAAAGTTGTTCCATCAACAGCTTTGCAGCCAATATACAAAGGAATGAACAACAATACCACATTGATTGATATACCGTAATGCTTATTGAATTAATAGCAGGAAAATGAGCAAATAGCATCCATGTAAGCAGATTATAAGCAAATAGTTGATTTGGATTCAAAAAGAAAAAATAATTAAAAGACAAGTAAAGGGCCCTCCAAACACAATTTCTCCAATTTTTAGTCCTCCCTCATGTCTTGAGAATTTCAAGGAATCCATTGCTGCAAAGTTCTGGTCTTATAACCGTTGGCTGCAAGTCTCTTCTGTGCATTTCCACTCATTGATTCTCCCTCATTATGTTGTCACATAGGTCAGTTTGCAAACTGTTATAAGTATGTGCAGACTTCGTAACATGTTTACTGCATGAAGTAGAATTCTCAGGGCTACAGATGTAGGTTGATGTGATGTTGCCCAAGTCTATGGACCCTGTCTGTTTGATTGTGAGCTACAGGGGAAAGTTTCCACTGTAGAAAAGAATGGGAAGAGACGATTCATTAATTTATGGCTTTCATATTCAGACCCTGCAAGCGATCCCTAGTGTGAGTAAACACACACAGTATACATATATATATATATATATATATATATATATATATATATATATATATATATATATATATATATATATATATATATATATACACATCGAGGGCAAATTGATGGCACACCACGGACATCTTTACAACAGAATCTGCTTGAAAATAAGTCGATTTACACATATATACACACAAACATAAATTTATAAACATGTATTTTGATGTATAAACATACATAGATATAACTAATTGTAGATATTGAGAATACTGATCCCTGCATATTATGCTTGTCCAATAGCTTATCCAAGCCACTCTTCTAGTCATTAACTGAATCAGCATCACAACATCACCCGGCAGTGCATTCCACAACCTCACTGTCCTGACTGTGAAGAACCATTTACATTGGTTCAAGTAAAAGATCTGTTCCCCATGTCTAAACAGCTGGCCTCTCATTCTTTGTTACTATGTAAATATTCCCCACTATATGTCTAGAATGTCCTCTAATGTAGTTGTAAAGAGTAAGAAAACAACCCAAACCTTGATTGTCTTTCTTCATAGCTTAATTCTTCCATTCCTTTAACCAGTTTAATTGCACGTCTCTGCACTGGATTCTCAAGACGAGGCCTTAAGAGGGATCTAAAAAGAGGCAAATTATGTTTTCATCTCTCAAGTCAGCACCCTTTTAAGCAAGACAGTACTTTATTTGTATTAGTTGACAGTGAGTGATGCTGCCTAGAGTTACACAGTCTGTTATCCACACAAATCCCCAAATCCTTCTCACTTAAGGAGGCTCCTAACACACTTCCATAAGACAAAGTAATTTATGAACCGATTAAAAAGCAAAGAACCCAGGACAAAGCCATATGGTACTCTATTAAGAACACTGGGACAATTAGAAAATTCTATTGAAGCCATCACTCCCTTTAGTGCCCACTAATAAGTACTTGTGCTCCAGGGAAAGGTACGTTGCTGGGTTCCTGCTCACCTCCTCATAGAATGCAATTATATTCGTCTGGTAAATATACTGCACATAAAGCAATGCTGACACAAACTCACAGATGGGAGCATTTGCGTTAGAGCCTGACCAATATAGAATTCATAGGCTCTGGACATTCCAGTGAATGTTCCTGCTAGTGCTGCTGCCCCCTTTCCTAAATAGTGTTTTCAAAACCTATTGGGATCCAGACCAACTCATGAGATGGCTTTTTGTAGTATTTTTATAAAGTACCCAGTAAGTCAGTCTTTTATTATTAGCTTCTCATCCATAATTGAAATTTTTGGCATTTACTGATCACATCTATTTGACAAATATGTGTAAAAGTTCTAAGCAAAACTTGAAAGGAAATAGCTGCAAATGTCTTACCTTATATCATCTGTAATATTGTCTTCACGTATTTCATCATTCTAAAAGAAATAAAAATAAAATATTGTTTTATTCCAAATATTTATATGGAGGGACATATGGACATAATGGAGGTTTGAAAAACTCAAATTGAATTAAATCACTCACATCTTAGGGCAGATTTATCATGATTAAGGGGCACATTTACTAAGGGTTGAATATCGAGGGTTAATTAACACTCAATAGCCGACCATTGTAGTAAAATCCTTCGACTTCGAATATCGAAGTCGATGGATTTACCGCATTTAGTTTGATCGAACAATCGAATGAAAAATCATTTGATCGAACAATTAAATCCTTCAAATCGAACGATTCGAAGGATTTTAATCCATCGATCAAACGGTTTTCCTTCGATCAGAAATTGCTTGCAAAGCTTATGGGGAAGGTCCCCATAGGCTAACATTGGTGCTCGGTAGGTTTTAGGTGGCGAAGTAGGTAGTCGAAGTTTTTTTTTAAAGAGACTTCGACTATCGAATGGTCAAATAGTCGAAAGATTTATACTTTTAATCGATTCGAAGTCGTAGTCGAAGGTCGAAGTAGCCAATTCGATGGTCGAAGTAGCTCGAAGTTTTTTTCCTTCTAATCCTTAACTCGAGCTTAGTAAATGTGCCCCTAAGTGTAAAATTAGTGCTCACAGAAAACTCATCTCATCAGCTTTAATCTTCCCCTTTGCCTAGGACAGCTTCCATTGAATTCTACATGGATTTTCCAACTTTTAAATGCTGCATTTTTACATTAAATTTGTTTGCATCTTTAAGGGCCTGATTAGTGGTTGCTCGTGCAATTGATTGAGTTTCTGACCTGGTTTCTGCTCCGATTATCTCATCAGCTAGGGATTTTTTTTCCTAAACAGTGGGCTGCTTTTGGAAAATTTCTAAAAGATGCTTTATATTTATACCTAAATCTTGTAGATGCCTCTGCAAATCCCATAGGATGAAAATTTCATTTTTATTCAGATAAGCATCCTCAATCCAATGAAGCATCTGAACTACTTAACCAGATTTCTTCCCTTAAACTTAGCCCCAAATTAATTAATCCACTCTCTATCGTTGAAGTCATCAATTCTGCTGCTATTCAGTTATAGCTTTCACCACAATAGGGTTCATAGAGTCCCCATTTACTGGGAAAAATAGTCCACAATTCTTATCTCACCAGCCCCATAATTCTTACATCATGATGCGAAGCAAGGAGGGATAGCATTTTAATGCCATTACAAGGCACATTGCCACAAAAACATTAAACACTTAAATGTTAAAACACCTAAATACCAAATTCAGCCTAGAAATAGTGCCAATTTTAGATCTCAGCTATGCCTGTTCCTGGGTGCACTATTATCCTGTTAGTTCTGTAACTGCCAACCTTAATCAGTGCTGATATCTGACCACTCTCATGTCTGATGCTTCTGGAGCCTTGCTGATTTTATTTTAGTAGATTAACTTTGTAACATATTGTAAAAATATATAAATGCTAAAAGAACAGAGTATTTACAATAAGTGACACATTTTCCCTAATTTCTCCACAGCCTGGATCTCATGTCTACTCTCAGTCCCAGTGACTAGGGATGGGCGAATTTTTTCGCCTTGTTTCGCCGAAAAAATGACGCCCATAGACTTGTATGGAGACGTGCGTCAAAAAAAAAGACGTGCGACAAAATAATTTCGCTGCGCGACAAATTTTTTTTGACGCCCATAGACTTTAATGGGCGTCTGCGACATTTCGCCGGCGGTGAATTTTTGGCGAAATGAAACAGGTCAAATTTGCCCATCACTGCCAGTGACTAATCAATAGAAAAGTTCCTAACCAATCTAAAATAAAAAAAAAAAATCCTGCAAATTCCTTACTTCCTATCTATTTATTTATCTGACCATCACTGTATAGAAAAGTACCTTTGTTTTTTATTCTGAAATTTGCTATTTTCATTCTGGCTAAATAATTCCTTTGAAAAGAAAAAACTCTCCAGCATAGGTGTCCTAAACTTTATTACAGATTCTTTGATAAGACCAGGGATAAGAATGTGGGTTTATAAGATTTCACCATCATCAAATTTTAGAAGTTGTGTTGCCACCTGTTGAAGTAGATAGTCTTTCTTTTTCAGGGGCTGTATGATTCAAAACTAAACTGGTTGTCTGGATTTCAGCTCTTTGACAACAAGACAAAAACCTGGCCAATCACCACCTTCTGAATTCTTATCATACAGCACAAGCCTGCCCCTGAATTGTACAGATCCATCTGACACCCCTAAGTATCATCAGCCCACCCCCTGTCATCTTCACCCTGACCATTTGTCTAGTTTTAACAACCAGCAAAGGTAGCAAACTCAAATTAGGAGGGCATGCACAAACTGTTATTAAGAGGTTAGATAGAATTGAATGCCTTCAACTGAGATAGCATGAACAGGTGTATAGGGAGCATGTATTGGAGTATTTTCTTGCATTGTTTTACCCACTGGTCCTGGAAAGAAAGTTTTATAGTCCAGTTATATTAGAGATTATTAAAACAATATTTGTCCCTATCTCACTACATGCTTCAACCTTTAGCAATGCAGCAAATGAGCTCTGATTAACATACATTTCTAGAACACATTCTCTGTTTTAATATATTTTGAATGTAAATGCCTATGTAGTTTAGGAAGATTCTTCAAAATATTGGTTGCTTTTTGTCAAATAGTTAGCACACCCCATAGTCTCAGGTCCCATATCATCTGTTTCTGCAGGCAGCCCATCCAGATTCTTACCTGACTATTCATCTGGCCTTCACTGTATGTAATAGTTTCAATAGATTGCTTTGTAACCTGAAAGAAAATAAAAATAACATTTACTATTTTCCAGCTAAATAATTCATTTGAAAATAAATATAGTAAAGAGACATAAACCTTCCACAAAGCTGTCCTATGCACACCCTCATCTCTTTAGTGGAGGTTGGCCTAAACTTTATTATAGATGCCAAAGGATTCACTAATAAGAATAGGGCAAATAATGTGCAAATTAATCAAACATTAGGTGATCCATTTACTTAGCTCGAGTGAAGGAATAGAAGAAAAAAAAACTTAGAATTTCGAAGGTTTATTTTGGCTACTTCTACCATCGAATGGGCAACTTTGACCTTCGACTACGACTTAGAATCGTACTGTCTCTTTAAGAAAAAACTTCGACCCCCTAGTTCGCCACCTAAAAGCTACCGAAGTCAATGTTAGCCTATGGGGAAGGTCCCCATAGGCTTTGCTATCTTTTTTTGGTCGAACAAAAATTGTTCGATCGATGGATTAAAATCCATCGAATCGAACGATTCGAAGGATTTAATCGTTCAATCGATTTTTCGTTCGAACAAATAGCGCTAAATCCTTTGAATTCGATATTCGAAGTCGAAGGATTCAACTTAGACAGTCGAATATCGAGGGTTAATTAACCATCTTAGGCCTCAACTTTATTACAGATGCAAAATTAATAATAATAGGAAATATAATTTTGGCTTTGTAATCAAACATTAAGGGGCCCATTTACTAAGGGTCAAAATTAATTTTTGAATTCAAAAACTTCGAATTTCGAAGTAATTTTTGAGTACTTTGACCATCAAATAGGCCAAAATTCGATTTGAATTGATAAAACGTCATAAAGTCGACCATTTGAAAATCGAAGTACTGTCTCTTTAAAAAACTTCAACGTTGACACTTCGCCACCTTAAACCTGCCGTTTAACCTATATGAGCCATTGGCTATGTTTTGAGAAGTTGAAGGTTTTTTGTAAAATCGTACGATCATACGATTAAATCGTACGAACCAAATGATTCGAAGGATTTTCAGTTTAAGGAAAAAACCTTTGACTATCATGCTACACCTATTCCATGGTCGAATTTCGAAGTTTTTTCACTTCAAAATTTGACCCTTGATAAATCTGGAAGTAGGGTTACCAACTGTCTGTTTTTTAACCAAAGTGCCTAATTTTTTTGGGGCTATCTGATAAAACTGATTTTCCGCCCCTTCATCATTAGTCTGCCTCCTTATATCAATTGCCTCTTTGTCTCGTTTTTATGACCAGTAAACATGGCAACTATAATTAGAAAGACACACTGTCATTACTGTGTTTGGGGCTGGATTACATTTAATGCCTTCAGCAAGGATATTATGAAAAAATGCAGCATTCTGATTGGAAGAATTTCTTGCGTTTATTTGGCCCTGGAGAGCCGATAGGCAGTTTTGTAGTGCAGTAACATCTAAGCTTGAGTATTAGAGTGATATTACTCTATATAATCTATTAAATGAGTGCTGATTCTCAAAACTGGGGTGGCCTGCTTTCCACCAATCCCTGAAATGGTGGTCCCTTAAACAGCATTCTATGGGGTTTA